>NC_073732.1:27112816-27441566 GCF_023634155.1 Falco peregrinus | reverse complement strand
AATTTTAGAGGAGCAAACTGATAGTTTCAGCCCTGGCTTTCTAACTGCCCGTGTTTGTAAGGAGAAGAGCAGCAAAATCTGAGCATGAAAAGATGAATTTAACTGCGAGTGGCCAAATACTGGAAGGTGCTTCTCTATCTAAAATAAGTGTTACCTAAACACAGACAGCGGAGGGAGGAAAAAAGCCAAAATAACCCCAGAGCCCTGTAGACCACAAGGTGAACTGCTTAAGCAACCTGACAGATATAACTGGAGAATTACACCACTCGGGTATTTATTTTTTTTGTACAACCTGATCAGGAAAAAATGGTTCCTTTAAAATATATTCCACCAAGACCACGCCGGAGAAGCAAAGCACCCAGCAATCCGTGTGCATCAAGTGGTTTCACAGCACCGTGATGAACCTCGCAGCATCTTCCCGGTGGCACCAGCCCCACGGCGAGGGCGGCCAAATGTTACCTACCCTGTAACCTGATGAGTCGGCCCCAGCAGCTGCTGTTCAGGGGAGCCTGGGTGCCCCCGTTGTGTGTGCTTTTGGGTGCCCTTCAAACCACCATGTAAATATGAGTGGTTCTTGGGGGATTTGTCTCTGAAAATAGGAACCCCCTGCCTTTTCCTAGCGTTAAGCTCGCATAGATGCTCTCTCGAGCTGTGCGTTTTTGCCCATCGTCATGGTGCTTGACTTGTAAGCTGTCACTTCATTTTTGGCATCTGACTATTTATTTTGGGGGAAGCTGCTGTGGTCACAGAAATATTCTTGATTTGGGGGGGAGGGACATGTTCACATATGACAGGGACTTTTTAGCAGGCCTGCTGTTGAAGAAAAGATATTTTTTTGATCCGATTTAAAGATGCTTTTAGCGAGAAAATGAAAGCTACAGGTAGACCCAGCCCCTTGGTTACCCCTGAAAGCTCTGCTGCAATAAGCCACAGCAGTAACTTTTGTGAAGGAAATTTTTAACAGGGGTGGTACAGACAAATTGATGACTTACCTTTTTGTGTAATTAAAAGCTGCTATCTCTAAAGTCTTTGGCAAAGAACAAATTAGGTGGGAACCTAGAATAGGAAAGAGTCATTACTCTTAAAACAGGAGGCTCCATATCTCCAATGCAGAAGCTGTTAATTAGGATGTGGAAGCAAATTTGGCAAGATGGGGGAAGCTTAAATTAAGGTGTTTCAACTAGGGATGAAATAAGGAAATCTGAACTGATAGCGTGCAAACCGCTTGTCATTGCTGAGGCTGTGCTGGCTCATAAGCGTCCAGTTCCCAGGGGTGTCCTCTAGAAGGCTGTGGGGTTGGTCACCCCAGGGGCAGGGCTTGGTGCGAGGCCACCCAGCACCGACCCACCCCAAAGGAAAAGGGCAAATACCCACCTCAGGGTTTCCTCCTTTACTCCTGCCTTTTTCTCACTGGCTTCTGAGTGTCTTCTCCTGAGATTGTTGCTCTTTATTTGTACACGTGGTGCACAGAGACAGTTAAACATAAGATCAAATCTCTTATTATGATTCTGGTAGGAAAGGTGCAAATTAAGGGCTTGTGCTGTGCGTTGCATATGAATGACAGATAGATCCTGTCTTTGGCTTTTTTTCCATAATAAAGATATTGGAGTAAGTAGCTGATTTAGTTCCAGCACAGACGGTATTAGGCACAGTACACACCATATTCCAGAAGATAAACTACAGCTAGCGATGACTCACCCCCACTGCTGCAATAATTATAGTTCAGCCAGGAAAGATGTAACAGAATTAATTCAAGAATGTTTAGCCTGAAGGCATCTGACTATTTAGAAAATGTGTGAAATGTGTTTTCTTTGGGTAACATTTTAGCATGAAGGCTTTTTGTAACTTGACTAATCTGAGCAGAACAACCTACCCTCCCCCCAAGTTCCCAGGGTGCCCCAGACACCCCCCAAGAAAGCCCAGGGGAATGGGGCACCACCCAGAAATACTTTGCTGTGTATTTTATTGTGTGCTGGAGGAAAAGGAGGAGGCTGGCCCCATTTGTGCCATGTGGTTTATGGGCATTTCCCACCTACCCAGCCCAAACCCCATTATTTTTGCTGGGTTTTTTAAGGGGATTTGCTCTGACCACAAGTGTGAGCAGCAGCCCAGGGTAGGCCCTGCCTGCACACCCCTGGAGCAATTAAGTATCTAATAGGTACAATCAGATGTCTAATATCTACAGAAGCCTTACTCCAGGCTGTGTGTTTTTGTGCTTGATACGTCCCATCTCCTACATAAATTGTGTAATAACTGTCTTAACTTTGCTTTTCATTAAAGCAAATTTTTCATTAAAAGGATCTTAAATACACAATACATGGAGCACAAAGCCTTGTCTTGTCAGCCTCCAGACAATGGAAATCGGTGATAAAATGCGTTAAAGCCTTTGGTGGTACTGTTTGCACATTTACAGCAGTGGTTGTGGTCTCCAGCGATAGGAAAAGCAGTAAATAAAAACTGTTAGGATTGTTCTTTTCATTATCATATGACTTTATAGCCTTCGGTGTCTTAACCACCCATGCATAAAATTGACTGATACCACTCGTAATTACTGGAAATAACTACTCTTAATTCTTCTGACTGATATTTAAAGCTTTATCTGGGATCCCAATGGGCTCTGACACCACTGCTTGGTGCTGCACTAACCCGGGCACGATCTCGAGTGTGAGAACGGCTGAGGAGGAGGTACATGCCCTCCCAGCAGCGAGATCTTGCCTGCTGCACTGAGCCCATGCAGCTGTAAGAAGAAAGAGCACGCAAACATGGGAGGATGCTCATGCCACTGCGGCAGGGATGGGAGAGCAGCACTGCAGCAGGCTGCCAGGGCACGGTGCAGGGGAGAAGCAGAGGCTGGGTCACCCGGTGGCACAGCGATGGCTAGCTATTCATAATGTCAATGGATGTATGTAATGGGGAAGCTGGTGGCATTGCAAAATGCAAAGGGAGATGGAGATGGCTGTGCTCAGGGCATTACTCACGTTTACAGAACTGTCCTGGGGAGGAGCGGTTGCGTCTGGTTGCACATGAGAGCTGAAGCTGAGTGCTCAGGATTTACTAGCTGTCCTTGGAAAAGGGGTGAAGGCATTGATTTTTAATCAAAAATAGGTTTTCCACCAAGCAAGCTGGTTTCTATGCATATTTTCCACTTTCTGTTGAAAATTCAGGATGTGGTTGTTGGCTTTTTAAAGAAAAGTCACGCGTGTAAATGAACCCGTGGTTGTTGTCAGCTTTCCTGTGTCTGTGCACGGTGACAGGGACAGCAGTGCCCTTACTGGGGTCTCACTGCACCAAAAACATCACAGAGTGGGGAAATGTCCCTTCCTTTGTGGAAGGGCTGGCAGCAAGCTGGCCCTCTTCCTCGCAGGCAGGTTCTGGCTCTCCTGCCTGCCGGGATGGACAAGGACCTCGCTCTTCCTTCTTCCGATGGCCACATGCTTTCATCTCCAGCCTTCCCTAGGAAGCCTCCCTGCCTTATGTTTGAAGTATTTGAGATTTTTTCAACCTGACACCCTCCCAATTTAAGTTAGGGCCCTACACTGGAAGAAAGGTGAAGCCTCCATCAATTCTCCTGACAGAAGGTAATTCTTTGTCATCGCAAACTCATCCTTAGGTCTGTTTTATGGCTGATGAAGAAGATCTGATCATTCTAATTCATTGATTTGTTTCCAGCCTATCTGTGACTTTGATTTCATCGCTCTGGCTTTCCATCTGAGTAAAATTGCAATGCATTAGCCAGATAATAAATTTGCTTAAATGTAGATTTATTTATTTAACCTTCTTAAAATGAAATCCAAGGAAAAGTACTCAGAATTGATTTATTCTGCCATGAATCATCAACTCTGAGCTTGCTGATAACCCTAAGGAGGAAAAGCGCAAGTCACCAAGCTCTGCTTGTCGGGGAGCCCTGGGGAGGTGACATTGTGCTGGGGCAGCGGTGACACAAGCACACCCGCCGAGTGGCAGGGCCAGCCCTCTGGGGCCCAGGGTCTCATCCAGTTGTAAGGGAAGGGTTGTGCTTACCATCCTGAGCCTCCTTCCACCAGCCGGGGCTGGGCAAGGCAGGGGCTTGTGTGGGGGGCACGTACAGTACTGAGGTTTGGTGTAGCTTGGTGGGGATTTTTTGGGATTAGGATTTGGGGTGGTGTGGGGTGTGTGTGTGTATTTATAATTTTTGCTCTTCTGTCATGCTCCCTGCTGCTTTATTCTTCCCCACAGTAGATTCCCACAGGGTGTTACATATGCACAGGAAAAACTGGAAAGGAGGCTTACATCTGCAAATCTATGTGAAGTGCATTTTAGCCTTACCTTTCACACAATCAATCATGTACTTAAGTGTAGAAATTGTTATAGACCACCCCAAGATAGACGGTGTAATTTCCTCCCCCACCCCTGCTTTAAATGTCTCTCTGTTACACAGCATTTTATGAAAAAGCAATGTCTCGCTAGTCAACATAAGGAATGTGGAGACAGACTTTAAGGAGTTTATTTTAACCGTTATGCATTTAAATTGTTCCATTAGAGTGGACATGTTCTCCTCTTTACCAATAAAGATCAGTCTTAGGAGAGCAATGTAGGCTCTTCAAGGAATTATTTTTCCTATTTCAAAGTTTAATTGGCTGCTCATTTTATGAAAACAATGGTTTTGTACAAATAAAGCAGCCTTCAGATTAACCTTTGTAGCCATATCTTTATTTCCTGCAAATGCCCCGGGATGTTGGTATCTATTGTTGTGGATTTACTGAATAAATGAGTTAGCAGCAACCTGATCGGGCCCTCAAGGCACCGTATGGATCCAGACTCGATTACCTGCCTTTCGCTGCTCTCTACCAGCCAGCAGCCGTCACAAGGGGCCAAGTAACTGTTGTGAGCATTGAAAAACAGAGGTGGGGTACGCAACATTTTTCTGCCGTGGCTTTTGTCCGCATATGATAATAACAAAAGCTGAAACAGGAAAAGGCAGGATGTGTAATGCTGGTAGTATTCAGTCCTGCTTCTGCTTCTAAAGGATTTAAGAGCAATTTAAGTATAAGTTGAAACATTAAAAACCTCTTACGCTAAGTTATATGATCCCCAAAAATATGAATACCTGAAAAATATCTCTAAGAAATTCTAAAGCAAGATGCATGACGAGATAAAACATGTAGGACTTTGAAGCATGGCTGATGCCAGAGACTGACCATATTCACCATGTTCTCCAGAGGACCTAAAATCTGGAAGATTGCTTATTAAATGACAGCTGGGAAATAGCTATGGAGCCTCTTTGAACCCACCATTGCAACACTTATTTCAATAGAAAAGACTGAGAGAGAAAAACAGTTGATATTTTAAATTACCACTTATTAAGATGTGAAAACAGATTAAAGCAGTTGCTGACAGAATCCAGCATTCAAAAAAAACCCTCAAACCTGCATAAATAGCATTTGTTCAACGATGGCAAGAGACTGACAGAATAGTTCAAGTCAGTTGGGTGAATCATATAGAACACCCCAGAATCCAGGAGCCCTTCCCAGGCTTTGATGTTACCACTGCGTTGCCTTTATGTTGCTGACGACGATTAGTGTGAAAGCAGTGTACAAAGCCTGATGACATCTCAAAAATAAATCGCTAATGTAAAACTCCATGGGTAAACTTCAAAATTAAGGAAGATATTAAAGTCAGATTTAGTAAAATAGGGGCAAATACTGTTTTTCGTTATGTTCTTTTCATTGGAATTTAGCTCAAATGGTAACGGGTGGTTGGGAGCTCACTTGTCCAACCCAACGTCATGTATAACACGGTGGCAGCTTCAGGACACATGTACCCGTGTGCACAGGCATGTATATACACACTCACACCCCCCCCAATCTCCCTAACAATTTCTTTTACCTCTCAGTTTTCAGGGAAATTTTAAAGTCCTTTAAAACTCTCAATGCACATGGAGGAGTTTGTGCTGGATCAGCCAGAAGTGTGTTAAAAACTAGGTGTTGGAAAGTATCCATGCCATGAGGAAGCGTATTTCTGCAAAGCCAAGGGAAAGAGTGCCCGATTCGTTAGACTTTGGGGCCCTGGCAACTCAGGGAATGCTAATTATTGTGCATCCAGAAAATGATCTAATTGTAAGTCCCATTTCGAAGCTCATTTTCCCTCCGTGCCTGGTAACATTAGCTTTCAGACAGGTATCTTGTTACAATCGCTGCACTTTGTGCTTGGGACAGCTTGTCTTGAAGCCAAGTGAAGGTGAACCCGCGTGCCGCTGCTTGTGGTGCTTCCCGGGGGGTTCCTCCCAGATTCAACAGAGGGTTTTTTGGAGAGCTGCTGTTTGTAGAAGTTGAAGCAAAGCAGCATTTCCTAGGTAAGGTGTGGGGCATGGGTGGAGGTCCTTCACCAGGAGCTGGAGGAGAGGGCTGGCACTTCTCCTGGCCTCCACTGCTGCTCACCTAGCTGAATTAATTTAGAGTATTTTGACCAACAGGTCAAATATCTGGCTCTTCTGACCATGGCCAGCTGTTCTGACTGGCGTTAGGTGACAGGCTGTCCCAGCAAAGGTGTCCTGCTCTCTTCTTTTTGTCTCCACCTGTTTTAAACATAACATTCATCTTTCCTGGTTTCCACTGTAGCCTATTAGCATTATTACTTTTCAAATTATCCTAATTTTCTCTTTCTACCTAAGAAGCTATTTGGAAAGTAAACTTATTTTATTTTAACATATTTATTTATTTTAAGTAGATCTCTTGACTTGTGGTTCTAATTATGAATCATGATTTGATGAGGCAAGTTACAATGATCATCCTGGTGAGTGAATTGCAAGGTTCAAACAGCCAAGAGCTCTGTCTTACCACCTGCAGCAGTTTTAGGAAAAACAGATGTAGAATTGCAATAAGTGATCATTTCCATCGCTGTGAGACATGTGGTGGCAACCTCTGCATTCTCCCAATGAACGTCTTCATGGCAAATAGAGCACATTTCACTGTGGATGTTTTCCCCGTGATTTAACCTGGTCCAACATCAGCCTAAAGCACTGAATGATTTTTTTTTTTTTAAATTTTTTTTTTTAGAAAGGCATGCTCTTTTGAGATGTGGTGCAAGGAGATGTGCTGACCTTTGAATAAGAAGGATTAAGGCAGGACAGCTTTGATTATGGGTTGATTGGTTAATCTGCAAAGTAAGATGTGGTCTTGTTTGTCAGGGATGATACAGACAAGCTAGAAATTTGGTCACATGGCAATAATTTGGGATGATTTGAAAACAGGAACTGATCAGCATAAACTGTCTAGTTTCAGAAGTGTTGCTGTCGGTCTGCACCAGCATGGAAATGGGACCATTCAAAACCTTCCACAAGTAAGAAGCGGGTGAGAGACTGAGCGCCGTCAGGAGGCAGGTGCAGCTGGGGGCTGGGGACAGGCTTGTGGGGCGCACGATGCACAGACGTCAGCGCAGCATTTGCTGTGGTGTGCTCTGACCAGAAATTCTCTCTTGGGCTTGAGGAACTTCCTCAATAACAGTTTATAGAGGGATGCTTTGGTTTACCATGGCACCATTTAAAAACAGACAGTGCAAACGTCCTTGCTCACCTTGACTCAAAGATACCTCAACAAAACCTGTCGGGTAGCACCCTCTCGCGTTTTGGCTTCGGCAGGACGTGGCCAGCCAGTCAGGCAAAGCAGATGGCTCCCGTTTGCATAAGGGTTCCTAAGTGTGTTCCGTAAGTGATAAAACCTGACAGTCAGGAAAACGAGGGAACTAGGTGTTGCACTCATTTCAAGAAATGAGGTAATGTTTTTAGAGAGGTTAGCAATGTTAGCACTGTGTTCGGTACTGACATGGCTTAGGATGTGTCCCCCCAAAACAGGCAATCTGGACATTTACTGCATTTCAGTGCCATTCAATTTTTTCAACGTTTGGACCAATAAACACTTGTGCAACTCAGCAAGTAACACTGGGAAGAGCCGGTGAAGAGGAGACAAGCATTCAGTCAGCCCTGTTGATACGGTATTTTGCCAAGGATGGAGCAGAATTTGGTGCTGTCTCTGCCAGCCTGCTCCTCAGGCAGGAGTGAGGGCTGGGGAGCCGCCCAGGGCTGAAATCGGACAGGTGCTGCTGCTTCCCCTTGAGAACATCAAGGATGGAAGAGGTGGCTCCCAGGGAGCCCGAGGGACTGTGCAAGCAGACGTGCGGCATGATCAGTGTGTTTTTCCAAATGGTAAAAAATAAAAACAGAAAAAAAGATTGAGAAAAAAGAAAAAAAAAAGGGTGCAGGGAGAGGAAAGAAGGCATATATGAAGATTTATGACGTTTCCATTGCCATCTACCTTTACTTTTTGGATTAATTTGTTTCCTTAACTAATTTGTTTCCAAGGGTTATGAGTTTCACTTAGATGGGGGATATGTATTAAAACAATCTAATGGTTTTGCCAGGATCTTTATTTAAAACCTTACCCCTTAAATTATACGGCAGTTATCTGACAGAAAGATGATTGCATTAATGAGGTATTATTACAATATTCTTGATTTGAGAAATTAGAAAACAACACCTCCCTCTGCCCCCAGGAGAGCTGGCTGTTTCATTAACAATTAATAGAAAAAATTGACATTGCAAGGAGCTGCAAATCATGCTTACCATGGATAATATCAAGTAGAAAGTGTTGAACTCAAAGATATGTATTTTCCCGTGAACCTGCCAGCTCTTATTTGAAAAGGTTCTGTGTCCACCTGCTCTTTTGTCTGACAGTAGATGGAGAAATAGAAACCAGCCAAGTAAATTGTTCTTCGCCCCCACCCCGGTGATGAAAAAGCCATTACCATGAAGGCGACTTATCTTCCTGAACAGATATGGTGTTGTTTGTTGTGTTTCTTTTCACAGAGGTTTCCCAGGTAAGGCTGTGGCACTCAGAGATGCCTTCAGATACACTGCTGTCTGGTTTTATTTATCGCTTAGATGATAGCAATCATTTTACTGAAGCCATTCAGCGCAGACCTGAAATGGGTTTCCTCTATGGAAAGCTTGAATAATAAAGTGACACTGGAGCATCCCACTCATCCAGCTGACTTCTCCTTATTTTAATGACAGGGTACCACACAGAAAAGCTGTAAAATCGCCATTAAATTGCCAGTTTGTGTGCCAGTCCTGCCTGCTGTGGGCAGCTGGGAGGATGCTGCCCACCAGAGATGCTGTGCTCCAACTCGCCAGGAGAGAAAAACAGATATTATGTGTTGTTTGGCCAGATCCCCTTGCATTTTGCATTTGCCCTGTGAATTGCATAACTCTGATAGTAGAGTCTGATGGAGCACTAGAAGCTTCCCTGAGGAAGATGCTTATTTTCAGTGAGGCAACTAAGGCTTGGTGTTGTTAGCATTAAGAAAAACAAAGAGAGAAAAAAAAAAAAAGGAAAAAAGTAATCCTGTGGATGCGAAAAAGACGGTAAGTCAAGTAAGTTGCTGATCAGGTCCACCATTATTCTGAAGATACCACCTGGTGTTTCTGGGCACCCTAAAGTGATCTAGCAGTGATCTTGGACATCTTTTTAGATGCTGTAGTGCAAGGAATGTGTGTTAGCTATAAGCACAAGCTCCAGGGAGCACAGATACCGGTCCCTGAGCCCAGACTTATTCATATGTTCACGGACTCATGGAATTAATCATAGAACCATAGACTGGTTTGTGTCGGCAGGGCCCTTAAAGCCCACCTAGCTCCAGCCCCCTGCCCCGGGCAGGGCCACCTCCCCCCAGCCCAGGTTGCCCAGAGCCCCGTCCAGCCTGGCCTTGAGCCCTGCCAGGGACGGGGCACCCACAGCTGCTCTGGGCGGCCTGGGCCAGCGCCTCCCACCCCCAAGTGAAAAATCTGTTCCTAATATCTACTCTAAATCTACCCTCTTTTCATTTAAAACCATTACCCCTTGTCCTGTCACTACAGGCCCTACTAAACAGCCTGTCCCCAAAGCCTGTTCTGGCAAGGTGGCCCAACACAGCTAGGTGAGGGATGCTGCAGAGTCCGTGTAATTAGGTTTTTACATGGTATCAGTGAATTGCTTTCCTTTTTCTCCTCTTAACACTTCATCCATTGTATCATGCAAGTGATTTCTAGTATCTGCCAAAGGAATATTTATTAACACAGATGTGTTGCCCATATGCAGCTGCACTAAAATACCTGGGCAAGGGCTATGGCTGCAGTTCACTAAGAAAAATAACTTGATGTGTGGAAAGGAGTGCTAAGAGAAGATTTTGATGGAGTGTAGCCTTCCTGGGAAAATTTAAAAAACATTGGGCCATCTCCATATTACTTCTTTTTAGTTGCTCAAGTGCATTAAGATGTATTTTGAGTAGAGCACGCAAGCATAAGCATTGCAAATTGTAAAGACAGTGAATCTTCCTTATCCTGGCCATAAGCAAGTTTGCAGTGGCTTTTGCAACTTCTCCAAATCTACCTCTTCTCCAAATCTCCAAATCTACCTCTGTTCTGACAGAGAAGGCACAGAAGTGACTGAAATTTAATTTCCTCTTGGTCCCTGCGGAGGGACAGTGGTCAGCAGGGTTTCTGCAGAGAGGACATGGAAATATGACGATATTACCAAACGCCTCCAAAGCCCGAGTCCTGTCGGCTGAATAGCTGTGAAGTAGCTCAAAAACTGTAAATTGCATTGCGTAGTTTCAGCAGATAGTGTTACTTATTTATTTTCAAGACTTGTGCTTAAGCTGTTAAAAAGAGATCTTAATTTAAAAAAATAAAATTAAATTAAAGGTATTTTCAAGCCACAACTTTTGTGTTTACCATGTATTATTAGATTACCATGGCCCAGGACAATGTTTTTGGTCAATGCTTTTAATGGTTGACCATAAAATTGGCCGTTAAGAATTTTTCCAGGGAATTCCTCCTGCAGTCAGCTCATGCTGATGCTGGGGTGTATCAATACCATTCATGTGAGATGTTCCCCACAACCTAAACAAGAGCTGGAGGCACTCTGAGTGCAATACTAACTCTCCTTAATGGAATAAGCTATAAATTTACATACTCTGCACATATGCACACCATTAATGAGCCGTGTGTCGTGTCTGGAATAAAAAAGGCTCCTGATTAATAAAAAATATTTATTATATTAAGCTTCCAGGCCCCCACGAGTGGGGAGGTGGCATGTAGCCAGTGGCAGGTAGGACATGCTCACGAGTACCTCCCAGGCTGGGCGGGGGAAGGGGGAGGTGGATGAAGGGCTGACGTGTTCACCCTGTGGTGCTACTCCTCTCTGCCACCTCCATGCGACTGCATGTCACTCTGTTGGTATTTACTCAGCCATTTTACATTTGACTGAACCAGTGGGTCAATTAAAAAGTTATAGACTGCTTTACTGTAATGTAGATTAAATAAAATTAGACTGCTCCATTCCTATGGTATTAGTCACTGAAAAAGCAAATCAATACCATATTTTCACTTCGGCATGGTGGCTGGTAGGTTTAACTTTTCACTGGTATTTCTTGGAGGTTTCCTTTCCCATCAGAGTCCCTTCTAGACTAGAAATACCACTTTTCTTAGAGCTGCTGCTTTCCTGTTGATCATTTTAGCAGCCTCAGAGAGGCAATACGTGCATCCCTGCCAGCCTTCCCCGGGGAAGAACTGCATGTCAAAACAGCGCACAGCTACTTTGAAGCTGCTCCTTTCCTTACTCCTCAAAACTCTCCAATTTCAAATTAAATGAAGCAGCTGCTGAGTTTCCAGGCTGCTGCGTCACAGAGCCACAGGACCCGGAGACCCTGCCTGGGAGCTGACAGTTGAATTTTGCACAGATTTTTGCTTTACTGATTGCAATGCCTTCAGAAACCTTCCTTTTGAGTACATATTTCATGGGATATGTTTTTTCCTGGACAAGATTAACTCATTCGAGATTTGCAGCCGATGTTTCTAGCTGCTTGGATGAAGCACTACTCTCACAGAAACTGGAGATAAAAGCGGTGGATGGAGATGCTAGCTGGATTCTTGGGGTGCAGGATCGGTGGAGGAGAAGCTCTGTTGTGCCTACATCCGAGGAGCAAACATCAGATCTTTCTGAGATGTTGAAGAAAGACTGTTCAGATCATCAGATGCACGTGTCCTGGTTACGGTGAGGGCACAACAGGGCACGCAAGGTGTGGAGGGAGAGGAGACACCATGCCCTGGCTGCAGTCCCCCTGCGGGGCTGGTTTCTGCTACTCAGATGCTGGTCTTTTATGCGATACATGGTGATACATGCAGGTTTTAATCAGGAGATGTGTAACTGCATTTAATTAAGACCACTGCCTTCAGTAATAGAAAGCATGAAAACAGTAAATAGAGAAGTCAAGTGCAGATTGAACCTTGAGCTATTAAGTGGTGAAATGATTTAGTGGAGCACCAGCTTTAATAGGGATGCCTGCTGGATTTATAAGGCATTTAAAAGCAATTGTTTTCTGGCAGGGTAGGGGTGGGGGTTTAATGAGCTGCTCCTCAGCTGGAGCAGAGGCATCTCCACCTGCTTAGCGGTGTGGGTGATGGAGGTGCAGGTGCTGATTGGTGCTGTGATGGTACAAGTGCTGCAGCAGGAGCCTGCAGGCTTGATGAAAAGTGCTCCTCACGGGGGGCTGTGATTCAGCAGTTCGGGGGGGAGAGGCTGCCGCCGAGCGCTGGCATGGCTGGGGACGATTGCAGGCTTCAGCTTGCAGAATAAGAGCGTGCCTCGGGAAATCTCAGGTATGGCTTTATGTTTCTGTGTGTAAATTATCCTTCCTCTGCAGGGCTCTGCCTTTTGTGCCCAGTGAGAAGGAATCAAGGCAAAGGGAGGAAGGTCCCCGCCTCTGTAGCAGCGGGTGGGAGCTTTTGATAGTGCAGCAGCTGAGGAAATCCCCCAGCCTCTGGGAATGGGATCTCGCCTAGGAAGACAAATACTGAACGGTCCAGAAGGTACTGATAGCAGCGGACACACCATGTTGTGTGGTCGGAGACGGGATGCTGGGGAAGGAAGTGGTGGAGTATCTGTAACCCCTACAGAGCTCCCCTTGTGAAGAAGCCCCAGAAAAGGCTTTAGAAAAAATACCACCTTGCTTGCGCCCTTCCCCCTTGGTAAAGAAAAGACCCTGCCAGGAGCTGTGGAACTGGCTTTCCCTGGGGCTCCTGGCAGGAGAGATGTGCAGGGCACCCACAGGACCACCCTGCTGGGGGTCATGGCTCTGCCATGTGCCCGTGTGTGGGCAGGATCCTGCCTGTCCAGCCTTGCCTGAAGTGCTTAGTTGAAACAGTTTGTAACTTCACAGGCAGCGCATCTCGTGAGAGATTAAATGTGAAAGTGCCTTTGAAATCTGTGCTAGTAACTGGCATGCAATGGGGCCGAACCATGTGATTACCCTCCAGCCCCGGTGTGGGCTCTTGGGATCTGATGCACTGGGAGTAGGGGGAGAAATGGTAACTCTACTGAATTTTTCTATTTTCATGTGTACAACACTCTGATGTTAAGCAAATACTCTCCCGGTAACGATATGGAAGCCTTCTGAGGAAGCCCTAAAAGTTCCCTCTGGCACAGCAGTTCATATCTGTATTGCTTTTTTTTTTTTTTAAGAAGATCTCTCTCAAAGGCTTTAAAACTTCAAATGTAACAGCACAAGTCCTGCAATTTGGGGGTAAAAGAAGTAGTGACAAGTGCCAAACCTGTCTTTAACCTGAAAGATTAAGTCCTTGGGGAAGAGATTATACTAGCACAAGTGGAACTGATAACACAAGGACTATATTTGTGCCTCAAAGAGGCACAAAACAACAGTTATACCAAACTCCCTCTTTGTCTATACTCTCAAAATGTCTTTTCTCACAGTGACAACTGGAAGCTAAGGCAGAACGAGCTTCAGTATTTTAGTGAAGTCTTGTGTGATGCGAACCTGCATGTTGCTTTCTTGAGTAGCTTGTCTTTCTGATAGGCGTAATGAAGACAATTAAGCCTGTTTTCTCCTTTTTTTGTTGTTGTTGTTGTTGCTCACAGTGTGGTGAGAGCATTTGAGCGGCTCCTGCAAACAAGCTCTTCAATCATGTTTATTGTTCCTTGACATTCTTTACAACATCTTAAAACTCGCAGCTGTGTAGCAATGCGGCTGCCCTGCATGTTGAGTCTCTAACGTGCATCAAGGGCTTTATGATGCTTGTATTAGAGCTCAGTGAGTTAATTACCACCATTAGCTGGGGACTTAAAACAGGCAAACAGCATAGCATGGTGGGTGGAGATGGGTGGTGATGCATGGGGAAAGATGGGGCAGAGAAAAGCATATGTGGGGTTTGGGGGCTAAAGATGGAGATCTGCAGTCAGACCTTCCCATCTGACCTAGCGCTGTGTCCCACCAGGCTGAACACCATCCCTGTGCCTTCCCTGGGGGTCCATGTGACTCTGCTCCCCCGGCCCATGGTGGCAAAGCTGGTGGCTATGCACTTTGATGGGCAAAGGGGTCCATCTGCAAGTGGCTGTTGAGCAGGTTCTTCTGTGACTTAACAGACTTTGGAAAAACTGACTGCAGGGATATTTTTTTAACCTATTGTCAGCATTTGGCCTCAAGCAGAACTGCAAGGAGCTTGTCTGTACCTTTCTTTGCCTGACTTTATCACGGCTTCAAGTTCATGGTCCTCTGTACCAGCCATTTCTCGCGGGGATGCAAATGAAAACTTCAGAAAACTTTTGAAAACCTTGTTGTTGGCTATGACACTTCTATAAATTTTCTAATGCATTAAGTTGTTAGTGCTTTTACTGTGTATACCTTGAAGATGTATTTTAACAATGACTGTAAATCTCTGGAGCAGGTCAATGTTATTTTGAAATCTGGTGTCTTTGATGTATCGCTGTGTGATGGCATGGATGTTCCTTACAATACTAATGCACCGGCGTATCTAAGCGTGTTGCTCTTATTGAAGTTGATGAAAAATGACCTGTTGGTTGCAGTGGTGAAAGATACAGTCCCTAGAAAAGCAGACATTCTGGGGGGGAAATCTCCTTATTTCTGTGTTATAGTAGATGTCTAATATTTTATATACATATGAAAGAAACCTTGAATAGTTATTTACCCACACATGGCAACTGTGGGCAGGTATGTGGAGGTTCATTAAGCACAGCCTAATTACCTGTGTCTGAACCTGAAGAATCAACACACGCTGTGCCCTGTCCTGACACCCCCAGTGCCCCAGGCCTCTCGAACTGGAGAAAAGCATATGCACTCTTACCTACGGATCATCAGTTTTAGACCACAACAGATGTTATTTAAGAGAATTCTCAATGACAACATATGTAGATGTGACTGTGCAGGAAGTGTCTGCTGTAAAGAAGTCCCAGCAATATATCTAGTGGGGGAAATAATGTAAAAACTTTACTAGTAAAATACCATATTCGGGCTTATAAATTCTTATAGTTTGAAGATCAGTGTTTAAACAATGGTTGTTACGTACACACTGAACAAGATGTACAGCATTGTGCAGCTTGGAACGGTACAGAGATGAAATAAGCGATGCTAAACAGTCTGCTGCTGCTCTTAAAAGATCTTTACTGTTCATTAAATTATCCGATGCTGTCATCTAATGTTTTGGGATCAATTGTATTCTGAACTGCATTTGTGCTGCTATTAGTTTTTGTTAGTGTTTCCTGTGAGTGAAATTTATACTTGTGCTACGTTAACACCATTCTGCCTGCTGCCCAGGGGCTTGGATCAATCAAATGAGAGCAGCCTTCGCTAGCCCATTGACTTTCATTTATCCAAGCCCATCTGTTTACTCTGTGGCCAGGTATGGGACTAGCACATGTTCAAGGTGTCCATGCTATAGGCTTGCTACTGTGACCAGGTACTAGCAATGTATATGTGATGGAAAATAAAAGCCCATAGAGTTTGTTTGGGTTCTTCTTAAAAAAAGAAAGTAAAAAATAATCAGGGTTACCCCAATTAAGAACTTGAGGGTTCGGTTTGGATCTCTTCATGCTGCGGGTTAGTCTGATGTGGCTGGCACCAAAGCTGTGTGCTCTGCAGCCCTGGTCTCCACCACCTTGCTCAGCACTTCAGCTTGGTGACCTGAAATGCAGGCAATAACCCAATCACAAAGCAGTTATTGTTGCTTAAAAAAAAAAAAAAAACAAAAAAAAAAACCTGACCAAACCCACCATTGTCAAAGGAGGGTATTGTTTTCTTTCAGCTGGGTTGCATCTGTCCTTGGGCAGAAGCACTTTGAGACCAGGACTGGCCCTCTGTTGTAGAGCAAAGTGACTTTCTGGGTGCTGCGATGTCCCTCAGGAAACGCAGGACAGCTTCTCCAGTACAGGGTGTTGGACCCTTTTTTGGGGAGATGATGTGCATAGTCCAGGAGCTCCCTGGTGTGCAGGCAGTTGCTCTCCCACCTCATTTGAAAGCTGCTTTACAGGGGAGCAGGGATGATGCTGAACCTGGTGTCATCTGGGGCCGTGAAGAGCTGTCTGTGCACGTCAGGGCAAGTGGGAGCCCTCTGGCTGGCTGTGCGGTTTGTGTGTCTGATAAGGAGCACTTGAACCATGGCTACCAAACCAGACCAAACTCCTCTCCCGTGAGGTGGTATTTCTGTAATTACTTGGTTCAGCTCCCCTTCGATACAGATGTATTTATTATATGGGGCTTGGTTGTTTGATTGGGGTATTTTTTTTATATCCTTGAAAAGCTAGTAGTATGTATCTCTGGTCATAATATAAACTCAGATTTGGTGTAAGTGTCTGGCATCTCTGCAAGGGAGGAAATGAAATCGGGTCCCTCTAAAAGCAGAAAGAGCATCTGGTGACCTCCAGCCCACAACCATCATGCAAAGCAATCAAACTCGGAGAGCTAGCTGTGGCCTTCTGCCACTTTGCAGCTGCCCAGTATTTATTCACAGTATCTGTTCCACTGAAGTCTGTTGTTAATGTTGCGTTGATGGGGTTAGGGACCTCATCAGGGGACCCAGATTGTGTTAGCCTGTCTGGGGAAGCTGGACAGGTCTGTAACAGTGTGGGGTCTCTTCTTTTAAATGCACCATGATGCTTTTTCCTCCAAAGTATCGAACGCCATTTGACTTTCAGGGGCACCAACCTGGGTTTCTTGGGTCTAGATTACTCTGGATTCAAACCACCATGGGGGACCACAGCCTCTGCTCAGTGCTGGGCAAGTTCTCCCTCCCCAAAAAGACTTTTCTGATGCTAGGAGAGAGTTAGTGGCCATAGGTGCAAGTAGCTTGCCATGCAAAAGGTTCTGGAGCAAGTAAATGGAGGTCAGACAGGATAAATTCTCCATCAGATGTTTTAGTAACTTCTGCCCATCTCCGCAGGGTGAGGAGGTCTTGTGGGATCCTGTTGAGCAGGCAGTTATGTTGCTCCTGCCCTTCATCTTGGGGTCAGGATGCAGGGGCATTGGGCAAATGCCAGAGCCTGGCAAGCCAGTTGGAAAAGCCGGGAGAGCATCAGGCAGTGAGGTCTGACCTGTTGTGGGTGATCCTTGTAGGAAAAACCCTGCTTAGGTTGAACCCTGGCCTCATTTGGGGTCACCCCTGCAGTCTGGAGGAAGACATCCAAGTGTATCGTGTCTAAAATATCTGCTGGGGAGGGAAAGTTGGGGAAAGTACCTGGCTTAGATCATTGAAATAACCACTTATTTCAGGTAGTTTTAACAAAGAGATTTCACGTGTAATGTGGGCAGTGGGGCTCATGCAAGCTATAAACCTGCTAAAATGCTTTTCTGCCAGGTCTATGTCTGTCCCTGCCCGAGAGTGTGGCAGGGAACCGCTGGCATCACACCTGGCACCACAGGCTGGGCTGGATCACCAGCCATGGGCAGTGCCGGCCAAAGCACACTTGGCAGAAGACACTGGGAAAACTGGCCTTTCCCTCCCTGTGCTCTTATTGTGGGGTGTAATTACACAGTGAGCATGTGATTTGGAGGCTACATTTCCCTGCAGTAAAAGGCTGTTGAAAGGTGGAAATTGAATAAAAGAAACTTTAGCCACACTGGGCTACATCTGCCCTTTCAACACAGCAATTTGGATTTGGGAGCTTTCATGGATTCTTTGGGAAGTCTGATCCATAACTTGCACATGTGTATTATGGATTGAGCCTAGAAAACGTACTTTATACCCTTTGATGGCTGCAGGATTCCAGTTCTTGAAGTCTGCACGTACTCGGTATTAGCTCACCTAGCTTTTTGTACTGTTATTTTTTTTTCTTTCCCCTTGAACGTGGGAGTTTTAGGTACCTCCCAGGGATTAAAGCTTGCTTATTGCCATTCTTCAGAGCCCTCCGTGTTTAGGGGAAGTATGCACAAGGGAGGGTTGCACTCAGTGCCACCAGGTACCCGTGCTGCCCACAGCTGGTAACTCAACCCAGAGCTGAAATCTCTCTATAGCTGTTCAGTCTTATCAATGGCACACTTGGCTTATTTTTGCCGTTCTTTATTACTAATACCTCTAGAAGAAAAATAATGATTGCAGCAAATTATAATTTTTATACCTCAGTTGCACTGAGATTTTATTAGGGCAAAGCCCTGTCCCTGCACCTTTCACGGGGCCATGTAACACAGCAGTCCTCTGCACAGCTCTTGGTGAGGGACTGCCAGGACAAGGATAAACATTGCCACAAGGTCTGATCTTAGTACCTGCTTTTTTTTGGCTTTCTTTAAAATAAAAAAAAAATAATAGAGCAGGTCTTGCTGAAGTAATTAGCATGCCTGTGATAGGCTCCGCTGCTGTTCTCGGTGCTCCCACGATGCTAGGGCTCATCTTGAATAAAAAAGCAATTTGGGGCTCAACTGTGTGTCTCAAGGGTGCCTTTTTGTACATGCTTATTACACTAGCTCAACAATTATGAATTTGGGCAACATTTTAATTGCATTCACTTCTCTGTAAGGAGTGTAGAATAAGCCATACCACTGATTAATTTTACAGTTTGATTAAACTGTGAAAATGCAACATTTTTATTTTAATCATGCTGCACATATATTTACATACATTCCTTTGGACCTTGCAGTAGGATTTCAGTAAAAATCCAACAAGAGAATGGCTTTTGAGGCTTCATATTTGTGATTAAAGAGGCTTAAAAAGGAGGTGATGGTGTAGAGATGTAGCTGAAAGTCAAAAGTGTCATAAGATTGTCATTACTGATAGTTCACCAAAGAATATGTGTTATAATTCATACCATGGGCATTGGGTAGTGTGCACTGAGGCGAGCTGCGTGCCATGGGATGTGGCCAGCTCCTTGCATCTTGCTTCTGAGCAGCACCAGGATCAGCTCAAGCCTTTGAGGATTTGGGGCACTGGCTGGGAGCAGGCATAGCTCCCTCGGATGAGAAACCCCAAGCTGAGGAGTTAGGTGTCTGCACATCAGGTTTGCAGAACCCATAGCAATTAAGGAACCTACTTGAAAAGCACATTTTTAACCATTTTCCTCTTTTTGTTTAAAACACAGCTATAGCTGTGTGAAGTGATGCTCTGCTATGAGGATCAGCAAGGTGGGGGAGCTATAAGCCCCAGCTCTGGGGCTGTCACACAACAGTTTCAACAGGATTTTTAATATCTCTGAAAAATCCTGCTAAAGCATTTTTGCAGCAGGGGAAGGGCATGCTACAGGTTTGCTTATTCACCATTCAGGTGGGGATGGCTGCAGTCTCTCCTGCATGCCCAGAAGTGCCCGCTCACCTGCACTAACAGAATTATGCCTGCAGAGAGGGGTAAAAATGTCTCTACATGTTGAAATTGCTGACATCACACTGATGGATATGCCTTTAAAGGAAAAAAAAGAATGGTTCCAGAAGTTCAACTTGTTTTAAATTAGATCTACATAAGCAGATCAAGCAATTAGCTCTGTCTGCAGCTTCTCCGACACTGGCATTTTCTCACTTGCATCTCAAAATTTGCCTCGGGTAATTATTCCAAAGTAACAGGGAAAGCAAACCAGAGGCAATTAGCTTGCTCTCGGGTGTATTGTGGGGGATAGCACATGGAGAGGACAAAATACTGTTGTAGGACTGGGAATGAGAAACCAAGAAGGACAGCCAGTTCAGTGGTGGCTCCAGACGCAGGGGGTTGTCTCAAAAAGCAGGGGCTTACATGGGCAGAAAGGACTGAAGTCTTGATGGGCTGTTTAGTATTTCTCCTAAAAACAAAACACACACGAAAACATGCTGCCTGGATAACATAAGTAAAAATGCTACAGTAATTTGCATGGTCACTTTATTTCTGGCAAAGCCAGGGGAATTCCACAAAATCTGGCTGGTGGTGTTTATTGAAGCAGTCCATTTGCAGTTACAGTACTGGTTTTACCAGGATCTCCACTGAAAGGAGGATGTGTGGGTGGGGTGGTGGGTTTGGTTTTGGTGGTTTGTTTTTTTGTGATGGTGGGGTTGTTCAGGGGGTTTTGGGGTGGGGTTTTTTTGTTGTTGTTTGTTTGGGGATTTTTTACACCAATGTGTTCCCTGTTTTTCAGCTTTTCTATTCCCATGGGTGTGCTAACAGCCCTCTCCCCACCACGGTGGGTGTCACAGTGCCCAGTCCCCTCTGGGACTGGGGATGGCTGGCAGGATGCCTCACTGGGACCCTCCTGTCTCCAAGAGAGATGACAGGGATATCCCTGTCCCTCCCCTCCCCTGCAGAGCCAGCAGTGGGGAGCAGACCCTGGTCCCCCATGTGTGGCGTGAGGTTGAGGGGTGGTCTGTTAACCTGGCACATGTTTATTTTGCATGACTGATTTCTGCCTTGGAAATCAGCTGGATGGCAGTTGTGGTACCTGGTTACCTCCTTGAGCAACACCTTATGGCTGGTTCTGCTTCCCACCGTTAAGAGAAATCCCACCTGGGATGGACTCAGAGCTTTCCCTTAGCTCCAGGGTCTTTCAGCCGGACCCACCATCATTCCCATCGGACTCCTGCACGTTACAGCAGCTGCACAAGACACACTACAGTGAGTGTGGGTAGCACCATCCATACCAAGCACAGTACTATAGCTTGCCGTGACGAGTTCTCCAAGACTCGTGAATAAAACCGTAGGCTTGCTTTGTCAGTGTTGCTGAGTAATGTTGCCTGAAAAATGCAAATTAATGCATCTGCTGACTCTACTTTTTATAGTTGACTTGAGCTCACTGATCACCTGAGTTCACCAGCAAACTCAATATATCTATTTGCCTAAATCTAAGAATAGGTTGTTGTAGCATGAGGACAGAAGGGAATATGTGTTTACAGTAGGTATTTCTTTTGTACCTTACAGTGTGATAATTTAATATACTAGATGATAATCTCCTTGATTAGACTTGCATCATCTAAAATCAGTTGTTTCTTTCTGATTAAGTATCCTGATAAACACAAGATAGGTTGTAGAATAAATTAGGTTTAGGATCAGAATTTTATTGCCTTTAAATATTCAGTAGTCCTCCAGGTGCAAGCTGAATTTATCCTGCCTGTACGAAGTCGATGCCTGTATAAAATCACTGTGTATTTAAACATTATTTTTGTTGTCAACTAATTATTGTGAAGCAGGTTTTTGTGTTTTTTAAGTTGCTCTGTTTTGATCATGGGGGGGGGGAAGGGTTCTGCTCCTAAAATTATATGAGAGAATTTAATAAGGCATGCATCAGTAGCAGAAAAATCACACAGCTACATGCTGCTTAGATAAGTTAGAGGTTTTGTTATGTTAATAACCTAGAAACTCCATAAAGGGTTTTCCTTTGCAGCACGTATCTTGCCTGAGCATCCACAGCCAGGTCCTGCTCCACAGGGATGTAGGTTATTACCAGCCTAAATGGCCTTTTCATGACTTGAATGGTTTTTCATGTACTCGTTAGCTGCAAGATAGAAATAATATGAGTCTCAGAGGCTCTTGCTTTGCCGGCATGCTGTTCTTCTCCAGGCACTGCCCAGAGCCTGCTGTGGAGACTGGATGTGGGTGGAAGGAGCAGCACTGATAGCTCTGGCAGGAGGCATGGCTGTCTCCTTGGCTCAATGTGAAGGTGACAGCTGTGGCTCAGTAAAAACACCTCCTGCGCCCCACTAACACATAACCAAGACAGTCTTCTGGGTGCATTATTCTTCCTTTTGAAGTTGGCCATCGTATGCAGTGCTCAGGTAAACGGCTCCCAGTTCACCCTGTTTTCTGCTGGCCACCACTGTCCTGGCACTGGCCATGGCTCACCACTGCCCAGGACTGGGACCTCCCCTGAACCGGAGGCATTGCTGGCAAGCAGCCCAAGGGAGGCACGGTGTAGGCTCACGTGGGACTGAGCAGATGCAGCTTGTAACTCCCTTCCCTCCCAAGAGCTTGTCAGCCCTTTCAGAAAGGCAGTGACAGTTTGCTCTGTGGCAGTTTTCTATCCCTGCTTCCCAAGCAGGTGACCGGGCAGGTTAGAGGAAAGCCACGGAGCAGGAGGATTAGCTGAAGAGCTCCACACAAAGCTTTCACCTTTCTGAAGCTGGGCTACAGCAGTTCGTGGAGAACTGGACCCAGATCAGCAGAAAGTCTTCCTCTGTACCCGTTCCTCTGAAGACTTAACGCCTCTTTTTACATCCCTTGAGCCTTGCCTTGTGCTGTGCTCGCTCGGGCGTCTTGTGCCCCCCGTGCGTTCCCATGTAGCATCCCTGGCTGCTGTGCAACAGGGAACGGGCTGAACCCGCAAGCCCTGAGCTCCCAGAGCTGTGACAAAAACCAGTGTGCAAGTCACATCACTGGTGCTTCTGAAAAAATGGTCTCAAGGACTTGGATTAACTACTTGCAACATAAAATCATGTCACGATAGCATCTTCTTGCCAGGAGTTTTGCTAGGAGGGAAAACCAGAGTTTCAGAAAGCCTAATGCAATTAGGCTTTTTTCTTCCTTTATCCCACGGGTGCTGCAAATAAGGCAGGAAAAAAATAAAACTATGTCCTTCTAGACCAGAGGGACCATTAATTTTGAGTTGCACCAGTCTGAGGAAAGGGCAGAACAGCATCATGGAAGATGTAATTGAGAAATTTTCTAGCAGACCTGCCTGTGGTGGCTCTAACAGCCATGCCACTGGAGCTGTTGGCTCTTCTCAAAACTAGAGCAAAAACAAACAACTCCAACAATTTCTTGCAAACAGACCTAATTGCACTGACATACCTCGTAGCAGCAGTAAAAATCAATGTCATAAAGACAGTGAATTCAGACAGTCTGCCTCATAGGTGTGGCTCAAGATGGATTCTTTCTTTTTTTTTTCTCCCCCCCTGCAGTATTAATACCTATTAATTATCATCTTATGAGAAAAATGGTTTTCTAATCACTGAAGTTAGAGATTTTTAATTAAACATTCTGCTGGTCCAAGTGAATAGGATATATACCTCATGTGAGGGGATTAATGCAATACTTTATAGTGATCTACATACAAAAATTTCAAGTCTTGTATATATGAGGCTTTCTCTTATACTCAAAAATTTACTGAAAAAAACCCCAAACACAAACAACTGAGGTGTGAGTTTGGTTGTTTGCTTTTCCTTTCTTTTTTTTTTTTCCTCAATTAAGTTACAAGCTCTAGGCATGCTTAGCAATTTGCATTTTTAAGGAAAGATAGACAATTAAGCCCAATATATCTTTGCAATTTGCCTATGGAAGCATTAGTGTGAATGCTACTAGGCAAGAAAGGATTTAGCAGATGGATATAGCCATGCATGGCGGTGGGATCCTACCCAGTGGCTGCAGGTGTATGGCTTTGTGAAAGGAAACAGGACGTGCGCTGCTTCCTAGAACTGAGGTGGCTTCCTAAAATACACATTAAGAATTCATGTATAGGAAAAATCGGAGATACAAGGAAGTTTGGCAGGCAGGCAACCTGTTCTCTCCTCACACCTCCATTGACTCATGTGGTAAGGAAAGGAACATAATATAATTGGTCATTTAAATTCTTAAATGAACATATAAATAACCAACTTAAAATATCTGGGTCTTCGAAATTTTATGTCATATTTTCAGTGATTTTGGACAACAAAGCAGAGTTATAAACCCAGTGGCTGACATGCTGCTGTTTCCCTCCTGACCCCCCATGGTAAGATAACACTCTGTAGGAGTCGTACAGCTATGCTGAAACCCAGTTGTTTTAGATCAGTCTCAGTGTGTTTTGGTCAGCAAATGAAAAGTTGGATGGGAGCTGTCATTCAAAGAAACATCTTGGTTCATAAAGATAAAAGTTGAAGTGCAGAAAGTGTGAGCGAGCTGGATGCGATGACAGCGGCTCCGGTGCAAACACAAGCTGAGTGACGAGGCATCCACCTCGTAGGGAGAGAGACAAGGAGGACGTGGGCTTTGCTTTGGGTGGGTTTTAACCTTTTCAATGATTGCTGTCACATCCCTCGCTGCCACATTGCTCCCTGGCACCCTGTTGCTTACAACTGGTGGCAAAGACTGTATGATATTCTGTCATCAAGTACTGCTGTGACAAATGAGTTCAAATGGGTTTTTCAGGTTCCCAAAGACAGTAGAGGTAGAGACCTCAGAAGATACTGTTTCCAAACTCTGTCTTAAAGTAAAGATAAAATTCCGATTTCCATATGCACTGTAAGCCGTGTTGACTGGGGAAGCATCACAGCAGGCTGCTGGGCAGTCCCAGGCACCTCCCCAGCAAAAAGGCTGGTGATCTGCTTCACCCGTTACTGAGCAGAGCAGGGAAAAAAATTATTCTGCCTCATGTCCACATTTCAAATGCAAAAGATGAATCTTCCAAGGGCTTTCATACGTGTTGTTTTTTCATCTGCATGTGTTCAGCAATAGAAGTCCAAGTCTACTTGCTGCTCTGAACAGATTTAATTTGATCACCAGGGAAGGTTAGAAGAGATTAGTTTTTTGTTTAAGGGTACAAAGTGAATTGTGCTCGTTAAAACTCCAGCTGGTGTTTCCTCAGTCTGCATCTACCTTGTGGTCACCCTGGCAGAGGACAGAGCGATTCAGTGCGGTGGTGTGGCTGGGCTGGGCAGTCCTTGCGTGGCATCCCTAGGGATGCTGCCCTTGCAGGCAGGCTCTCTGCCAGTCCCGCTCCGGTCCCAGCAGCTGAATAGCTCTGGAGCAGTAAACACCAGCGTGCAGAAGGATGTTTGAAGGCTGCGGCTGGAGTAGGTGCCTGCTGGTCCATCCTAACCTTACCCCTGCGCAAGCGGGTTCTGTGGAAGGGGCGCAGGTTGGTGTGGGGCTGCAACAGGGTACATCGGTAATGGAACAGTTCTCTAGGCAGGGCAGGCTTTTGAGTGACAGCAAGCAGCACACAGCAGTGCCGCGGGGTGCTGGAGGCGAAGTAGCCGTGAGACAGGAGGGGCACAGAGGCTGCTGACTGCCCTCCTGCTGCGGAGCCTCATCCAGGCTCCGAAAACTTGGGATGAGGAGCGGGCCAACGGCATCTGCAGTGGAACAGGGAGAGACAGCCGGAATCAAGCTTCTCCTCCTTACCAGAGGGTGAGTTCAGAGGAGATTTACATGGAATTAGCAGTTACCAGCTCTAAATATTAAAGCTTAATAGCAGAAACGGTGGGTAGTATTACTGCATGTGTGTAGTATTGCTACGTGTGGTAGTATTGCTGCATTCAAGTGATGCAGAGCACAAACCCAAAATAATTTACCTCTCGAGACAAATTATAAACTTTATCATTTTAGTGACCTACTCACATGCTGCTGTGGATCAAGGGAGATTATCCACATTACTGTGCAAACAAATTAGGGATTCATCTTCAGAAGAAAACTTAGGAAAGCACAACAGATAACTTATAATCAGAGGCATTAATATTAAAAGCTTTCTTTGATTTTTAGAAAAGGGGAAAATCTGTCATATCAGAACAACTGCTTTACCGAGATGGATTTGGGCCAGGCCCAGGTTTTGTCAGGAATGGAAGATCGGGATTTTTTCATTTGTGCAATCCCTGAGGTAGGTGCCCAGAGCAGTGTACGGGCAGAGCTTCTGTGGATGTGTCAACCACAGCTTCCCACAGCTCTTGGTTTGTTTCACTCCCTTTAAGTGCTTTGTTTTATCAGCTCTTGCTCAATAGTGTAGAAAATAGACCTGTTTGGAAGCTGTACCTGGGAGTTACTGTAACACACACTGACGCCATTTCATCTGTGGAAGCCACAATTTATTGCACTGAGCATGTAGCGTTGACAAAGAAGCGACGATGCATTTAACAACTCCACGCTTGATTATATCAGGGAATTACTGTGGGAACACGGAGTGCGGCGCTGCCTGCTGCTACTTCCCTGTGTGTGCTCTTGGGGTCTTGTTGTATGAACATGTCAGTGGAGCAGCCTCTGTCCCTGGATAGTAGTATAGTTCTGGTCTGGAAAAATTGGTCTCCCGGTATTAGTGTAAAACATTTTTATCCTGGTTAGAGAATTAAGCTGTTTGCATTTCCCATTTGAGATGTTCTCTGCTTACCAAGAGGGAGGTGGCTCCAAACAGTCTGTCTGCTGGGGCTGACTCGCATGCCCAGGTGGGCCTGTTTGCCCTGTTTTATAGCTGCCCTATCAAAACAAAAGTTAAAAAAATAAAAATCAATTAAATGCAAACACAAATGGAGGTAAATCCTTAGCTGAGGCTTATGCATTTTGAACAAATGCTGGTGGAAACTTTCTAGTGATTCCCTGGGATCTGCTTGTTTGGAAAGTGCCCATCAGATGATGGAAATGGCTCCTAAAAAACCTCCTCTCCTCTCTCCCCATTTGGTTTCACGTTCCCACAGGCTGTGATAAGTTACAGTAACGGAGCAGGTCTGCAGGAGCCAGGTCCCTGCCCCTTAAGGACTCGGTCCGAGCGCTGGTTTACTCCTCACGCAGTGCCGCGGGCCGGGCAGCCCCCACAGCCGCGGGATGCAGGGCTGAAACCATCCCCGCCGGGTGCTCCCCGGACCCGAGTGCTGCCACCCCCTCTTCCCTCGGGAGCCTTGGACTTCCCTGTCCCTAAGATTTATTCCTGCCTCGTGCACATCGAGCAGGGCTCAAGCTGATGCAATTAGAGTAGATTTAATGAAGGAGCCATCTGCACAAAGACGACTGGCATGTCATTTCTTTTGCCTGGAAGGATCTGTGCTGTGCGTTCACCTTTCTGGCCTCACCTGTCCATCGCCGGCGACCTGTGTCCTCCCTCTGCGCTGCCCCAGCCGTCAGGGTGCTGGGACGAGCAGCACCCCTGCCGTAAGGAGTGCTGCCTCGTTACAGCTGGGTGCTTAATTGCAAATAGAGCAGTGGTCCAGGGGATCCGTGTGGGTGCCCCTTTATCTCCCACCCACCATGCCCAACCGTGAGCTAGTGGCACAGCCCTGCAAGCTGTGGTTTGTCGCATGAGCCGCTGTCTCACACCTGCGATGCAGGTGACGAGTGCTTTAAGAAAAAAAAGGGAGGGGGAGGGGGATATAACTTGTATAAACATTTGCATTTTAATTTTCTTTTAATTTCATGAGGCCCGTTATGTGTTTATCAAGGCATGTAACAGCTTTGTGTTAACAACGCAACAATGCACCATTAAACATGTACCAGCTGCTCCTACCCTGGTTTCCGTTACCGACAGCCCTCAACAGCTCCTGTCAAGGGGAGAAAAAAATACATGCTTTGCTTTAATAACTAACACTAACACTGCAAAACAAGAAGCAATAACAGAAAGGCCCTGACATGTTTCTTTGATGAAATACTGCCTGGGAACTCATTAGCTGAGCGTGCGGAGGATGCAGAGGAGCGCCTGATCCAGAGCACATGGCAATTTGGAAAGAAAGGTTAATCCCAGGGATCAAATTATGGATGTTATTTCTGATGACAAGTTTATTGATGTCTTACAAATCCCTGCTCCAAAGAAAGTAATTTGCATTATAGTGAACGCTTTCTGCAAAAAAAAAAAAAAAAAAACACAAAGGTTTAGCAAACCTGTGCTAGGTACCGGGATACCACTGGGAGCTGGGAGAGACCCTGAGGCAGCTGCAGGGAGGCTGTGTGCTCCAGTGTCACCTGGGCGGGGGGGGGGGGGGGGGGGGGGGGGGGGGGGGCAGGTCTTGGCTGCAGGAGTTGACTCCAAGGTGGCCTCAGGACCACCTCTGTAAGAGATCTGCTTGGTGAATCTGGGCTCTGCTGGCACATGATACTTCATTCCTGCTTGTTTTGGTTTTTTAAGCTAAAAAAAAAAAAAAAGCACCTATTTTTATGGTATACCTCTGAATTTGTTGAAGAGCACAAAACCACATTTTTATGTCAACATCGGTTTGCTAGTTTGCACGCATCAATGCTGTAACAAAGCGGGCAGGTCTCTGAGCAGAAATCTGTCTTTCCTCGTGCTCTCAAAGCGCAGAGAAAGGCTGTGCCCTGGCACACCTCTTGTACCCACCTGTGGGCTGGGGGAAGGTCACGCTGCCCACCCCTGGCTGAGGACCACCAGGTGCACCAGGGAAGCACTGCCTGAAGCCATGAGCCCCTCTCTGGGTGGCAGCCCCATGCCAGCACCTGCCCAGGGGGCTGGTGGATGCTGGCTCCTCCCAGGGCTCCCTTACAGCAGATGCTGAATGTTTGCCTCTTCCCTGTGGGCTTTCCCGTGTGGTCCAAGAGCTAAGTGGGCTTGAACTCTTGCAAGAAGCTGACATAGGAGATTTGTTGGGGATATTAAGGAGCCTTACCTCTGTTTGATGCCAGCCTCTGCTGACAGGAAGGCTCTAGCCCATTTATTTGGGGTGGCATCAGGCAACCAGATGATGCTAAATTAACAGGTAGGAAAAAATTACCTTGTTGTCATGGTCCCTTAAGGGATTAATTAGCTTGTGTATCATTGACAAGATAGAGTATCACGAGCTGCTGTGAGTCACATACCTATTTTTGTTGCAATTTTTGCAGTGCAATAACTCAGCTGGGGGTGGCACCCCAGGGTGATGGGGAGAGGAATGGTGGGTGGCCGAGTCCACAGCACCGGTGGCTGCTGAGCCCAGGCTGTCTGTGAAGCCAGCTCCGACACATTTATGCCGTTTTCTTACATGCTGCTAGTGCAAAGCATCCTTATAAGAGATTCAAACAGACTTTTTACTATCTTATGAAAAAGAATTGGATGTAATGATTCAGAACTTCGTGAATGACAGCAATTTGCATTTGCCCAAAACACAAGAATATCTCATATTTACTCTAATATACAATTATGGTGTATTTTAAATATAGCTTATACACCAGCACCTGTTTTTTGTAGGGATGGACACTAAGTAATCACTGGAGGGCAGTGTAAAATTGTGCATTTTGTCTGTGATTAGGCTCAACAAATGAGCAATGGGCTTAAATTTATACTCAGAGGGAGAGATTATAGTAGCTATAGTTTGAGTTTCATCACTTTCTGATATACTAATACATATATATTGTTCTGCAATTCAAGGTTATCATATGAAGTTAGAAACTTTGCTGTGAAGAGTATCACAGAAGGTTACTCTGGACCGTCTCCTCTAATGGATGGGAAGTGGCTGTGTAACCCTGAGGCTGGCGTTTCTGTCCCTAGGTTTAGCTGTGTGAGAGCAGGCTGCCTGCCCGAGGCTACCCGCAGAAGGAGCCCAGGTGGCTGGTGTACACCAGTCATTACTGTTCGTATGAAGGACAACAGCAAGAGCATCATCATTACTAGCCAGTAGGCAAGACTAGTTTAGGAGTTTAGTGTTTTATTTCTCTATCATTTTCTCTTGTTTGGGTGAACATGTTAGGTTTCTTATCTTTTTTTTTCTTTTGTCAGTCATCCCAGTCCTTCAAAAGCTTAAATCAGGCCTCCTAAATCTGTACAGAAGCTGGTGAGAAGGCTTGCTGCCTACCCTAGCTCATATTTTGCATTGTAGCTGTGGCAGAGAAGGAGAGGAAAACACAACTTAAAAAGGGATGGCAGATAGGGAAGACTCCAGCAGAGCAATAATACCATGTGTTTGTTCAACTGGATGCATATGCTTGTCCTGACAGTGCTGCCAAGGTGTTCCAAGGGTAGGATGACAAGGGCTATGTGCGCATGTGCCTTGCTTATGCTTTTCAAGCACATCTACCACCCAAGGGAGGGAAAGCCCACCAGCTGCAAGTGCTGGTTTCAGTGCTGCACCAGTTACACTTCTCCCAGCAACACTGAATGTATGTTGAAAATGGCCCCCATGGGCGGCAGCCAGCGGCTGTCGGAGTTCTGAGGCTGCCAAGGCCAGAGCTGAGGAGCTCTCAGCCCTTGGTGCATTGGCTCGGAGAGGGTCCATGTGGCTGGGCCACCAGCATAGGAAACGTCATTCCCAAGGCATCAACCCAGGCTTTTATAGTGGCAATTCTCTGCCTTGTTTTATTGTAACCTGATCATGGGATTTTTTTACAGACGCAGCCTTTGGTCCAGATGCTTTTGAAGCTCATGTGCTCACTCAACACACATAATTTAGTAGCTGGTACTTGTTTGTCACGGAGTAAATAAAAGATCTGCAAAACTGTACAATATCTATAAAAACATTTTAATGAAGCTTAAACCTCTTATAAAATAGGCATGGCATTAACCACAGACAGTGTAAAAGTTGGTATTGCTGGAAGTAATTATGCAGTGCTATTGGGCTTGTGCAACGCTTGCTCCAAAACTCCAGTCACCTTTCCCTTAAATTCCCCATTGATTTAAAGAACTTACTTTATTACCTGACAAGCTTCCTTATTCTCTGCATTTATTTTGATTTTGTAGAGCTTTCAGCCATGCCTTTATTGCTGCTGAGGAGTAAAATATCTGTTATAGCCAGAGCCATAAATCTCCCCTCTACCCAGGGACTAGATCTTCATGACTATAGATCACTTTAGTTATTGCCAAAAAGTGCCATCATATCACATTGCAAATTAGGGGGCTGAAAGACAGGGCTTTGCTGATTATGCCGATTATGTGAGTCTGAGGAAAATCCTTTAGTCCCCAAACTCAGTTTAGACAGTTGGACAAAGTTCAGGGAGAAAATTAGAAATTGATGGTCAGTGGCTGCTCTCTCCGTGGTCTTATTGAAGATAAATCCTGGGAGGGGAAGGGTGGCTGCCCACGCATCCCTTTGGGTGCAGGAGCAGGAGGTCAGGACCCGTGCCACCCCGTGGTGCGGGTGTTTGGTGCTGACAAACATCTCGCTGAGACCTCATGCCACAGAGGGGGCATGAGAGCTCCTCCAAATGATGGGCAAGTAATGCCCAAGGCTGATTGACACCCTTTTAATCACTGAAAATAGGACAAGTACCCCGCCAGTGTCCCCAGTGTGATGGTACACACCAGCAGCAGCACCGGGGATGCTCCATCCCCATCCTGAACCCAGCTGCATCCTGGGGACCTGCTTGCACCCTGCTGTGCTCCTGGATCACCTGAAACAGGGAGAGCCCAGAGCTCTTCAAAATGCTTCTCTCCTGATGATACAGAGCCACGAGCCCGGAGCAGGGGCACGGGAATGCTCCTGTCGGGCCTGAGACGCTGTGACAGGCGCGCCTCATCTGTCCCCTTACGTGCAAGGAATAGCTTAATTAACAATGGCTTTTAACAGGGTTGGGTTTTAGACACCTCATTGATATAAATGGAGATCAAAGTACACTTTTAATGTAAAAACTGTAGTGAAATATGTGTCTTCTGTAACGCTGGAAGTGCAGGAGAGGAAAAGCTGCTGTGCTACAGGTGGCCAGAGCTTTGTGGGGCTTTCCTAGGATCCCCACCTTCCCTCCCCTCTCCTGTGACTACAGTTGCACAGCCTCATCCTTTAAGCCCTTCTTTTCTCTCTGGAACATTAGTAAAGTAAAGAAATATGAATAAATTAAATGCAATATTAATTATTTACCAATCTGAAGCATCTCTTCCTGCTTTTTCAGAACCCAGCATCCCCCTCTGCAGCACAGCTCTACTTTATTTTTTAAATTATCTAACATTTCTTTCAATTTTTAATTCTCCCCCACTATTTAATAATTAATGGACTAACTTTCTCTGTAATATCTTTTTCCAAGCAGTGCTGCAGGGCTTAGAGAGAGGCCTCAGAGACAGGCAGAGTGGGTGAGGCAATAGCTCAGCGTCCCGCAGCTCTTGGTCTGATCCTGCCCCTGCTGCAGGCATCCCCTGCACCCTCAGCTGCCCAGCTGCAAAATAACATTGGGGTTTTACCCTGTTGATGTGTTTTCTTCTGGTCACTCTGCTACCGTGTGGACCTCTCCCAGTCTTTTTTTCTGTTGGTCCAATTTCTTCCCTTTCCCTTATTTTATTTTTCTGGGCTTTTCTCTCATACTGTCTTCTGTACCACTGCCAGCCCACATTGATTTTTCTCTGGTTTTATTTTTCCTTTTTTACATTAAGACCCTTTCACCCTGTTTTTTACTGTTGACTCTACTCTTTCAGTATGGTTTTCACTCTTGCTTTGCTGGGTGGTGTTTCCCACTAGCTGGCCATGCTGGCGATACTTTGCAGCCGATATACTTTCATGATATTTCCATATTTTCAACAGCAGATGGACCTAGAATGCCAAACTCTGTTTTTTCTTTGCTTCAGTGTGGCTTATTTTTGTTTGATAAGGGTGTAGTTTGATTCTTCAAAATGCAAAATTCTCTGAATGACATTCCCCACACCTTCTCTTAAAGGAATTTCTCATCCTGTATCTCTTCCCAGAAGGAATCCCCTGAAGCTTTAGTACATGCCTCAGCAACTGCAATGGCGAAAGATAATGCAGAGAAATATCTTTTAATATAACTTTTTTTTTCTGAAGGAGGCTTGCAGGTAGTGGTTTGTGTACAGTTTTCAGATGCACATCTAACACCGTATTTTACATATACCTACCTGAAAGACTCGAAGCGGGGCATTGAGGACACCTTTCCTGGGATTTTCTCTCTCCGAGTGTCAGCCTGAATTTCCTGTAAGGAAGCAGAGGATCCCGATGTCTGCGGTTGGAACTTTTAACAGCTTCCTATTAGTCCATTAGGAAAAAGGATTTTGGCATTCAAAACAGGATTACCATTATCTAAGAGAATATTTTCCCCTGAACAGGATTAAGATTTCCAAGCTTCGTTAGGGAGGAAGTGGATCGTGACAACTCAAACCATACCAAGGTGGCCGGCAGTGCAGTGTTAGGGGTCGGAAACAAATTAGCCTGTGAACATTTTGTAGTGGGTTGGCTTGGAAAAGTGGGCACCCGTTCCTGCTCCCCGTGTCCAGTGTCTACGGAGCCTATGGAGGGAGGTGAGGAGAGTGACTGATGTGCAAACTCTGTCCAGTACTGGTGCTTTTAAATTAATCCCTATTTCTGATCTTTCTGCAATTTGGTCATTGCTAGAACAGCTTCCTTTTTTTTCTCAGATGATTTATAGTACCAGGGGTGGGTGGTGCAGAGGATGACCTGCGCCATGGGGTGAGGATGCAGCGGGGCTGCCTGATCCCCCGCCATGGCTGTGCCTGGGCTGGTTTGGGTTGTGCAGGAGGAGAGTGAGCAGGGCTTGGGCTGCTGCTGACCATCAGAAAACTGGGTGGTTTTGGGGGGGTTTGTTGGTTTTGTTCGGTTTTAGGCTTTCTTTTTTCACTCGGCTGGATTGTAATATAATAGGGAAGTACCTTGGTGTCAACACTGTGCAATCACAAATAATCAAAACTGTATATGAGCTACAGAAAAAGAGAAAGCCACAATCATATAGAACCACAGACTGGTTTGTGTTGTCAGGGCCCTTAAAGCCCACCTAGCTCCAGCCCCCTGCCCCGGGCAGGGCCACCTCCCCCCAGCCCAGGTTGCCCAGAGCCCCGTCCAGCCTGGCCTTGAGCCCTGCCAGGGACGGGGCACCCACAGCTGCTCTGGGCAGCCTGGGCCAGCGCCTTGAAATTTTGAGTGCAATGTATTAGCAGGGCAATTTCGCCTTTGAGAACCAATTTTCCCATTTGTTTTTATAGCTCAGGTACCACAACACTTCCTGGGGCGTAGCTGGTAGCCGAAGAGAGGGTAGGGACCCGCTGGGAGGTTTCGAAGGGTAGCACCAGCCCTATCCATCCCCCGGGAGCCCTCAGGGCTCCAAAAAAAACATAACCCCTGGAGGACAGTCCCTGCCGTAATGCAAACATTTAAACCGACTGCAATTAATCCCCTGCCAGCCCCAGTGCTCTGTAATACCTGCACAATTGAATGGGCTGTGCACTTTAGCCATATTAGAAGTATACTTTATTCATAAATCCAAATTATAGCCATTTGCATACCAGATAACCCGTAATTGCTGTTTAATGCTTTTACATCCTAATACTGTTACAAAGGACAAAGACTTATTAGGATCTTTCTCCAGTGATCTCTTTTGATGAAGAAAATATTAGCTGGGAGTTCTTGGCATTAATTCTGAATGGCTGATATTGATGGCTTACTGTAAGCTCCGCTTCAGCTGGCAAAGAAGATATTTCAAAGCCCAAAGCAATAGAAAGATGTGAAAATGGAATGACATGTATGTTTTGAAACCAGCTTGAGAACAGCTCAGAGAAATAAAACATGGCTTTATAAGTTAAATCTCCCAAGGCCTGGAAACGCTTAACCCCAGCCCATTTGTATTCAGCATCCCTGGGATGCTGTCGCACTTTGCTTGTGATCAGATAAGCAGGTGGGGTTTTGCTAGCAGAAGATTACATTAGTTTGGGATTGTTTTTTATTGCTGTTTTAGCAGAAAGCCTAACTTCATCTTTGTAAGTAAACAGAAGCAGTGATTTAGTCTGAGTGCTTGGAGTATCCCCCCTCCCGCAGGAGGCGATGCCGCTGCCCTGCGTGTCAGGTGTGGTTTCTGCACCGCTGCCGCCCGCCTGCGGGCGGAGGTTGAGAAGGAGGTAACACGAAAATAAATGGGAGAAGTACAGTTCAGGGGCTGGGTTCCCCACTGCAGCACCGGCACCTCTGCATGACCTGTGCCTTCCCCTCCTCCTGGTATCACAGGCTGTCTTCTGATGCTCGGTCCTCTCTATGCCACCCCTCGTGCCCGCTCTGAAGGCGCGTTACAGGCAGCAGTGCAGCACCTAGCAACCCCGAAGCACAGAGATTTTGACCTAAAATGTTGATTGTTGCCCAATGAGGTGGTCAGAGCCTCACTGCTTGCTGCAGATGACTGGGCAAGGGTGGAGCTGTAAGGAACAAGTGGGTTGTATCCTTGCTACGGGTTGTATCTTTGCTATAGGTTACACCCTATGAAATGTGTATATTCGCATACATATCTTCACTTCTGGGCCTTACCGATGACAGCTAAGCTGTGGCACAAATTTTAAAGCTGGCAATTAAGCGGATTCAAGAGTAGCTAATTACCAACACCAAGTAGAGCGTTTTATGGGTTTTGTTCACTCTAGCTGCACTTTCCACCCAAGTCCCTTCAGGGCTGGTATTTTACCAGGTGCTTCTCTGGTGTGATTCCTTGATAAGGCATGGTGAAGAAAGACAAAAACTCCACCTCCTTCACAGACTGATGAAAATACTGAGTTTTTGTTTCCCCAGCCTTGGACGGTGCCCTCCCACCCCAGCCCAGGGGTGGGCTTGGGGCTCCTGCAGCCCTGGTCTGGGGTCTGCCACACTGTCACTTCAGCTTTTTCACTTTCTTTGAAGAAGAAACGTTGTTTCATATGATTGTATTTCTCCCTGAGAAGACATTTAAAATCGAATTTCTGATTAATCGCAGTCTGGCATGCCAAGGTTTGAATATGTTCCTAAAATATTTTATGCTTGAGGAATTAGACTGATCTCTTTAAGTCTAACCTCAGGGAAGGCAATTTTGAAGAGGGGTTATGAAGCGATACCCATCTTTCAGAGGTGACTGCTGTCTATCAACCTCCTCGAGTTTAATTAAAATGAATGATCGAGCTGTTCTTGCCTGAATAGTCATGCTGGCGCTGTATTCCTCTGGAATTGCTTTATCCCAGTCTCTGTTGTTTCATGGACTTGGGGCCAGTGAATGGGACATGCATTGAAAGGCACTAGCTGGTACTGGGGGACCATGTCCAGTCCTGGCCAGCCAAGGCAGCCCCAGCGGAGCAGGAGGAGGAGGAGGAGAAGGCGAAGGCAGCACGAGAGGCTCTGCAGGCTGAGCAGCCCACTTCAAACACCACACAATTCTGCATGCATAGCAACTGGCACTGTCTATCAGGTTAATGAACCACAGAGAGGATTTATAAAGGAGCCATTACTCTACCAGGTCAAAGCATTTTTTTTAAATGCCTTAATATTAGTTTTCATAACAAGCTATTATCGCCAGCTAATAACTTGAGCAAATAATTGATCTGTCTTTTGAGGAGCTTTTCTTCAGGCATCTTGGGATGCTGTGTTAAACTCAAGCTAGAAACCTCAAACAGGGTCCATGGCCACAGCAACACCATCTTAAGATAAGAGGCGAAGGAAATGTGGCAGAGGAAGGGTGTGAGTGATGGGTGCCCTGGGTATGAGTGGGTGAGTGATGGGTGCCCCGCAGCAGCACAGCCTCGGACAGAGTGGGTGTGAACTGAGGCACTGCCCAGCGCTGCACCGATGCTTTTTGTTACTGGGACCCATGTCTGGTTAGAGTGGTTTGGCGTCTGCTGAAATAGAGGGGCAGGCTTTGTGTTGTGCGGGATCCCTGTTGCAGGCTGGGTTTTGTTCTGCGTGCACGTCGGCTCCTGAGAACACCTCTCGACGGACGGGAGCCGGGTGCTAGCTCCTGCCCAGCAGGTCTTTGGCTGGAAACACGCTGCTGCTCTCCCTTCTCATTCCTTCTGCTGGTGCCTGCCTGCAGGCTGCACAGCACGGGGGAGGGGCTTCTCTGGGGATGCTTCGGTTTGTCACAGTCCTTGTTGCCACTGAATTTCCCGGGAGTGAGAGCTGCTCCCACCCAGAATTGCAGGAACAGGCTAGCTAGACCTGGACAGCCCCGAGCGCATCGCAGCTGTGTCTGGTACCCGTTTGCAGAACCTCATCTTAAAACTGCAAGCCTGTCTGCGGCCCTAAAGCTACCCATGCCTCTTTGAATTCAGCGGGTTTTCTTTTAGATCGGGCCTGTTAAGTAAATGTCTCTTTCAAATATGCATCAAGGAAATAAACAAAGCCCCACTATAGTGGCATATTTAAAAGGCTGCCGTGCTAAAAACAACATGCTACTGCCAGCCACTCACCCAGAAATAAATGGAAGCATATAAACAGAGCTTGCAATAAATGTTAATGCATTTTAATCTGCTCTACTACCTACCTGCCAATTAATTTTCACAATACACTTGTAATAATGAAATAAAACATGGCTTTAAAAGTATACAGCAGAGTTAACCCTTGAATGTCTGACAGATGGAAATGTGGGAAGAACCTGCCCCTCACCACTGACCTGGGAAAGATTTAACAGTGTTGAGCTTCTGGCTGCGTAAGGAGGCAGCTGTGCTTAACTACGCATTCCGAGCAAATGATATATTTTTAATTACAAAATTGTTATTACTGGATTCTAAAAACCTAAAATGCATGAAAAAAATCTGCCAACTTTGAAAACTCTGGGGAGCTACATAATGACTGGTGCTAATTATATAGTTACAACACGAGCTGAGCGAGCAGACTGAGAAGGCAAAATTTTAAGTAAATAAAAATGACAGTGGGATTTAATTAAAACAGAAGGAACTGCGTGAAACCTGTGAACTTTATGTAGCTGCTTGTTCTTGCCAATACCACGTGTGACAGAGAGAGGCTGGGAAGGCAGCAATAGCAAGAGATGAGGTTTTGTCTGTCTTCTGTTCCCCCGTTCCCTTAAACATGAGCAGCAAAGGCTGGGAAGCACGTTCAGGCGGCGCTTGGTGTGCAGAACAGCAGGGTCTGCTCTGCCTTACGCACCCTGGGGAGGCTGGGCTTGGGGCGGCTGCCGGTGGGAGCCCTGGAGCAGGTGCTGCTGGTACCCAGGTCCTCAGCAGTGGGATGGGAGCAGATGCTGCTGCTGGAGATGCGGTGGCTTCAACCACCCATCTTTAACTTGGTTGCACTGTGGGAAGGGGAAAGCAGCCAGTGCCCTCTCATTTGGGTAGGGATGACAGTGATTCAAATGGTTTCTAACAAAAATAACAGCTTATTTCTGGGTGACTATTTAATTCTCTAACAGAAGGTTTCTGTAGCTCTGGGGATAATGTGTGAAATGCCCCTGGGGTAAATACAGTCCCAACTATTGTTACCCTTTGAGCTGTGCTGCCTTTCCCCTGCAGCTCAGGGGATGCCACGTGTACTGGTCCCCACAGCAAAGGAGCCCAGACCACAGGTGCCCCTTGCAGCCCTCCCCTTGGCTCAGCAGTTTTAAACGTGACTTGATGAAATATGTATGCAGGTTATTTCAGGGCGAGTCCTCCAAGCTATTAGTTTATGCCAGGTTGACTTAGCACAGCCCTTTGATTAAAGACAACTGAAATACAGTGCGGGTTTCCTTCAGTGATCATCCCCTGAACGATGGCATGGGATTTGGGTTTCTGTTGCCAGAGATGCCTGTGCTCATGTGGTGGCAGATGTGGGTGTACGCGGTCCTGGATCCACGGTGCCCAGTCCTGGTGATGGCTCACAGTCCACGCCTTTCTGCTGCCTCCTGCCATCCTTTTTTCCCTGCTTCTGCAGGTGGATGGCACGGGAGACTGGCCCTGTGGAGCAGATGGTCTGTGCGTGGCTCTGTATCCTTCAAGCTAACCTCAGGAAGCCCATGTCCTCTTTGGTGAACAGCAACAAGCAGAGAGATGGCGAGAGGCAGTGACCACCCAAATGGCACGCTGCAGAGATGAGTAGCTTCTTGCAGAGGCCAGGCCAAATGTATTGTCCAGGTGTCTTCTAGATGACAGCCAGACCTTTTTTTTTTTCCTGCCTTTCTCTGAAGCCTTGGTGATGGGTGAGAGTGAGGACTGTAACCTCAGCTTCTGGGACCACAGGGTGAGGGATGATGGGGAAGTTTTGGGTTGTGTTTGAGCTGGCGTGAAGGAGGGAGGCAAAGAACTGCCACCTGGGGCCTGAGGAGGAGTATTTCCTGGGTGAGGGCGAGGGCAGCAGCAGGGAGAGGGGACTGGGGAGGGCTGAAGCAGCACCTCCCTGTGTGCGGGGCACAGCATCCCAGCATCTAACCCACCCTGCCAGCTTTAACACAGGAGCCTAGGGGTGAGAAGATTGCATTAGCGCTGCAGAAGAGAACATATGCTATCCCACATTGGCCTCTAGCTCTCTGAAGAGATTCCCACCTCTCCCATGCCCCTCTACTTCCCCAGCCCCAGGCACCTGCTGATGCTCAGGCAAAGGATGCTGTTGGCTCCTCCCCAATGCATCTTCCCGAGCTGCAGCTCTCCCAGCCCTAAACTACTTCCCCGCCTGAACATTTTGCTGATGGGGAATTGTGTTGGTACAGCACTGCCTCGCTCCCAGCAAGCGGCATCAGCCACAAATGCAGCACTTCCCAGCCAGGCGTAATCAAGGCATTCACAGCCTTTCTTTGGGTTACTTTTATCTTCCACTATTCCAAATTTTGCGCAGGCCCCTTGTTACCCTGGTGGTTAATAGCAGCTTCAAATGCAAATCCAACAACACAAGGGTGGTGAAATTGTGGTACACAAAGGAGCCGAGCTCCTGCGCCTGCCTTCAGTGCCTCGTCCCACGGCTGCAGAGGCAGGAGCAGCCCCAGCAAAGCACGAGCACAGCCCTGCAGCTGCCAGCAAAAGGGGGGCGTAGGGAGTCTCTCCGTGGGGGAGCTGCATTTCAGGGATGCACTGAAGCCAAAACTCAGGCTTTCTTGCTTTGTTAGAAGTTTACCTGTTTTTTTAATTTTTGGGGGGAGGGTAGTTATTGCCCAAAATAGCCTTTGTAATTGAGGCGCTTGTGAGCACAGCAGCATTTGGATTTGCAGGATCTACTATATGGAGCCCAGCAAATATGGGAGCTTCCCTGGCACCCAAGGGGGAAACAAGGGGCCCAGGGGCTTCACACTGCTGAATCCACATGATTATTGCTTGATTATTCTTTTTTAATCCATTACCTTGAGTATCTCCTTAGTCCCCAATCTCCAGAACATCATCCCAACACCCAGCTGCTCTGTACCACAGCACCGCACAGCTGCCACTGCTCTGCAGTGTGCCATGCTCCCCAACCATACTCGATAGCTTCTTCAGGACTCAGGCTATGAAAATAATCTGTGGCCTCCCGCAAGGCAGTGGTATGTTATTTGCGTGATGAGATTAGCTCAGGAGCCTGCAGCATCCCAGAGGAGGTGGATGTGGTATTGCGGACCCAACAAGGAGTGCTGCACCCAGCACCAGGCTGGGAGGGGTGCTGGGTGCTCATCCTTTCTGATGGAGGTCACGCAACCCTGTGGGGGAAGCGTACCAGATCTGGGCTGGACTTCTGTACAGCTTCTTCTCCAGCTATGGCTTTCCTGCCTGCAGCCCCCGCCCAGCCCGGCACTCCCTCCTTGCTTTAGGCACTGCGATGCGCTTGCAGGCAGCGTAGGCTTTGTGGTCTGTGCCGGCAGCAAGGGAGGCAATGTGTTTGCAGCAGCTTCAGAGCAATTATCTGGGGAAACGTGAGCATTTGCTGTGATGTATTCAAAGTCTGGGCTTGGGAAAAAGATATCAGCACCAGCATCAAGAAAAACTTAGCTGCAGAGTTTCCATTGTTTGTGGTCCACACTTTTAAGTAATTAGAAGAAATCTATTATAGAAAATCCTAATCCTACATTGGAAAAGGGGTGATTAAGAGACCCAAAGGATCGTTACCATTGGGGCTGGCCATGCCCATTGCCCCGGGCGGCCATGGCATGGGGCAGCCCCAGCAGCTCTGCACCTCGGCAGCAGGCATGGAGCCTCCACTTCGTACCCTGATCCCTCCTCTCCCCGCCGCCGAGGCAGCTGCCAGCCCAGGGAAGGACCTTGCTACTACTTTACCTGTAGGCCACTGTAATTTCCTGGGAGTATTCAGTACAAGGTGCTAACTGCATGCTAGAAAATACCGAGATATGTAATATCTTAGTGGATCCAGTGCCAGAGAGAGAGAAATGAGCCAGCACAACTACCACCGAATTTAGATGGAGGGTTCAAGTTTAAAACTCTTTAGAAGGGGGAACAAGTTTTGCAGTTTGCATGTGCCTAACGCTTGAAGCTCTTTGTCATTTCTACCTCGAGCCCAAATACAGTAGGTTATGCACCATAATGGTTTGTATTTTATAGTATCTTTTGTTTTGAATGTATAGGACATTATGGACAGTTCATTAATTACCGCTCACAGCGCCAAGCGAGTCAGGGACAAAACTGTCCTGCCTAAAGGGATGGAAGATCTGAAGCAAGAAAAACAAATTTTTATGAGCACACGTGAGCAGAAAAAAGACAGGGTCCTCCTCCCCACATCCCACCTTTAATCACCTTCAGTAAAATTAGGATGCAACTCCCAGCCATGCTGGTTAGAAGTTACCTCTCGGTTCACAATCAGTGATTTCAAAAATCCCACTAACTCTGAGAAATAGTTTCCCAGAGTTTTTGATCCCAGAGCTATCCGCTGCTTGAGCCAAGGACAGCCCACCCCAAAGTGCAGCTTCACACTCTCAGCTGTAGTATCAGTCAGGGTAAATATTTACAATATTCACTTCTTTGCAGAAAAAAAACCCATGATAATTTAGTTGTTGGGAAATGTGCAGTAATTTGCCATATAATTATGGGTTGGAGCAGGCAGCCAACACTTGCATAGCTTAAGTGAAATGTGAAATGCTGGTATTGGCACGGTGACGAGCAGTCCCGGCTCGAGGTCAGGCATGGTGCCGCAGGGAGGACGGGCACTCGCCCGGCCCAGGCCACCCACCTCGCTCCCCCCAGGCCGCTGCCTCTGGCTGCACAAACTCAGCTGTTGGTGGATTATTAGCTAGAAGATCAGACGTGGTTGCAATAAATTGGGAGTGTAGAAAAGCTCCCCAAACCCATCTGTGGAGCAGGAGCCTGCAAGTGTGCATGTGTCCATCTGTCCTGGGCACCGCGATGATGAATAGTTCAGGATCCCACCGTATTCCTGTTATTAAACCAGGTTTGATTCCTATGTAAAATGCATAAACAAGGATATTCCGTTGAAATTGGTGGGTTATATTTCTATTAACCCCTAAGAGTGGGTTATATGTTCCTATTTCAGCTAGATAGGAGCTGCAGCAGTCCATGCATCTCACGCTGAGGGTGGCTGGGGCTGGGGCAGCAGCTGGGTGCCCTTCACCCTTCTTCTTCCATGTACACAGCCCAGCCTTAGCAATAACCCCACATCAAGTACAGAAAATAATTTAAGGGATAATGAAAGCAATGAGTTCAGGCTGCAATTTTATTGGCAGGAGTCCCCCGCTGCTGAAATGTCATTTCACTCTTCAGATAACGGGACAGAAATTTCAGCTCTTCCAGCCCTGAGTCGAGCAGCGGGAGCTGAGAGAAGCATTAGCCTCCTGGCGACGGGCTAATTGCTCCATCCGACTTTCTATTAATAAGTGTTGTCCGTGGGAGAGAGTGGACCTGAAAGGAGCGGGGGGCTCAGCTGCTGCGGCGAAGCTTCAGGCATCCAGGGTCCCAGCTGGGCTCCATGCAGGAGGGGTGAGGATCCTCCGGGCAGTTTAATTCATTTCCAGGCTCCAGGGCACGTCTGGGATTGCCTCAAACCGTATCACCGGGCAAAGCTTCAGGGACGGGTCCTGGTGCAAGCCAGAGCGATGCACCTGCCCGGCAGCACCGTGGGGAGCAGAGCCTGGCCCGGCCACCGTCATCAAGAATGCCATAATTTGCCATCAGCTTTAATTAAAAAGAGAACGAGCTCTTTTATGGAGTTCACAGCACGGTTACCTTCCTCGGGTTTTTTTCTTATGATGCTGGAAACCTACCCTGCCTTCCATCACCAGACAGGCTTGCAAGCTGGGAAATGCTGCCAAAAGCGTGAGCTCCAAACATGGCTTGCACTGCTTTAGCTAGAACCAGCCGGTGCTGTCCCTGTTCCCAGAGCTGTTCAAGTGGCATTTCCCACCAGGAAGGGCGTGCATTAGGATGGAGACATATTTTTGTTTAGTAAATCAGATGAATGCTAATTAATATAGCCACAACGGTGTTACTTTGAAAGCGGCAAGTCATATAGGAGGAAAGATAGAAGTCCAAAAGGATAAAAAGTCATGACATATTAATGATTGAAAATGTATGCTGGAGCTGGCAGAACAGAAAGTATTATGAATAATTCAAATGAGACAGGATTTCCCTTGCAAGGTCGAGGCATGTGAAAGGGAAGGCTTTTGGAAAGAGCAGCATTATATTCTCCTGGCGTTGCGGAGAGATCTCCATCCATCCAGAGGGTTAAGACAAGTTCAAGCATCTTCTAGTTGTTCGGAGAGGAGATTATATTGGAAACGATTGGCACCACGGCTCTTTTGGCGGGACATGACAGCTGCTGGGAAGAGTTAAGCCGGAATCTTTGATGCCAAGTGAATTAAAAGTCTATTTTTCAACTCAGCTGACAAGTCCCGGAGGAATGGCCACCGGCAGGCAGGGGAAGGAGGGAACGGAGCTGTAGGCAGCCGGTGCAGGGTTCTGCCTGGCCCGACAAGTGCCTGGGATCTCTCGCAAAATGGCTTGAAAGAGGAGCCCGGCGCAGAAGATGAATGTGAGTACACTGCAAATTGGATGCTTTGGGGCTATGCTCTGCCTTCAGGCTGGCTGGTCTCTGGGGTTTTTAGCCACCTCCCTAGAAACACAGTTCAGGAGACAGATCCTTCAAATAAAGCCCGATCTGAATGCCCAAAAGCGCGACTGCCCGCCTGATTGCCACCTTACAGGCAGTGCTGCAAACTGTAATGCAGTAGGAAAACCTGAGCCTTTTTGGTACAACGCGGGTAGAAGTGGGGAAAAAAAAATCCTGTACCTTGTCCGAAGGAGCTCGGACACAGCAGAATTCCTATAGGCACTGGGGAAAAAGCTAAAGGATAGTAAAGAACTTGTGTTTCTGATTTCAGAGCTCCAGCTCTGCCTGAGCCCACCTCTTGCTGCTTTTCAGCAGCTTGCACAGACAACAGGGGAGATGCAGCAAAATGTATTAGCCTAGTGCTCTGCATAATCAAGTGTATTGCACCTTCCAGTCTGCCGTTCAGCAGCCTGAAATGTTCGTGGGTGCATCTTATATTAATCTGCAGTAGCAACAGCTACAACGGCAAATCTACTGGATCCTTGAGAGAGATTCTAATTAATCCTAAATTAATATTTTTAATCTTAATTTGATTTATTTGATGAATTTTGCATGGACTGCTTTTTTCTTGAGGAGTATATCAAGGGCAGTTGAAAGGTTTCTTGGTGTGACCTTAAGCTAGCTTTTGTGTCTGGAAATTTTAAAGGAAATTATTCCAGCACCATTTTTAAGGTGTGGGTGTAAGTGAGGTGCTGCAAGTATCTAACTGCCTCACAGGAGCCTTTTGGGACTTGGATATCTCATTGCAGCACATTCTGCTCGGGACAGGCGAAGATCTACCTGCGATCCCCAAGCACGAGAGGCTGCAGATGTTATATTTGGTGTTTGGCTGGGATTGTGACTCAGCATCTTGAAACAAGCTGCTTCCCCCGGGGGGCTGTGCAGTGAGGGGCCGGAGGCAGGTGGGAGCCCACGGTCGGGTCCGTGGGGCGCTCTGGGGGCTGGTGGGGTGTGCAGCCCCAGCTCCGGGGGTCCCTCCCTTGTCTTTTGCAGCAGGCTCTGGCTCCAGATGCTGCTCTGCACCAGGGGAACCCCTGTTTCCCCACAGCAGGAGGGAAGGGGCCGTTCAGTGCAGATACAATGGCGACAGGGTGGCAGCAGAGAAACCACCTGGGGATGGGCAGAGCAACAAGCTGTGCCCAGGAGAGGGGGTGTCCAGCCCAGGCTGGGGGGTGCTGGGCAGGCAGCCCCCCACCTGCTCTGCTTTGAGTCCCTTTGTTTTGACAAGGTGTGTATTTGGCTCCGTTCAGCAGGGTATCAATGCTCAGGGCTCTTAAAAATGAGTAAATTGGGTCTTTAGTGTCTCAGAGGGGCTTCAGAGCAGCTGAGGTCCCATGGGAAAACCCAGTGTACAGGTGCTGCTGGCCACTCTGCCGTGAGCCATAGGAGTGATATTTAATTTGTTTTAATGACTCGGACAAGACATGTTCATATAACCATGCTCTCAGTAGCAGCTGGACCATTCTGAGTGAAATTCATTGATCGGAAAATGTGGCTCCAATCTCACTCATGGCAAAAATGATTTTGCCTGTGCTGCGCACCGCTGGCTTCTCCAGCCCGGGAAATCCAGTGGCAGCCCCTGGCATGGCCAGCCCTCCATGACCAGGAAAATTAGAATAACTTTTACAGGGAGGGGAGGAAACAGCCCTGTGAGACTGAGCCCTGGCAGAACTGTACATGGAGGAGAAGCCACGCCAGAGGAGAAGTGATGCTGTACATGGAGGAGAAGCCACGCCAGAGGAGAAGTGATGCTGTACATGATGCTGTACTTGCCTACTGCCTGGAAAAATCATGTGTACCCTCAGGGAGCAGCCTGCACATCACTCCTCTCCATGTGTGATCCCTGGAAAGCTACATGCACACAACCTGCAGAAACATGGGAGCTCCCGGGCTGTATTTCAGCAAAAACCTGAGGGGTGAAGGCTGCAAAACTGAGCTCTGGTCCTGAGTCTCTGCAAACCTGCTGTGTACTCTGGGGAAATGGCATTTCTCAGGCTCCTGACAGCATGACTTGTCCCTGCTCCTGCTTTGTCCCCAGTTCCTCTGTGCTCTTACCCCTGGAACAGACAATCCTCAAGCATTTTCTAGAGCAGGTGAGCTGCAGAAAGGGACAGCTGTTGCTCCCCAGTAATGGTTAGCGTCCCTCGGAAATGGGCTGGAGATGCCCCGGGGCAGAACAGCAGTGCCACTGTCTGGGGTGTCATGCCTAGGGTGGAGAGGGAGAAGATGTGATGCTCCCTCTGCCCAAGCCGAGAGACAGCCCTGAGGGAGCTGTGGGAGGAGGTGGGCAATGCTCCTCCATCTGCCCCAGCCCCACACACCAGGTCTGTCCGGAGTTGTTAATGACAGCAAAAAGGCAAAGGAGCCGGCTGGGAAAGTCATTCCTAATTGGATCTGTAGGCAGCTATCACTGTCCGCCTCTGCCTCTGACCTCCTTAAACAGGATCCCGAGGAGCACTGAGCACACAACCACACTAATAAGCTTATACTCTTGAAAAGGGAAGAGCCGGTGCGGTGTGCTGTCTGTCGGTCCTGCCTCAGCCTTGAAGGTGTTTTTCCTCCCAACCCCGCAAGAATTATTTTAATTCTTTCTAGACCCCAGCATCCAAGAGCTGCGCACTTATTAATTCCCATTCAATTAATAGCTCCTCTAATCTCATTCTGAGGCTAATCTCTTTCCAATTGTGTTGCAACATAAGAATTACACGCTTTTTGTTCCGACGAATGTGATAAGGGGAGGAAGCTGCCTGCATGAGGAGCTGCAGGCAGACCTGCCTGGGCACACGTGCCTGCCCACACTCCTGCCTTGTCCAGTTTTTCCCACAGAGCCTCCAGGCACAGGAAATATGGGAAAAGCAGCTTCTGGAAAGAAGTGCTTTCTTCAGCCATCCTTGTAAGGCATCCATGTCTTCAGAGCTGGGTAGCCTGAGCAATTCTTTTCACTGCAGCAAACCCTGGGCTGTCAGAATTGCACCTTCTTGGGTGCCAGCAATATTCCTGTTTCCCTCCGCCCAAAGAGTTACAAAAAAACCAAAGCAGAATTGGGGAAAATCTCCTTCTGCAGTATGTAACAATCTTGAGCAATTTTAAAAGCATTTGGGACAAAGCAGATTATTTTTAAGCATCGTGTCCCTTTAGAGCCACACACAATTTTATCTGGCAGTCCTGTGGAAAAGCGCTGGTTTGTGCCTGCTGAAGCAATTCTCTATTTAATGTAGCCAGCCTCTTTTATCTTAACCACGTTCTCATTACTTATGGGGTTTCACTGTTAAATGGAAAAGCTATCAAGTGTGCTAAAACATAGGAGTTATTCAAGAAGCAGCAAGACAGGAGTGCCGAGGTGCAGGGCAGGGTGGGACCAGCTGGGTGGCAGCCAGGGTGGGTGCAATGGGTCCCTCTCCCCGGCTGGGCTGGGGGGAGGCAGCGGGGGATGCTGCAGCGGCAGTCCCGTCTTGTCTTGTACGTTTGGCAGGGGGTGGTTCTTCTTGCATTTTCCCAGAGGAAAATCTTTGAAAAATACCAAATTCTGTGTTTCAAACAAGACTTTCCTTTGAGGGCCATGCAACTTTGACACTCCAGAAATTGCATTCACACAAACCAAGGTACTCCGCATCCCTCTGTTTGAAAGACTCAGGTGTAGATTAAGTGTTGGCTTGGAAAAGTGGCAAGGGTTAGCTTCCCACTTAAAAATCATGTTGATGTAGAAGCAATACTTGAGCTGTATTTTGTGGAGGGTTTGACACTTATAGATGGGAAAGGGGTTCGGTTTGGGGGGCAAAGTGAAAGCTCAGCTCCAATCACACCACCAGCTCTCAGAGAAGACACCTTGGGGCCATTTCCAGACCTGCCGCCTCCAGGGAAAAGCAGCTTTGGGCTTTCAGGAGCATGTCCCAAGCCCTGGTTTTACGGGGGTGTCTGTGGTGAGCCCCAGCACAAGCAGAGGCACTGGGGACTGGTCCTCACCACACTGGGGTGGCCGTTGGGGTCTGTCCTCCATCACAAGGATAGTGCTGATTCAGTGCTGCTTTCAAGGCATTAATTTTTTTTTTTTTTCCCTGTGAGTTATTTTAGGACATCTCCTTTCTCCCAGCCCAAGCAGCCATGCACTAAGCATGCTCAATCCTCCCTCACGTAATTAATAACAAAACCTCCAGCAAGGCTTAGCCACTGGTGTTAATTGGAGCGCAGCACGGGTGATGGCAGCCGGCGCCAGCCCCGCTAAGAGGATTATTCACTTTCTGTTTCACCGACTTCCAGTTCCAGTGGGAAAACCGGCAGCATGAGGCCACTGCCGAAGCCCGGGCTGCAGTATGAGCCTTGGGGACCTAAACATCCACAGCAGTGATGTGCTATGCTGCCCTACCATGTATATAGTCTGGGGCGGTCCTGGGAGTTAACTTTAGGTTTTTTCTTCTCTACCTTAGCTCTACTACCCGGCTTTCTTGCAGAGAAATGCAAATGTTGGTCCCACACTTTCTTGCAGCACAGTCAGAAATACCCAGCCCGCCCACTTTGCAGCTTAGGAATAGCTGAAGATGGAGTTGCTGCCTTGTGAGGGTCCTGTGAAATAAACAGATAAAGCTCACATGAGCTAGATTAAACCTACCACTTCAGAACTCCTGCGCTCAGTATGGTCATTATTAAGGCATTTAAACAGATTCAGTTGGTTTGTTCAAGATATTATCCTGGAATGACCGTAGGGAACTGAATCTGCTGTCGGGGAGCCAGCCTCTCAGATGCAGCGTAACCCTGATGCCAATTGCTGAGCCAAAATAGCAGCACCTCGAGCTCAGTTTTCTGTCTACATCTTGAAGCCTTGCTGGGAACAGGACTAGGGGGAGATGCCTTCAGCAATAACATCTCTCTCCATCACACTGAGTGATTTTCTTCTTTGCTGCATCACAGGGCTCAGGTCGGGGAATACGGAGAGCTTGTCAGTGATAATCCTCTTTGTGGCTGCAGGCAGGAGACCTCTTGCCCCACGGACTCAGATGAAGTTAAAGGACTATATCGCCTGTCACCATACCTTATGCGAAAGGCAGCATGCTGTTGAGTTTACATAGCACATGTTGGCCGAGGCAGTGTCCCTGGCACATCTTGCAGCCTCCAGCTCCCTGTCCCCAGGACTGGAGAGGATCTGCTTTCCCATCCCAGCACGGGGAAGCTCGGAGCTCAGGCTAATGGCCCACACCCTGCCAAAGCTGTAGTCTAAAGACCTGGAAATTACCCCTGTGCACCAATAATCCAGCCTTTTAATACGTACCATGTTGTTCCCTCTGTGATAGCATAGATCGGTCTTGTTCTGTGCTGCTGCGTCTGCCAGGGTATCGCTGGTGAATAAGCAGCCAGGAGCTGGCAATGACATTGCTTTGTGCCTGAAGCTTTGCCTAAGTGGGTTACAGCCTGCGACTAGCGATACCTCTGTTTAAACAGCGCACATATCAGAAATAGATCTTTTCTCTAGAGTAATAGGTCGTGGCAATTTGCTTTCTATTTTTTGCTGTCCTACCCTGGCATTTGTGCGCCAAGTTTGGCAGCATCCCTCTGACCTGCTGCTCGATAGCGGGAGCTTCCAGAAACAGAGCTTTTCGATTTTTGATTTTTTCATTGGGGATGGAGGGTGTGAGAGGGGGAAATGCATGTTTCTCTGTCCCTGCAAATGGTGGGGTCCTTCTGCCATGGAAAGGGCTTTGGCCTGATGCCACAGGCAAAGGGAGAGGTTGGGAAGATGCCCCACCCAGGCAGGGCAGCAGAGCCACGGATGCCTGGGACCCTCCAGAGTGCCCCAGCCTTCAGCTCCACCTGCGAGAACTTACGGTTCCCTAACCTTATTTAAATGCACTTTGACAAGGGTTTCTGCACCCGTTCTCTGCGATGGAAAATGGCTTTATGGGACCAGTGGGAGCGGGGACTGTTGGTACCCTTGTCCTTTCCGCTGTCGCCAGTGCCAGTGACTTCCCTGCGTGCTTTCCTGCGCCCCTTAGCTGCCTGTAGGCAATGCTTTCACCCTGCAAAATTGTGATGGTTTGTTTCAGTTGTTAAATTCAGCCTCAAAGACATCCCTCATTTCACCTGGCTTTTACCTGAGCACCCACCCAGTGAGCCCTTGGCAGGGATGGAGCTGCCTTCCCTCCCACCAGACACCAGTAAAGGGGATTATCCCTGAGCCTTCCCCAGGGCAGGGGACAGGCTCTGGGTCAGCAGGAGCTCCTTAGGCTGGCAAGCACAGGTAGGATCCTGGGAAGGAGCAAAACAAGCCAGGCTCTTGCTTACGAGGGTAAGGTTGCTCACCGTGGCTGTAGGACAAGGCTGTGCCCATTATTTTGTTTACTTGCTTCGTCGCTTCAATTTCCAGTGCACAGATATTAAATAAGACTCCTTTGAGGAGAGGAAAATAAATTCTCTTGGAGAATTATGTTCCAGGAGATCCTATAGAGAAAACAATAAATTCATCAGATACATTTTGTAAAAACAATTAAAAATAATTTAACTTGACACCAGTAGTGTTAAACAAGATTAAGAAAAGCTGAAAACATGGGCTCACAGTTTAATAAGATAATTATATTCAATACCTATCCTTTTCACCTTTTCTGGCTGAGATTGCAGAATATTCCTACTACTACCTGCACCCCATGCATGCTCCCACTTCCATCTTTTCTTAGGGAATAAGGCTCCTGGGGTGAACACACTGCCCATCTGCACTGGGGATTTGCTGCCAGCCCAGCTGCAGCTGCAGTACGCCAACAGCCATCTCACCGGTCATCCCAGCTCCAGGGAAGCTGTCTGGTTGGCATCACGCAATAAATTATAGATGATATAAATTGAATTGCAGAACAGGAGCCGTGGCTCTTGCAGCAGCTCCTGTCTCTGGCACTGGGTCATGCAGGCACAGCACCCACCCTAGCTTGTTCCTCCATGCTTCCTTGGGTGCTACCTCTGCCCATGGCTCGGGGCTGGGGAGGTGCCATCTCCCTTGGCAGAAACCAATGGCCAGCAGAAGAAAGATCATGAGCTCCACCATGCATGCAGCAAATGTTCGCCTGCTCCCTCGTTGTGATTTTGGGGCTGGAAAAGCCACAAAACGGGGCCGTTTGCCAGAGCAAAGCCCCGCACTCAAAGGCAATCAGCTGAAAAGAGCAGTGAGTGATGGAACCAAGGCAAGACAAAGCACGTACAGTTGCTTTCAGGCTAATATGTAGATTTATGCAGAAAACAAATATAAAGAGCTGCATCTGTTGCAAGCAAAGTATAATTCATCATCAGGCAAGAGGGCTTGTTTCCTCACAGCTACATTTGCTGTAGTTACATATTTTATTTTCCCTGGTTTTGCGTGTCATGTGGGAGGTTTTGGGTTTTTTGAAGTTACCTTTCTTTCTTTGAATACAGATGAGTACCAAAATACTTCCCAGTGCTGGGTGACCAGATTGCTAATGTGGTACATTAGAAATCTATGGCCATCAGCTCTTTGGTATGTTTTGCAAAACCAAGCAGGTAAAAAGCCAGTGATCAGCCTTTGAATGAGTGCAGAGCTGTTAGGTGTGATAACAGATAAGGTTTTCCTGGCCTTTCCATATTTGCAATCTGTTTAGTCTTCTGCAACCCAAGGGATGACGGAGGGAAAGCTTTCAAACTGAAATTTGCCCTCTAACAGGCGGCTGTTAAGCATGCACATATATTTTGGAAAGCAATTCTCCTTTGGTGCTTGAAAGGAATCTGTGACCGTGCAGCTGCAGGTTCTGACACCCTTTGCTGCCTTTTTGGGCTCTGCCATTGTCCTTGCTGCTATGGGGCTGCCCCACGGGCGCAGCATCCCGAGCCAGGTTTTGGGGATAACTGCAGGGAGATGCTTGGGGAGGCTGCTGGCTCTGTCCCAGGCCACAAGAAATGGGTCTGTGGTCTCAGTGATGCCCTTGCGAAGATGAGATGGCTCACTCTGTCATCAGCTGAAGCAGAAAGGGAGAGCAAAGAGGGGAGACACGGACACACACACCCCCAGTGCGCACTGCGGGCATCCCACTGACCAGCCCATGCCACCTGGCACCGTGCTGCCTCTAGCAAAATAAATGCTAGGAAAAGCTGTGGAGGAGAAGGCCGTGCAGGGAGTTTGGTCTCATCCCTGAAACTGAGAGGAAAGGGAAAAAAAAGCAAACTCAAAACAGTTCATCCTTAGCCTGTTTATTGAACTGTTATGTTAATATTGCATTGCTGCGAATGGCTGTATTAAGCATATCATAAATCACTAGAGAAAAGCAAAGCAGCGGTATGTACTGCTGTAAACCTGAACTGCATCTAAATGTATATGGGCTCGTAAAGATGCAGAGACAAAGAAATAACAAAAGATAATTGCCCTTGACTGGAAACTGGGAATCAGCAACAGTTGTAGGCTCAAAATTAAATGGTAATTGAGCAGATTGATGGAACCAGATCCCACCCTTTGAAGGGCACCTGCAGCAGTATCTCTTTCAGCAGTAATTAACTGCACCTTCCCCTCTCCTGGTGCAGAGGTTCCCTCCATGTCCCCAGCTGTGGCTGCTTTAGGCTGGGTTTATTTATGTGTAGCCTGCATCCGCCTCTGAGCTGAGCTGAGCAGTGAAGGGATGGTAAAACTCCTTGGTATGTATTCGTCTTGGGAAGAAATTGCGTGACTGTGCAAGGACTAGCCTAACTATTTCTCCAAACCATTTTCTGGGACTCTCATTTAATAGGGTTGGGCAAGAAATGATTCACTGTAAGATATTTACAGTCCCAGAAAAAAATTCTCAGCCCTAAATCAGGCAGTGGGCTGGATCATCTGGGGTGCACAAAAAGTTGGGAGAAATTCCTGAATGTTGGTTCTTGCTCTAAACGTGACCAGTCCCAACTCAGCCAGCTGGGATGAAATCTGCTGCGATACTGGCCGAGCGCAGTCCTCCCTGGTTTTGTTAATAATTACTTTCCAGCCCCAGCTATGATACCCAAAGGCTCCTGAGGCAGATATCGCTCTCCTCATTGAAAATTAATTAAGGGGCTGATTCCATCCCCCTGGTCCCATAGCCCTTGCCCCACACATCTGTGGGGCAGCAGCAGTTCTACCCAAAGGATCGTGGGCAGGAGGGGTTTCTGTGCAGAAACACTGCATAAACCTTCTCCGCACATGTTAAAATCTGTGAGTTAATGCATTTAGTAACCAACATAAATATTAAGATGCAGCAGCACTGTTGTGGACTCGTGCATTTGAAGTATTTCAGCTATTTCCCTACCCGCATTCCTTACCCACATGCCTGTGAAACCAGTTTATAAAAGGGCATTTTTTTCCCCTACAGCTTGATGATTGCACCGAATTCCAGAGGCCTTTTGACAGATAAGGAGGATCCCTGTTGACCTTGCTTTTTGTTTACCAGCCCTCCTGTGCCTGCCGGAGGGGAACTGGCACAGGGAAGCAGCCCTGGCAGGCTGGATAACAGAAGGAAAGAGGAATTCCTAACCTCACGAGTGTCAGTCAACCCCAGCCACGTGTCCTTGTTGGAAAAATAGGGGATAGCAGACATAATTCTGGCTTGGCTGAGACGAGGAGGAGAAGGAGGGATGATGATCAGGTTTCTAAGGTACCAAGCACATCTGCATCAACCCATCTCAGCTTCCCAGTCCCCAAGATGGCACATGCTTCACCCGAGGACAGCGGGACAGTCAGATGCGTCAGATGCGTTGGGTGGTGTCGTGCTGGAGGGGATGGGCATGGCCAGGGCAGGCTGGAGGAGATGGACATCCACACCAGGAGGAGTTGAAGGAGAAGGGATAATCAGAACTCTTCACCTGGAGATAACCATTATCCAAGCAGTCCTTGGGGAATGCTGGCACCGGACTGGTAATAACTTAATTGCAACCCATTTACTCCTTGAAGGGTATTTTTGGTAATTGCCTTTAAATGCACCTTTGTTAAAGCAATGAGGCAGAATTCACTTCCTACTGATTTCAGCATAATTTCAGTTTAAACATATTCAGGTGGTAATCCTCGCCTTGCTGAAGCAGTGATAAACCCTCTGGTGTGTGTATCAGCACATTTCACAGTATTTGGGAATAAAATTAGTTATCCTGGCTGGCGCCGCTTTGGTCTCCTGAATGACAGATCTCAAGAGATTTCATCCCTTTTCTGTTCTACTATACTAAAATGGTCAAGAAATAATTTTAATTTAAGGGGATTTTTTTCCTTCCTTGCTTTCTCCTTCATAATCCACTGAGAAGCAGAAAGGCATGGTGAGTGCTGCTGAAAACGGAGGTGTGCCCTTTCTTCTTCCTTCCCCACCGTTACCTTTTTGAGTATTCCCCAGACGTCAGACTGTGAATTTGTCGTTGAGTTTGGTCAGAGATGCATATAAAAAGAGTTAAATTAGATATGTAAGAGAGGCTGTTTGAAAAGCTCGCCCCTTTTCATCCACTTGGTTCATTCATCCTCCATCCTGCAGCAAATTATTTAGAGGAAAACCAGTTTGGGCAGGACCATCTTCTTTATTCTCCAATTTGTACAAAGGGTGGGAGGCGAGGTGGTCTTCGCAGGTGTGTTAGGACACCAGTAATGGCCATTTGTGCAGCCTTTATACTGTCGCAGCAGCATTGGTGTGGCCATCGTAGACAGCAGCAGCCACAGTCCCCGTGCTGCGAGCCCAGTGGGGTGGAGAAGAGCTACGGGGGGTCTGGGGTCCTCTGGGCCTCGGCGAGGGAAGCCCTGGCAGAGGATGAGCCATCCCGGCAGCTTTTCTTGCTGCAAGAATTGAATACCAGTATGGGGAACTGGTGCCTGACAGAGCCAAAAAAGATGAAAACAACCTAAGAGGGCATTAGTTCTGAGACACTGCCGTTATCCCTCTCCTCCGCCTCTGTTACCTCCTCTGACAGCAGAGGAGCTTTAATGAGAGCGTAATCACTCAGACTCTTGCTGCCTCGTGTGATTTCCCTCCCCCCTTATCCCCCCTCTAAATTAAGCAAAGGATTAATTTGCTAAATTTAAATAGTTAAACCTGCAAATCCAAACGGCAATGCACAAAAACAATTGCCGCAAAGGTTTTGCTGGCAGCCGCGTACACTGCGCTGTGCCGTGGCCCCCAGCTCCCCCAGGGAGGCTGCAGCTGCCCAGGGAGGGATGGAGCTGGCCAGCCCCCATCTCCATGCCCCACCAGGCTGCCGGTGAGTGCCTCATCCTGTTAGTTTTTAAAGGAAATGGCATTATTTTATGTGTTTTGTGTGTTTCGTTTGTTGCTGGAGTCTCGTTGCAGAGTTGCACAGGGCTGGCTGGGAAACATGGAGCCATGCAGCATCCTTGTGCTTCTAAGTCCCAAAGCCAAACCATCAGGGTTTTCTGGCCTATGATAGGGATAACCCGAGTGTGCAGGGACTGCGGGATGTTATCTGTGATTTTTGGAGGGGAGACACCCTTTGATGTATGAATAAGCATTTAGTAAAATCAGTAAAAAAATGTTTGAAATACGAGTTGCAGTGCCAGTTTATCTCAAACGCGGCGAGTCAGCAGCACGCAAGGGCATTTGGTTGCTCGAGGTTTTAAAAGTTTGTGAAGGTGCTGAGGACCACACTGCACAGGGCTGGAGCTGTAGCAGCGGTCTGGATGTGCACCCACTCTTCTGAAATATTTATCCCTCTGAAGGGATCACAGAATTTCTGTTCTGATCTGTAGACTGCTTTCAAGCATTTTCATCACGAGGCTCTTCCCCTGCTACTCTCAAGCCAAAGCAATCTCGTTTTCTTCCTTTTCTGGTTTTATTTACTGGTTGTGGATGTATGCTGCCAGCCCCAGGAGTCACGCAGCACTTAAACAGGGCTCAAATTCTCCCTATAACCAAAGCACTGAGCAAAACCCCATCCCAGGCTGCTCCCAGAACAGCAGAAATCCCATGAGGTGGGAAAATTACAGGTGAGAACTTGTGGTCAGTAGAATAACAGATAGGGCAGGTAAAAAATAATACAAGGCATTGGTGCCTGGCTGCATGGCTGAGCAAGGGACAGCAGAGGCGCGGGTCCTGCCTGCAGCAGTGAGGACAGCTGATGGAGGGAATAGCACCTCTGCCACGGGTGTATTTATAAATGCATTATAGTCATCACTTCTGTATGAGTGATACATCCCTTTTCCCAGCAGCATTTGAGCTTAAATTTGACCTTTTTTCATTCTGCCGCCTACTCTGATGTCTGTGGGAATTATTTTAGAGGCACCAGTCTGCCAAATCGGTTGTATCTGGGACTCTCAGCATCACCTGGGCAAATAGTTAAATAACACCAGCTGCAGCTGAACACAACGAGAGGAATAGTCCAACGTCCCCAAGTCGTGCTTCCATCCTCCTGCAGTTGTCCCTGGCACCTCTGGTAGCTAGTGGTGGGACCTTGGTGCAGCTTGTCCTGTGCTCTGCCATGTGCTGCAAGACATCCATGGGAGGCTGGCACGGCACGGCACGGCATGGCCCATCTCGGGCAGGCAGCAAGCCAGGGCTGTCTTGCACAGGAGTTTGCTAAACCTCTCCAGTAGAGCTCAGAAAGCGTGAGTGGTTCCTCCCAGCACCAGCTGGGGGCTAGGCTGGCTGCGGGGGATTAATCAAGCAAAGGGTACTAATAGGAAACAGTGACAGATGTCAAGTGTGTATTGCTCCTATATATAATTTGGCCTTAAAACACAAATTCATGAGTTCCTGTTTGCTTTCGTAATCTTGGAAGGTGTCTGTCACCATGGTATCTGTGTGCTGCAGGCAGGACAGAACAAGGATCCTCTTCACACCAAAAAAAGCAGGGGTTTTTTTCCTTGGAAATGGTGTAATGCCCATCCTGAGCTGTGGGCAGAAAATGGGGGGGTACACGGGCTGGTGCTGCCGAGGGACACCCTGGATGGAGGCAGCTTGCAGGCTCCCTTCCCTCCTCCTCCTCCCTAGACAGTGCCAGCAAGCTGGGCCATGGCCAGCTGGGTACAGCTGTGGTTCCTGGAACAGGGAACATTTACCAGGGCAGATGTTTTAAAGATGCCTGAGAATTAAGGCGGTGGCGTGAATGAAGCCAGGGACCCTTCTGGCTCCTGCAGGCTTAGGAAGAATAAACCACAGCTATTGCACTTGGCTTGCGCTTTAAGCAAAAGTTGGCAGATGCATTATTTGTAATGAAAGATTAGAATACCTCCACAGCATGTTCAGCAGCAACAGACCCACAAAATGTGTGGAAGAAAACTTCTATAGGAGAGGAGGAATGGGTAAAAAAAAAAAGGTCCTGAATATAAATGGCCAGTTCAGGGACCAAGGAATATATTGGCTCTCTGATTTTTGGGGGCCTATGCTCACTTAGGTGTGTGTTGGGGTCCAACACGGACTCCAGGCAAATGCTGACAGCCTTTCTGCTGCCCGTGGGATGACAAAAACCAGAAATACTTACAGAGTGGTTGTCCTATGAAAAGGAAATGTGCATTGATCTCAGTGCAGTTCTTTTCCTCTTTAGGGGTAGTGGGAAGCATAAATTCTTTGTGTTCAAAGGAAACGATGCTTTCCTGTGCTATCTTGGGGCAGGTGGGTCCGCAACATTTCCCCAGCAAGTCCCTGCCTGCATAATGACAGCAGTCAGCTCTGCGTGGAAGTCAATTAAAGAGAAATCCCCTCAGAAACCCCAGCCAGACTTTTACACACAGTTTCTTTGGACTGGTTCTGAGTCTAACCTCGGGCTCTCAGTAGGCTCCACGTTGCACAAGTATGAGCAGCAAACCCATTCACTATGAGGAACACCATCCAGTTTCAGCTGAAAGTACCCAGAGGCTGCAGCTCTGTCCTTTTCCCTTGAAACGCAGCCCAAACTGAACTAGCCCACCTGGAGAGCATCTGGCTGGGGCTCCTCTAGGAGAGGGGAGACTAAATGGACAAGCTGGCAGGAAAGCCAGACTTTCAAAGCTGGGAAAAATCCAAACTTTTTGAAAAGTCACAATCCAAAAGCATTTGGTTAAGAAAATATCAGATCAAATGTCATCATTCGCTACTGACTGTGCTCAAAGCCATCACTAGCTGGCCGCCTTGGGTATCCGAGGACTGACTGATGCCAGGGACTCACCGGTTTTCTGGTGGGGCAGGTGGGCTTTGTGGCCCTCTGCTCCCATCTCACTGCCTGCATCGGGCAGCACGTCCTGTGCGGGGCTGCTTAGGGTTTGGGAGCTCAGGAGGGTGCTGAGCGGTGGGGGAGGTGAGGACCCAGCCAGAGGAGGTGTTCTCATACTTAGGGAGTTGTATGATGTCTGTGAAGGCCAGGAGGAGGAGGCAGCTTCAGGGTGGTTGTGACTTCCCGGCTTGCCTGCCTTCCTTCCCTGACCCAAAAGCTTCTGCAATTTAGCACAAGAGAAAGAACATAAAATGCATTTTAGAATGGGGTTAGTGTAGTGCCGGAATGGTAAAACGAAATAAATCTAATAGCTTATGATAATATGCAAACTGGCTTTTAAAACAGCACTGCATTCATCCCATGAAAGTAATAAGTATCTTATTTTTGATATATTTCTGTTTCAGAATAAACTCAACATGCCTTACTTGTACTAAAACCTTCTTTGCACTGAATAAAATAACTGTAAAGCATGTTCTTTCATCTACAAGGGCTTGTGTTCACACTCTTCACCCTTAAAAATTCAAATGAATTTCAAGTTTTTCATTGCATTGGAGAAGCAACCTATTTGATGTGGGCTTGTAAATGAGATAAATTACATATGTGTTTTGAATAACAATATCTGGTTTCTTCTTGTGAATGGTCAAGTGCAAATATACTCTCCACATATAATTAGAAATGTAGAGGGCTTAGTACAAGATTAAAAATGATCGTATCTGTCTGCTATGAAGAAAAGTAAAAAAAAAAAAAAAGAGAGAGAGAAACTTAGAAAATCATCAGACACGTGTATTCTTGTTAACCTCATGAGAGAACACCATCGTTTGAAGACAGGGCAGCAGGCAGGCTGTTGCAAGGTCTGGCAGTGTGGAGAAGCAGTGCCGGGGAGGCAACCGAGCCAGCCGCGTTGGCTGAACGGTGCTCACCGTGGCTGGAAAAGCCTTGTTGCACCCAGAACCGGCACGTTTGTAGTGGGAGGTGGCTGCCACCCACAACGTGCCCCTCTGGGCATCACGGGCTGGTGCTGCACTGGGAAATTTGATGTACTACACAGGAGGGGAGCTCTCATCTTCCACAAGATGTTATCAGTGCTCTCCTTGCATCGAAGAAATCTTCCGAATCAATCAGGTTGTCGTGGTGTAACCCCGGCTGGCAACTCGGCCCCGCTCAGCCGCTGGCTCGCTCCCCCGCAGTGGGATGGGGGAGAGAATCGGGAGGGTAACAGTGAGAAAACTGGTGGCTGAGATAAAGGCAGTTCGATAGCTGAAGCAAAGGCCGAGTGCGCAAGCAAAGCAACCCAAGGAATTCTGTCGCCGCTTCCCACGGGTGGGCAGGTCTTTATGTACAGCCCCAGCAGAGCCGGGCTCTGCGTGTAACGGGCGCTGGGAAGGCAAAGGCCATCGCTCCCAGCGTCCCCCCTTCCTCCTTCTCCCCCAGCTGTACGTGCTGAGCGTGACGCCATATGGTCTGGGGTACCCTGGGGTCAGGGGGGTCAGCTGTCCCGGCCGGGTCCCCCCAGCTCCCGGTGCCCCCCAGCTCCCGGTGCCCCCCAGCCCGCTCGCCATGGGGTGGGGTGAGGAGCAGCAGAGCCCTGGGCTCTGTGTGAGCGCTGCTCAGCAGGGACTGAGCATCCCGGGGTTATCGACGCTGTGCCCGCCACAAACCCCAGACACGGCCAGTGCCGGCCGCCGTGAAGAAAATTAACTGTACCCCAGCCCAAAGCAGCACACAGGCACACCATGAGCTCCTATAAATAAAGCTTTCCACAGCCTGTGACTGCCAGACTGGAGACAATAAGGCAGCTCCTCCGCTTTGCTCAGCAGATATTTGCTTTTTAGGGTGGTGGCGACACTAAAATAGACTCAAATAAAGAATTGCGCCCTGCAAAGTATGTCAAATGCCATCCTCCTCCTAAACTTATAGGTGTGCAACTGGTAAAAACTTTTGCCAATATAATCCTTTTCCAGCATCGAGGCTTAACTCTTTGCTTCCTGTCATTTGTTGGAATTATCTTTAAAACCGCATTTTACACGGTAACTGATTTTGTAAGTCCCAACCACAAGTGCCAGGAGCCTGGGAAGCAAGCAGGGACCGAGCGGGGAGGAGGGATGCAGCCCTGAACATGGATGCTCTTGGTTAACACGAGAGTAACTTGGGATAATCTGTGCTGGTAACCTGGAGAGCACCTGGTAGAGACACTTAACCAGAGAGGTTAATATCACCTTGGCCAAATAAGCTGTACTGCTGTTCACCGTGTGTCATACTCCTGTTTTATCCTTCCAAGCTGTGGATAGGAGCCAGGGTCACTGGCCCCACGCGGCACGCTTAGCTGGACAAAAAGCAGGTGTCTCCATGACACCTAAACCAGTTCAGCCCAAGTCTGCCCCAGCTCCCGGCAGGTTACACAAATCTCCTTTCTGTCTGCGTTGTGCCGTTGCGTTTTTGGTACCCTGCATGGGTTCCTGGGAGTGAAGCCATGGCCCTCCATGGCACTCGGGCACTGCTACCAAAGAGATGGGGGTTAAATAAGACTCGCAGGTCGGCAGCGTAGGCATGGCCTCCAGTGCGGCTCTGCCACTCCTTGGGATGAACAGCTGCGTAGCGAGGAGTTCAAAAGCCACGGGAGTTAACTGGCTGCAGATGTTCCCTCCTTCCTCCCTTTACCCCCTTTGGGTGAAGCGACAAACCAGGCTGGACCACCGGCATGCAGACATGTTATGGAGCAGGAAACCGTAGAGGAGGGGACCACCAGTACTGCCACGCCAGACCCCTGCCCCCCCCCCCCCGGGTGTCTGTGCCACAGACACGCTCTGGCGTGTGTACCACTGCTTGGTATCACCCCACCACCCCACCCCACCGGACAGCTCTAAACCCCGCGCAACCTTAAGGATGTGTTTCTTACATAGTTTTCCTATTTCTGCCAAAAAATAAACTCTCGATCCAATTAAATGGTTGAATTTAATTAAGACTAGTTGCTGGCTCTCCCTCTGCCAGACCCCAGGGCTGCAGGAATACATCCCCAACATTCTCCCTACTCCCTGTATCTGCTGGTCTGGGTCTGTAGGGACCTGCCAGAGCTGGATGCTGCCGTGTCTCCCAAAGACCGTTCCGGGGGTGCTCTGCCACATGATTAATGTTCCCCATTTCGGCCACACAGCCTGGAAAGCTCTTCTTCAAATAGATTTGGGAATGGGAACGTTTGTACGTTAAACATGGCTTCAGTGACCCAGAATATATCAAGTAAATTAGGGGGTTTAGCTTTTTTTTTTTTTTAGCAGTTATTTATAGGCCCCTCTTAACTAGTTATTTGAAATTACTGCCAAAAAAGAAAAGGAAAGAAACGGGAGAGTGCGGGAAGCGGTGATGCGCCACGCGTGCCCGTGTGCACCCTGGGGGTGGCACTGGTGGTGGCACTGGTGGTGGCACTGGTAACGAGTGACCGAGCCCACGCGAAGCCCCACGCGAAGCCGGGCCCCCCGAGCCCGGCGCAGAGCGATGGCGCAAGGCGCCCTCCCGGCCACCGGCGCTTCTCCCGGCAGAGCCACGCGGGGAGCCCGGGGCAGGCGCTGCGCACCCTGCCCGCAGGCAGCGGGGCGGGGGCTGCGGGCGCCACGGCGGCGGTTCCCGGCCCCCCCCGAGCGCCGCCCCCCGCCCGCTCCTCCCGCTGCCGCCCGCGGAGGGCGCTGCGCGCGCGGGGCCGCCTCCTCCCCGCCCCGGCCCGGGGCCGCCCCGCGGCGGCTGCAGCGGCGGCTCCGGTGCTGCGGGGGCGGCCCCGGCGAGGCGGGCGGCCCGCCCCGGGCCGGCGGTTCCCGTGCCCGGCGGGCAGGGCCGGGTCCCGGTTTGTCTGACGGGCGCCTCTCGCTTCTCTCCGGCAGGACTCCCGGGAGGATGGGATGGATTTAGGGAGCGACGCCGGCAGCAGCCGCTCCAGCTCGGAGTCCAACTCCAGCAAAGCCACGCCGTGCTCGGAGGGCAAGTCCTCGCCGTCCCCCAGCAGCCTGGACCTGGCGGCGCTGGAGGACTCGGAGGAGGAGGAGGAGGACGGGGGCTACCTGCCCTCCCCGCCGGCGCGCCGGCCGCCGCCGCGCTGCCCCGCCGGCGATGCCCGCTGCCGCGCCGCGCCCGCCCGCCGGAGCGGCTCCCCCGCCGCCGCCGCGCCCCGCCGCCCCGCCGCCTCCCGCCCGCGGCCGCCCCAGCCCCAGCGCCCGCCGCCGGTACCCCCGCAGGAGCGGCGGGCGGCGGGCGGGCGGCGGGGCGGCGGGGCGCAGCCCCCTCGGGAGCCGCAGCCGCCGGCTATGGACTGGGCGGCCCTGGAGAGGCACCTGGCCGGGCTGCAGTGCCGGGAGCAGGAGCGGGGCCAGCGGGCCAGCCCCGCCTCGGTGAGTCCCGGGGCCGGGAGGGCGGAGGAGCGGGCGGGCGGGCGGCGGGTGCGGCTGCCCCCGGGGCGGTGACTCGCTGCTCGGCCGCGGCCATGCCGGGGGAGCCGGGCTCGGCGCTGGGGGGTCGCGGTGGGGATGCCCCCCCCACCTCCCGGGACCGGCACCCGGTGGCGCTGGGGCGGCGTGGGGTCGCGCTGAGGAGGGGTACGCGCCCCCCAGCCCGGTGCGGCGGTGCCTGCGGGAAGCGGGGGGCCGGAGGAGGTACAACTTTCCCGGGGCATCTCCGGGGGGCGGCAGCGGGGACGGGCAGCGGCTGGTGCCGGCGCCCGGTGGGGGCGAGGTGCCTCCGCCAGCGCTGAGCCGGCTCCAGGGGTGGTTTTCCCTGCAAAAACTGAGGAAGAGCCGCCTTCCCGCTGGCTGGGGACACTGGCGGCGCAGTGGGGGGTGTTCCCCTTGCGGAAGGGAGGATGACAACCTGCTGTCGGCCAAGACGAAGCCTCAAAACGTGTTTTTACAGAAAACCCTGTAAATTGTTACGCGGCTGCATCATTTGCAGAGTGTTTTAGGAATTGCCCGTAACTTCGGAGATGCCAGGCGCAGCCATGGGCAGCTGAGCAGGCGCTGCACGCGTGACACCATGCCGGCGGAGACTTCCATCACATATGAATTAAAAGGAATCTACAAAATCTCCCAAAACCGCTGCAGGAGCCCTCGGATGTGATGACACACATGATGAGAGATGTGTGCTTCGCCACCATGCCCTGCGGCCTTGCTGCTGGAGCACTTCATGTTTTTTAAATTATTTTTTTTCCCTTTTTTTTAAGGCATTCCATCCCTTGACTTCCTGTGAAGTCATCTGGCTCAGGGAGGTGGGGATTTCCCCCTAAATCCTCAAGTTACACCTAATCTGAGAGAAATCTCGGTGGGTGCTGGATATGATAAATAAACTGATAGAGGAGTGGGGCAGCTGCTGTGCAGGAGGCTTTTTCCAAAGCCTGAACACTGTAGCCTCAGTGCCCTGAGGAACCAACAGGTAACATCCCTAATTACAGTCATTTGTGCAGAAACTCAGCTTAAAAAAAAAAGGGAGGGGGGGGGAAAGCAACTCATTTTTGTGGTTTGGGAGCTTATTGCTTCAGCGTTATCTGATAAACTCCTGCTGCCCAAGCTGCTGGCAGCATCAGCAGTGCTGGAAACTCTGCCTCCAGGTGTGTGCTTAACGAGGTGAGGTATCACCAAAGGAATTTTGCCTCTTCACCTCTGTAAGGATTTTCCTCCTCCATCCTTCTGTTCCCTCGTGCAAGCACGAAGGCACTGGAAGGCATTCACGGCTGCTTCACGCCCTGGCTTGTCCTGCCCAGAGTCAAGGTTTACAGCGTGTGCTTGCAGCCTGAGCACTCCTCAGCAGCATGTGGAGCCAGCTAGAGCTGCGATGGCCACCCAGATCTGGGCATCAGGGAGCCCAGTGCCTTCTGAGCATCTCCCCATGGGTAGGGCTGAGCTGCCAGTCCTCTTATGCTCACCAGCAACTGGAGTTTTCCGCTCTGCAAACATGAGTTTTTCAGTGTATGTGGCCCTGGAGAGACCTTCCTCAGCCCTTCACCCAGCCAGTGGTCCCAGAGGCACCTGAACAAGGAGCTTTCCCAGTCTCGTCTTTGCTGCTTCGATGCCCGGATTCCCCTTCCCCTGGCGCAGAGGGAGGAGGAGGAGAAGGTGTTCCAGCTCTGCTCCCTCCATTGCCTGCCTGGGGCAGAGGGAAGGGGCTGTTGGCAGCAGCCCAGGCCCTGCTGGGCAGGGGCATTGCCCCCACACACACCCCCCCCACCCTGCCAGCTAGGAGGTGTTTGATGTGGCTGTAGCACCCAGGCTTATGCCCCATCAGCTGCGGGGACTCAGTACCTTGAAGGCTAACTAAAACCAGATTGAAGAGAAGAATCTCCTTTTATGTTTGGGTTTGTTTTTTTCCTCCTGCCCTTGACATTTTCCTGTGGTTTGGTATCTTGTTATTTATAACAAAACCTTGCCTTGCCCTACTGGAAGCTCAAGTGTTTGTAAACATGAAAATCATTAAGTGAAACCATCCAGGAAGTAACTACAGAGAAACGGACTAGCTTGCTCCAACTGCTAGCAGAATATGTTAGAAAAAGGAGAATTTCAGCGCTATAGGCCTTGACTGGTGTAGTCTAAAATGATCTTGTCACCAGGGATGTGGTGTGATAGCAGCTGTTGCTGTGAGGGGAAGCATTTCCTGGGCTGGTTTGCGTTATCAGGAATCCAGTGTAGATGTTTTATTAAAGAATATAAAATCCTGAGCGAATGCTGTGAGATTAGAGGAACAGAGAGTTCTTTCTGCTGTTGGTACCTGTATTTAATTGCTTTTTATCGTGCTGCAAGAGAAGGCAGGAGAGAGGCCACTGCTCTGGGGTCTGCTCGCCGTCGGGTCAGATGTGCTGGGAGAAGAACCCTGCCCACTCCATCCCTGCCTCCTGTCCCTGGCTGGCAGCATCTGAAGCTGGTTTCAGGAGTTTCTGGTGATTGCAAGCCAGCAGTGACCTGTGCCGAGTCTTTGCAAGCCAGCAGTGACCTGTGCTGAATCCCTGCAGAGGGATGTTGGTCAGGCTGGAGTCCCAGGAGAAGAGGAAATTCACGGTTCTAAGGAAATACTCACGTGGGTTTAGGAGGTTTTCTAGGCAAGGAACATCTGGGCTGAAATGCAAGGAGTGCTCAGGAGGGCTGCAGCTGGGCTAAGAATATTTAAGCTGAAGAGGGACCTTCGGTCACCTCTGTACATGCAGAGATCTGCCCCAGGTTGCTGGGAAGGTTGGAAAAAGAGAATATTAATTACATGGGAATGGCTGTTATCTCGCTTCCCGATGTGATTGCACAACACAAAGGAGACATGAGGGGCAAGGCTGGTTCCTCAGGTTGCATACAGGGTTGAGAAGCTCCTACCGGGGGAGCGTTTGGAAGAGGCTGGTGACTTCTGCTCAGCATCAGCAGCCCTGTTAAGTGATGCTGGTGAGAGAGCACAGGACCAGCCGGGCTGGGTGGTGCTGGGCTGCAGGTCTGTCTGTCCTGGCCATGCCGTGGCCATGGGCAGGTTGTTCTCAAGGTGTGGGCTTGCTGTAATACCACCCAGGTCCCTAATGCCGCATCAGCATGGTGGCTCTGCGAGGGCTCGCATGGGCCAGGTACCCATGGGAAGATGATGTCTAGAAATGCAGGCTGTTTCCTCCTTTCTTCCCCAAATGAGGGTGAAATGACTGTTTCTGGAGCTGCGGGTCAGCCGAGCTGCCTGCAAGCCTGCTCTGGCACGCACAGACCCAATGAGTTGCGTTACATGGCTCTTGAGTCTGCCCGGCATCTACTTAAGAGAAGAAATGACATCTTTTCTGAAGGCAGTTGATGCTTAAAAGGTTCATTTAAAAGGTGGTTGGACCAATCTCATCACCCAGCTGCATGAAGCCTGCCCCCTCCCCTCTCTTTTTTTTCCCCCCCTTTGCTCAACTCCTGGCTGTATCCAAAGCGGTAACAAATGTGCCGTGAGATGATTTATGGTGCTTAGGAGCTGCTGAGGTGCTTGGGAAGCAACGGTGCTCTGCTTGCCTTTTCACTAATGGCTCTAATAAAATCCAAATCGCCATTAATGGTTTTAATATTCTTTCCATTGCATCTCCGAGGATGGTAATTACAATCAATAGGATGTATTTTCTGAAAATAATATCTGCAAATTCCGTCGTCAATTAAAAAAAAAAAAAAAAAACACTTGCAGGAGAGGAAATGGCACAGCCAGCCGACTCACCCTCGCAAAGAGACTTGGGTGCCTGTGACAGTCTGGAGATGAATGACACTACCGAATGAATTTTGCTGTCCACAAAGCAGGCTTATCGCAGGCAGTGGTGATAAAAGCTCATCCCTGCGGCCTCCAGGACTTCCGCAGAAGCCTTCTGCATGGGTAAGGGTGTGCTGGTCTGGATTTTCCCTTCTCATTGCTAAAATATTCCTGCATACACTGTGGAGACAGACAGACACCGGTTAGCTGGTGCCTTTGGCAGGACCTGTAACACATCGTGTATCAGCACCGTCTGCCCAGGCACGTCACAGCCTCAGGCATGGGGGCTCGTGTGTTTACAGTGTGTTAGGAAGTTAAATTTGTTTCCTTCTGACTTGTTTGATCCTTGAGGCTGTCTTGACTTAGTGGAGGTGGGCAGGGTGCTCCAGCTTTGCTCAGAGCTGTGTTTGATGGGCGGCCAGCTGCCCACGGGGGTCTGCAGACCCCTTTGGGGGGGACCTGGAAAGGTGGCGAAGAAGAGCCGGAGGCAGTGGTGGCAGTCCTAAACCTGCTGTGTGTAGGTTGGAAAAGTTTCAGGTCTGCATTTGAAAACGGCTGGAAAACCCTGCAAAGGGCTTAAAGGGCTAACAGGAGGTGCCAAAAGCTGTAGGATGGAAGTTATCGCAGACCGTGTTAATACCTGTTTCTTCTGCCTGTGGCTTTGTAGGTGTCTCCTCTCATGGCTGCTGAAAATTTGAAATAAATTCAAAGTATATATTGCAGTGTGGGGTGGAATCTTTAAACAATGTAATAATTGGCCATGGGCAGGGGTCTGGTATTGACCGAGCAGTAGGGCAGCTCTGGAGAGAGAGCTGGGTCAGAGCAGCTGTGGTGGAAGGAGAAATGTGTAGACCGGTCTGGCAAGAGGGAATAGAGAAATGGAGTGAGCAGCGGTGCTTCTGCACCCAACGGGCACTTCTTAAAGCCCTGCGAGAGTGTGGGTGTAGCAGGGCTGTCGGGAACAGGGGCCGGGACCAAGCGCAGAGCCCTGGTGTTGCGGCGTGTTGTCCCTACAGGCATTTAGGGAGCAAATATTTGCTTGAAGATTGACAGCGAGTTTGTTCTCGCTTAAAATAAGTAATAATTGCCTGATTGAGCTTGCTTAAAGTGTTACGTTCTTCATCCCTAGATGATGTTCGATCTTGTCTTGGCTGCAAGTGTTGGGAGAGAGAAGTAACAGCCAGGGGTTTAATGCCTGAAAGCAATTTTCCCCAGACAAGAACTGTCAGTGCATTAACTTCTGGCACACTGATTTTCAAAATCAAACTTCTACCTTGCAGGAAATTGTATTTCTGTCATTCCTGCAGCGCAGAGGTCCAGCAAGACCTTCTCTCTCCACCTGACAGCTCTTTTACCTATTCGATTTGACCATTTAACTCTTCAGCAGGCTACTGAAGAAAGTCAAGTCATGATGAGAGAGGTTCTATGGGGCAGTTCATTTGTTTTAAGGCTTAGCTGACATGAAAATCAAACCTTTTAGCTGTGGAAAATCACTGCAGTTTCAGTCAAACCGGGGGTCTGTGCCTGCTTTGTGCCGGTGTCCCTGGGTGTGCGGGACCTGCGGGGAATATTGCAGCGGGCGATGCATCACTGCCGCATTCTGCTGTGGGTGAATCAAAGCAGCACCGTACTTTGGCCGTTTTCCACCCAGCTCAAAGGTTAGATGAGGCTGGCAAGATATTAATGATTCCGCCAAAGTGTGCAATGTCATTAAGCTAAGAAAACATCTATAGGTACTCTAAAGTGCTTGTTGCTTGAAGAGCGTTGGTAATTATATGGATTGGAAAGATGTATGTTTGCTGCTTCTGAAACTCGGCCAGGCAAAATGCTCGCAATTAATAATCTGGAGCAAAAACTTTATCTCCATTGCTGCTGCAGAGCCTTTCATTAAACAGAGTGCTAAATACATGGGGTGACAGCATACGGATTCTTTTTTGATGAATGATTCTCCTTTATTCGAGTATTACTATTCTGTGAACACCTCTGTGTGATGGACCCGGGCGAGCTGGCAGTGCTTCCCAGTCGATTGGTGAGTGGTTTGTATGGGGTGTGGAAATTGCCAAAAAAAGCTGAGAACGCTGGGTGGTTCTAACACTAATTGTGTTGCAGGCAACGGTAAATCTCCCTTGACTGTACTTGTGTGCAGTACTGAAGGGCGCTATTCGTGATTGCTGACTGTATAAGGCCAATAAGTATGTTTTAAAAGAGTATTCTTGATACTGGCTATCTTAAGTAGCAAATGCTAAGGGTTTCTGAAACGAGAGGTGAGCCTATATGCAAGTCAAAATTTTTATTGTCTCAGAACATCATTTTGCTTGTGTGATCTTGAAATGATGGGATTCTGCAGTCTGGAGCCCTGTACCCCTCTCCTGCTGCACCTTGACTAATACCTTTAAATTCCCACTTAAGCCTAAGTGAGTATCTGGGGTTGAAATCGCAGTGGGCAGCAGGAACGCTTATTTGACAGGATAATAATTATGTACTTATGTATCTGTTGCTTGCACGTTGGGTGTGATAAACGCAAGGTAGTGGGTTTTTAATTCTCAGAATTGACCTGTGCTGTGTAAAACCTGTTATTTTTGCCGCTGTTATGTTGGACAGACAGCAGTTACTGCGGTTGCGCTCTGCCTGGCAGTGGAGTAGGATGGGGTGTCTGTAACACCTGGCGCTATGGCAAATAACGGTGTATGCGGAGAGAGAAATTATAGGCAGAGGGTGTTTAAAAACCATGTGAAAAGTGTTTCTTCAGTGCAACTCAAACCACGTTACAGATCTACTGAGGAGCACTCGAAAGCCAGGCTAGCTCCAACCCAGCAGCGACTGCCAGAGCTGCTGCTGACAAAGCTTTTCAGGAATGAGTATTAAACTCACCAGGCCCTCAAACTCTCGCGGGCACTTAGAAAGGTAATAAAATGCAGCAAGCAGAAAGCGATAGGGTTGAAGTCTAACCAGGCGGAGGTTGCCGGAGGAGCTGGGATGGCCAGCAGGGATTTGCTAAGCATGGAGCAGCCCCTGCTGCCCCGCCAGCGTCAGCCCTGCACGGCAGACGGGTGGGCGAGTGGTCCTGGGTCTGGCACGGAGCGATCCCTGCCTTTTCAGGGATCCTGCATCTGTAGGGCAGGGCTGCCCTCAGCTGCAAAGGTAATGGTCACGGTCGTTCCACAGGGACCTCAGGCACGTCTGCTGAAGCTCCTTATTTAAATGTTTTAAATAATACTCCAAATACTCCCAAAACCTTACCAAGTGTGTTTAGGTGCACAGCAGAATTGGCTTAGCAGTGATATGGACAGCAAGAATTGTTGAGATTTATTTCCTTATTTCTCTCTGCCTGGATTTAAAGCGGTTTTGCACTAATGGCTGCGAGTCGGAAAACCAAGTGCAACACTTGTTTATTTTTTTTAAAGTTTGTGTAGAAACTGGAAAGGCAAGAACTGGGTTTTGGCTGCATTCAGGGCGTCATTTTTCCTACTCCTAACAGAAAAAAAAAAAAAAAAATCCGTAAAATGAACGTCCGTGGTGGAAAACTGGGTCCCTGCCTCCTGCAGAGGTAGGTGGGCTTGGAGCACCTAAGCCAGGCAGTGCTCCTGCAATAACTTGGTATTGTAAACAGCATCTAGAGAGAGATTTTCCAGGCAAAACCAATCTGCTTCATGCTGTGCTTTAGATAACTCCTCAGTGCTCATGTACCATCAATACAAGTCGCTCCGGAGCAGCGATGCTGCCTGAGGCTGGTGTGCACCAGAGCCCGGTCCTGCCCTCCCCGCACATTTTGAGCACTGCTGCATCTCCTCCTGTAGTGAAGATAGGTGTGCTATTCTCCAGCATAACTTGTGCTGTCGGGGCAAGGAGCACCCCAACTGTCAGTGCCTGTAGGACAGGGAGCGGTAGGAGCGAGCGGGGGATGCTCACTGGGGTGGGCAGGCAGAGCCATGGTGCTCTTGCACCGCTGTGCTGGGGCGTGGGCGGGCAGCTTGGGGTGTATCGGCACACCCCTGCGTGGGTTTGGTTCGGAAGGGATACTTGAGATTTATTGTCTCACCTCAAGAAAGCAGAGGATAAAGGCAAAGCCAAAGGGAGCTTCCCTGTGCTGTGTGATCTAGTTTGTAAGCGCTTACATGGGAGATAAACCATTTACCAATATTTTGGCTAAGCTGCCTTTGAGAAGGTAAAATAAGCTCGCTGAACTCCAGAGCAGCTTGTGTTTGGAGGCAGTACGACTTCCCCTACTGAAATAAAATGTCTCCTTTCTTGTGTCGGGAGGCTTGTCTTTGGGAACTGATGTAGCTGATAAGCTGATACACTCGGCTGTGCAAGTTGCTGTATTGACAGCGTGGCCAGGATGCAGTGGTGCAGCCCAAAGGAGGTTTACAGGGACCACCATTTCATATTTAGAGGGGAAAATGGACTTTTATGATGCTTTTTGTGGGGGAAAGCCTATTGTGAGGTTGTATAAAATTCCCATGTTAAGTTACGAAAGTTAGGTATTATTGCCACTGGAAGGACATCTAATTTCCTAATTTTCCCCGGTGCCCCTCAGTATAGGTATTTCTTTTTTCTAAACCAAATAGCTGTTTTAAAAAATGGCATCATCTGATCAGTTGAGTGCTTTCCAAGGTTTCCCACTGTGGACTGCAGGTTAACATGGCCAGGGGCTGCTCCCCCAGCAAGGCATCCCCCAGCCGAGCATCGCAGGTGCAGGGCAGAATAGCGCTGCTAAGGAGGGCTGCAACATCTCCAGCAGCGGGGTTTGGTCTGTTTTGGCTGTTAAATCTGCAAATAATTCAACTTTTGTATGAGAAGTTTCCTTAGCTATAACTAAAAAGATGTGAAAATATTTCTTCCATCTTGCCCACTAACCTGGATCTGAAATCAATCCTGCTTCTGTAAGCAAAGCACTGATGGCTTCGGTGGAAAATGAGTTTCACTCGTACAATTATCTGCAGTTGTTGCCTTAGACCTGAGGTGCTACATAATCGCTCTTCCCCTCAAGGGTTTCCAGCTTTTTCAAGTACTCGTATCATTTTGGGGTGCTTTGTCTTTCCCTGTCGCGCCTGTGGAGTCATTTGCGTCACAGAAGTGGTAGATCTTATTTATATCAGCAATCTGGGTTTCCTGCTCAGTGGTCTATAGATCTCCTTTAAATGAGAAAATCGCGCTAAGGCCATTTATTTCAGCTGGTCCGTGATTTGTTAAAATGAAATCCGAGCGTGGCTGGGCGGGAGGAAATAGCTGCAATTCGGAGGGGCTGGGAAGGAAAGGGAAGTGCCGGGCTGAGATTTAATCCTCTCTCGGCTGGTAGATGGCAACACTAAAAAAAGAGAACTATATTAAAGTGCTTAATTCTTTATGCATACAAAAGCTGCTAGTATGTACGGTCTGTAGGGAATCGAAGTGCTTTTAGTGAGTTATTAAAAATTTAATCTAAACTTTTTATTTAATGTAATTCCTATATTGAATTTATTAAAGAGGGACTTGGGGAACTATCAGAATTCTGCACCTGAATCATGTATGACCATCCTCTTCTCTATCTCCTTTGTCTGGTAGGAGTTTGATGATAAACTATTCGTAGTAGTTAAAAATAATAAAAATCTGTGAATCATTTCTTCTTACTGAACTGTCTGTATACTGTGCATTTGCATTAATGCATAATATCCAGTCGCTTGTTATGTAGCCTGGCACAATCTAGCTGGCCTTCTCTTTCTTCTGCTTTCTCATCTATTGTTTCTCAGGTTGAAAATCACCAAGCCAGCTTCTCGCTGTGCCTTGCAAGGATGGAGGAGGCCTTTTCTTAGGAGGAAGACTCCCAGCTTGTTACTCCTGTAGGCTGGCCTGGGTGCTGTTGGGAGCGGAGGGGAAACATCCTGTAGCATTGGAAAAAACCATCTCTGGGACCTTTTCCAGTTGTCTGCTTCTGAGAAGGGCAAAGTAGGTGAAAATGAGGGCATGTGCCTGCAAACAGACCTCCGTACGGCCCCGTCTTGGCGTGGGTCTTTGGTCACTTACGTATTTTTAAAATGGCTAATATTTCCATACCTTGATAATATTTAAATTGCACAAAAAAGTTGCTTGGGAACTTATCCAGTCCTCTTCCCCGCACAAAGGCTGGATGAACTATACCTGTTTCCCAAGAAATATCAGTCCAGGCTGTCCACAAGCCGTGTGGATTAGGGTTTCTCGCATTTGACTGTCCCTATATGCCGTATTGCCAGGTATAGCTACGTGTGTGTGTGTGTGCGTGATATATATGTTTCACTCGATGTAAAGATGCGAGATGAGTTTTTGCAGTGCTGGTCCTGGGCCATTCACCATCCCAGCCCTCCGCATGGCTCAGTCCGATGCGAGGCAGCAAGCTCTGTTATCCCTAGGGAGCTGTGCTGCCATTCCAGGCTCTGAGCTCCCACCCTCTCCAGCACTTCATTTGCAGTCCCTCCTGCCTTGTTATCAACACGCTCTTGTACCCAGGAAATGATTTGGACGCAGAATTAGCTGAAGGTTAATATCAGTGAAATTGCTGATACTAATAGTGGATGCCGGAGGGCTTCTGCAGTGTCCAAAAACTCTTCTGAGGGCTTCAGCAGCCGGCTGGGGCTGAGCCTGTAGGAAGGCACGTGCTAACGAGGCTGGAGCTTGCAGCCAGTGTCATCTGTTGAATGTAACACACTGCTTAAGGCATGCCTGTTAATTGCTCTTATTTTCGGGTTTTGCACTGGACCAAACAAAACTGGAATCAAGGCTGAAGTAGTTTGAAGGTCTGGATCCAGCCCTGCAGATGTCCCTGCCTGGGTCCCCAAGGGATGGCATTTCATCCCAGAGATGAAGCGCCAGCTAGCTTGATGTAGTAGCTGCAGCTTTATGAAGTTTTTTTGCTTGTTAATGTACATGGAGGAAGACCAGTAAACATGTAACATAGCACATGCCTGATGGAGAAATAACAGCTTCTAGTAAAATAAACTTTCCACGGTGAAGGCCACCAGAGGTATCTCCGTGCCTTGGACGTGCTGCTGCTGTTTCCAACGTGGCGATGAGTGTTCCCTGGGGCAATGCCCGCTGCAGCAAAGCGGAGCACTCCTCTGCTCCCTGAAGCAGTGCCCTGAGAGCTGGGGAAACCCATGTTGTAACAGTAAGCTGTAATTGCTTTGCTGTAGCGGCTAGCATTCTCATCACCGTCTCTTTTTCCTCCCACGACTCAGGTATTTGGTATCCCCCATTCCCTTTCTCCTGCATCCCCTGAAAATCAAGCTGTGCCAGGGTCTTCAGGCCAGACCTAGGCTCTGCTCCCGAGGTGGGGTGTGGGTGTGAGTGCCAGCACAGCCCATGCCACCCCAGATGACTTCCTACAGCCCACGCATGAGATGCAGGAACGTGGCCCCAGGCAAGGACAAACAGAATGTCAAGGAATCGTAGTTATTCTAAAGAGCTTTGCTTTGCTCTCTCTGGGCGGCTGCACCAGTGGTTCTGAGCGAGCAGTGACCCGTCAGGTGCCAAAACCGACTTCTCTAGAGCAGCCAGTCACTGCGAAGAGCGAGGATGGAGCATGTGGCTTTCTCTGACCTCCAGCAGTAGCTCTTTGGGCTCAAAGACATTTTACCGATGCTTAGTAAGAGAACTGGTTGAGGGGCAGCCCCGGCCAGCCGAGAGGAAGCCGTGGGGAGGCTGTGCAGGCGTGAGCTGCTTTCTGCAGATGTGCTCCTCACTGTGGGGATGCCAGTGGAGGGGTGACTGCGATTCCCTGGTTTGCAAACCAGGGCTCCTGCCTGGCTGTTGCTCTACTTTCATGTTAAAAGGCCTTTCATTATCCCTCCGCTTGGCTTGCGGCTCCCGGCAGAGGTGATGGAGGGAGAAGCTGTGCAGCAGAAAGGAAACACCTTATCTGAGCACTTTCTTTCTGTGAGCAGCTTTTCCCCAGCTCCTTTTGCACTGATAGTTTATATTTTTGGATTTTGTCATACTGAAATTTCTCTGTAGAGGAAGTCTAAGGCCCAGAAACAGCTTCTGCTTAATGGGATATCGACAGGTTGTGCTGATACCCGATTCCTTGGGAGTTCCTGAAGCTTTGCAAAAATATCACTGGGCTTGTTTGCAGAAGGTAGGGCTTACTCCTAGAGCCACCTCAGCCTACCCCGGTGGGGCAGGGGTGTAACGGTGAGTTTACCGTCCCTGACATGGAATGCAGAAGTCCAATATACCATAAAGCGCAGAGGCTGTGGCAGGGCACAGGATGGGGCGAGTACTGCTGTTCCCCTGGCCAGCTGCAAGGCCTGAAATCAGGCCAAGGCAGGGGTTTTATTTGCAGCACTGCTCTCTTTTCTTCTTTATATCTGATTTCTTGTTTGTCTTCACGAGTGTTGAAGTACTAAAGACTTATTTCACTGCTTAATTATCATTGTTCCGTTTAAACTTGAAAATTATATTGGAGTGGTGCGTGGAGCCTGATTGCATTGTGTGGGCATTAGTTCTGCTGGGAAAGAGGCTCGGAGAGATGAATGGTGTTTCAGATAAATGTGGTGCTTCGAGAAGCTCAGAAGACAGCCCCTATCATGAGAACAAATGGTAATTCTCTGCATTTTGGCCTCGTGAACAAGGAGCCACTGTGTGCAAATGCAGCCCCGCTGCGCAGGGATGACGCGCTGCTCTCTGCTCCCAGGTATTTTGAGCCCTTCCAGGGATTTTCACATCTGAGGTGCTGGAAAGCTGCAGGCAGCCGCTGGGCTGGGGTGGCCAAGCGGTGCCAAGGCGTGACTTTGGGTGAGGTGGCCCTGGGACAGACCCTCAGAAGGCTCCAGCAAAGCCTGGGCAGCAAGGGCACAGGGCAGCAACACGTCTGCTGGGCTGAGAGGCTGGACAGTGCCACCTGGGTCCCCTTGGCACAGCGGTGGCCCTGCTTGTTTTGGTGCCGGCGGGGTGGAGCGTGGCGGAACCGGGGTGATGCTGTGATGATAAGTAGCACCAAGGGAGCAGATGGGGAGAATGGGGCTGCTGGAGCAGCCTTGGAGGAGGTTCCCACCCAGCTAAGCTGTGCTTGGTTATTGATCCCTCTGTTGTCCTATGGCTTCATCCCAAGGTGAAACAGCAAGTTGCACCTTGCCCCTTCTGATTATCCAAATTAATCCTCCAGGGCCAAGCGCTGCCTTTGCTGGGCACTCCTCCCATCAAGGGGCATGATCATCACTCAACCCAAAGGCTCAGTTTTGACACAAAGATGGTGTAAGTAAAAAACCGCAAACCTTTAAGAAACCCCTCGCATGCCTGTCTGTCAATATTGATCCGATTCCAGCAGACACCCTAAAATGAATCACTTGTGATCTTTATTCTGTTTAAAGACTCTCAGAAAGCAATACACCACATTATTAGTAGAAACTGGAGGCTGCCGGAGCTCGTCTGCTTGGAGGAAAAGAGTGCCTGAGGCAGAACAGGAGAGGGGGAAAAAATGTGATTTAAGAGACAAGAGTGTTCTCTTGCTCTTATTTGGTGCTGCTCTGCCACCCGGCAGCAGCCCAGCGTGGCTGCCTCGCTCCATGACTAATAAGGCTCAGCTGGGATCCACCCTTGCTTATCCTGTTATTTTTAGCTTTTTCCAGCCTCATACTCAGTGTGCCTGCCCTACCGAGGGGTATAGCCTCACGTCTTATTTTAAATACTGGGTTTGCACCCTGGCAGTCTCCCACAGAGGGCTGTGCAGGGATGTGCAGAGGAGTGGGCAGGGATGGGGTTTCTTTTCCTTGATGGTATTGTTTTTGGAGCTCATAACTGATATCCATTGCAAAATGTGCCATGTCTTTTAATTGTAATCAGCTTTCTGACCACGAGACAATGTGGTTTTTTTCTTTCTCAAGTGGCAATGGGGTTGGGTGTCAAACTCGGAAAATCATCTTTGTGTCCATTTTCTTAAAGGCTGAAAATGTGAAGCAAACCTAAAGCAAGAGCCCGGCTTTGCTCGCGTGGACCTGCGTTTGCTCCCACACAGTAATCACATCCTTCCAAAAAACACTGATCTCGACAGCATAGGGGTTGGAGCCTCTCTGAAGGCTCACTGATTTTTCAGAGTTGTGTGCATAGTGTAAGTAGACCCCCCTTCAAAAAAAAAAAAAAAAAAGTAGATTTCTGCCAGGCTGTGCTTGGAGCTGTGGATATCAGAGCTGTGTGAAAAAAACCCTTCTGTCTATTTTTGTCCTAGCCATGACTCAGAGGGAGGTTTGTCTCTGTAAACTCACACTTTTATTGAGGAAGCATTTAAAGGACGCTGCTGTTACCTGTTTGTATTAGTATAGTCATATTTAGGGTATTTGGCTCTGTTTGAAGATAACTTTTAATTTCAGAGTGAGTTTGTAGTATGGTTTGTTTACTTCAGCCTGCAAGTCTCTGTTCTGTGCTTTTTACCATCCATTTTGCAATTGAAATGAGTTGAAAAATAAAGCCAGCCCATAAATAAGCCCTCTCAACCATTCCCTGCAGAAACCCAAGGGAATGGAAAGGGATAGAAGGGCTCAAGGCGACTGGTAGCAGGACAATCCCGTCCCCGTCCACAGATGTTGCCCTCTGACTCCTGTGGGGTCAGTGGCTTAATTTATAATTAATAACTCTGCACCTAATTTTTGTTGTCGAATAAACATAGGTGCAGCCTGTTGGTACACGCCATGCTAAAACCTAATTAATCGCCCATATTTAAATGCAGGTTATACTGCTGTCTGCCTGCCTGCATGGCCAGAATGGCGTTTCTGGGATTTTGCTGCAATTAAAAGGGCTTAATATTTCATCCAGAAATTGCTTTTGGCCCCAGACCAGTAGCTTAATGTTTGCTATGTGTTGAGCATGGGACATGGGATTTGTGTACGTGCTACCCACTCATCAGTGTTTCCATGTAATTCCTGTCGTCCCCAGTCAGAGGAAGCCGAAGGCCACCCTGTCCTTCATCCTCTCAGGGAAAATCCCTCTTTTCTTCCTCATCTCATGCTGGTTTTTTTCCCCTGCTCTCTCTTCATTGTCAGAAAACACGTGAATTCCTCTCCCTGCCTGCTGTTAAAATGCAAGGGTGTTTAGTGGAGGCCCAATGCAACTTTATTTTTTTCAAATATAACAAATTTATGTTTGAAAAATGAAAACGAAAAATATAAATAGGAGGAGGGGTAGGCAAGCCCGCCTGCAAGCTGCACACAGCAAGCCTGAAACATGCTGCACAGTGAATTTGAAAATGCATGACTGGGGTATTAGCTTTGTTAAAAACTTCTACCAAATTTGATATCAAAGAGATCTGCTGAAGACATTACTCAGGGCTCATGCTTTTAATGATTTTCAGTTATTCTGTATCAATATTTATACAGCTGCAACTCTGGGAATCTTTTATGTGAGATTCCAGATGTTTTGAGGAGCTGTTGGGTGCCTCCCGCTGATGCCAGCATCCCCTCACCCAGGCGCAGCTTGGGGCAGAAAAGGGGCTTTTGAGCCCAAGTCAGGGGTGCAGGCTGCCGGCGGGTGCCCCCCTGTCGCAGCTGGCAGAGTGGCTGTGCCGGGCACGGGTGCCGCGGTGGCCAGTGCCTGGCTGCTCCTGGCCGAGGCAGGGGATGAGGTCGGGCACAGCTGGTCCAGGCACGCTGGCAGGGGCACGTCCTGGTGCATCGGCCAACCAGGGATGCTGCTGGGGTGGCTGCCCTGGGGCTGGTTGGCACAGCGGCAGCGGGGAGAGCTGCTGGCCGAGGTTTGGCTTTGGGTCGGTTGAGGCAATGTAAAAATAATAGGCTGTGACTGGGTGACATGTGGGTTATGCCAGCTAGCCCAACCCCTCTGCTTTCACATCGGGTCTCCTGTATGGCACTGTCTGTGTGTACAGGGCAAAAAGTGCTGGAAATGGTTTGTAGCTGATGGGATTTGCTATAAATCCTCTCCCAAATGGGACAGAAATAGCGCTGCGGAGCGAGGTGGATTGCAACATTATAATTTATTGATGCTGATGCAAAGACTTACAGGTTTGCCTCATCCTGCTGAAAAGTTCATGTTCCCCATAGCATTTTGCATACCATGAATATTGCATTTCCAAAAGTATGGTTTATTCTTAAGAATATAAATAAAATTGCAAGGAGGCAGCTGTAGCTTTCCTGTTGCTATCTCCCCACACTACTTAGGAGCTGGTAGATGAAACTGTTCTCTGTTCATTAGCAGTAAATACTTGGTGGGCTATCGTACCTGCTCATCATCAGACCGCTTGTAAATTCTCTGTTATGCATGTGTGATCCAGCTTATAAATTGTGCCATTGAAAATTAAGCCTGTGCAATGGTATCAGTGAGTCTTTCTAGATGGGTTTCATGGAAAAGTCTGGTTGTTTACTGTATGTTTTGTCACTTTTATGTCACCAGAAAGTTATAAATACTCAAGTGACTTAAATTATTCACTCCAATTCCCTGCAAAGCATTTGACATCCTGCGCATCAGAGGTATCGGAATGTGAAATTACTGTAACCTTCTGTTCCATGTTTTTGAGGGGAGAGAAAATCGTGGGTTTATTATGTAATGGCAAGGATGCTGGCTGTGGGACGTGTAGAAAATTGACAATTTTGGATGAATTCCTTACTGCTAAAAATGGAGCAGGAGGCTCTTAAAAGTGCAAGATGTGCACTGCAGCATCAAAATAAAAATGCAACAGGTACCCTTCCTGATGCTCCTTAATTCCCTGGTCACATAGGAATTCCAAAATAATAGTAACTCAGAGTAGGGTTTTTTCCCTGTGTTTCCCCAATAGCATATTTGGTCCTCAGAGGACCACAAAGAGTTTTATTCTAATGTTTCAGTGCACTTTTTATCCTAATAAATTGATCAGTTGGTACCCCCGTAATTCAGGAGGGGTTTGTAAAGCTGCTGCTACTGAAGGACTCCAGAAAGGTCCGTGAAAGTAAAAGGGGCAGGGAAGATGGAAGGACACTGTTTGGATTCTTAAACCATTATAAGTTTATCCCCTTGTAGAGAAGAGTAACACATCCAAAATGATGGAAAATGCCTCGACATCATCTTCCTTAAATAAAAAATAATAGTCTAAAGCATTATATATGCATGTAATCCAAACAAATACTCCCTTTTCCAAGCAGATGTCTGGTATTAACTGATTAAAAAATAATCTTTTTTTTTTTCTTGCTGGATTTAAACCCTGGAAAAGCTTTAGCTTGGCTTAAAGGGGGGCTAAATCCATCACTCCTAGTAAATTGTCGGCAAATAAAGCTGAAATCCCATTTTTAATTCCTGGTTCCCTGCAAGCTTGGTGTGCTTGGGCAAGTGCACGGGCTCGGGTTGAGCAGGAGCATCCCGGAGGGGCTGGTGGGGCTCGCTCGTGGTGGGCTCCCTGCCTCTCCCTCTGCTAGTCGTGCAGTGTTCACCTCTGCTGATCCAGCTGCATCCTTATTTTGAGATCTGAAGAAAAAGCGTAGTAATTTAGACTAGCTTTTTGCATCAACAAAATAGGTTGACCAATACCAACCTGAAAAATAAACTTTCCCAGCTCTCAACCTTTAAAGCCCCTCGAGGAACGACTGTGGGCTGGATAGTGTTTCTGGTGGTTTTATCGGAGATAAGGAAGCCCATCGCTAGCCTGCCTGGTTGAACGAGCACTGCTCCTGCCCTTTGCTTTCCCCTTACTAAGCTCTTAGCCTGTGTAAGTCCTCGCAGCTGGTGGGGTTCAGGCACACAGCGTGGGACATGTGTGTGTAAAAATAAATCTGTGGGACAGTGAGAAATGACAAACATGTAAGGAAAAGGGCTGTCTGTGGCTTTGGTGTGAGTAATACGTCCGGGCTCCTTCCCTTCCCTCCCACGGCAGCGGGAACCTGCCTCGCTCGGCTGCCCTCCGCTCCCAGGCAGCATGAATGGGAGGGTTTGGCTTTACTGCACAGCTACCTTTTTTTTTTTTTTAAGGAATGTTTTCCCCGAGTAGGAACCATGATGAGAGAGTTGATAACCTCTGCTTATTACTCCCTCTCCCCGGTTAATGATTTCCTTGGTCCTGGGGCAGAAGTGCAGCAGCCAAGGGAAGGCACGAGGCAGCGATGGGGCCGGCAGAACCAGCCTGCCTGGAGGAATGGTGCTGCTGGTGTTTGCCACTTCATGCTGCTGGAGAGGGACAGGGTTTGAGATGTGCTGTGGGACGTGGCCAGGGGGCTTTCTCTAAGTTTAAAAAGAAAAAAAAATATGAAAAAGCAACAAAAAGATGTGCACAGAATCAGAAATTGTACGTTTTCCCCCAGAACTGTGGATACCAGGTGTTTTCTCCTTCTGTAGATGGATAATTAATGAAATCCTGTTGTTTCACGACAAGAATCTGCGTGTCTGGTAAAGCTGCGTTACCTTTCTCTGCGGGACAGCTGCCGCCGTGGCATGTCCACAGAGAGTAGGTGGAGGGGTGCTGCTGCCTGCGCCGTGGGGTTGAACTCCTTGTGTCCTCACCCCTGCAAGCTTCTAGAGCATCGGGTTTGGGCTGCTCCTGGTGGCCCAGCTTAACTGCAACGCAGGGCCAGGCAGGGGCTGCTCAGCCAAGCAGCAGCTGAGCAGCATCTTCCCAGACCTTCTCGAGGAGACCCGGAGCCAGGGTTTTGAAAGGAAGTGTTTCATGCTAGTGTCCCCAGCTTGGTACCGGACCCCCTGGAGAAGTTCTCCAGGCCTTTCTGAACCACACATTTCTAGTTCAGCGCTGGTTTGGGGGAAAGCTGCAGGAAAGCTTGTCTAGGTCATCTCATAAGTGGTATAAAATGCTGTTAAGTTAGAGCGTGTCTTGATAAGAAAGGCCAAAGGAGGCAGTGCAGGTACTCCCCAGGCTTCTCTTCCCAGCTCAGTGGGGCTGTTGGGGGTCCCCAGGGATTTCCTGGGGCTTTCCACTGGGTTGTGCCTCCAGGGAGATCAGCAGCACATGTTCACTGCCTTCATCCAGGAGCATAGTTTCCCATTGACCCACCTGGACGACAGCCAGAAGCCTTCCACTCAATTTAATCACTCATTGCTTCAATTATTACCTGCCTGCTCGCCTCGTTTCTGAACAGGTAATCGCAAATGGATACAGAACACAGGAGCAAATCCAGAGGTTGGGGATGATGCCTGGCCCTTTCCGCCTGCGCCCGAGGCTCATGCGGGGCTCCCTGCCCCGGAGGAAGAGCCTTGCTGCAAACGTGGCTTTTCTGCAGCAGATGCCATGCTAAGCCCAACGTAGCACGCTCGCGGGTCATTTTGCAAAAGGAACAAGCTGTTACATAGGCTGGTGGGGTGGTGGGGGTGTGTGTGTCACCCTGTGCCACGCCATACCTGGATGCAGGGAAGCTGGTGCAGTCCCCGCTGTGGATCTGCTGCGCAAGGAGCAGCTCTGAGTCACCACCGTTATAGATAGACCCGCACGTGGGAAGGGGGGCGTGGGGGGGTGATTTCAGGAGTTTTCCTTGTGATGCACGTAATAAATGGCATTAGAGATTATGTAATGTGTGGAGCTGCTTTTAGCTTGCCACAGATACTTTTCCAAAGCAAGCCCAAGATTTATGCAGTATACTGAAAACTAGGGATTGTTTTGTTGTCGTTATTTTGATGTTTGGAAATAGCTGCTTAGTTGAATGGGATTCTCTGCAGATCCAGTAAAAAATACAACATCATCCTCTCTTAAAAACTTAGCAGAATAATTTTTTTTCTTTTTAAATGAAAGCTTTATTTTTTAAAAGTTCTGTTCCTGCAGAGAAGGCCTCAGGGAGGAGGGTTGGAGCTGAGGCAGGGCTAGGGGTTTCTCTACACCTGTGCCGCCCAGCTGCACAGGGGCTCGAGGGACTTCTCATCCGCCCACGGCTGCTCCAGCCTGTTTGTGCGGGTGAGAAGCTGGGAAAGCTGGGGCAGAGAGATGATCCTACAAAGGCCTTTTTTTCTAGAGGCACATCTGGTGCAGGGAATCAAATCTGAGATGCCCTGTAAGCAAGTGTGTGTGTTTCGGTGTCACGTGCATTTCTGCACTTAGCCACAGCTGGCTGCGAGGAGCAGCAGAGTAAAGTCCTCTTTGCCTAACGAAGATGGAGTTTCTTTTAGCTGCGAGCCCAAGCGCTTGGGTCGGAATGCCCAGCACATGGTGCGAGCCCAGCCTGTGGCACCGCCGTTGCTTTCTGCGTGGGTTTGTGCCTCTTGGATGGGTAGTGTCAGCTGAAAACACGGCTGGAACGTGAGGCTTGCTGTGTCCTCCCTCCCAGCTGTGGCCAGGGCCAGCCCAGCCCCAAAACCAAGCCCAGGTGAGGCTCTCAGGGTATGTGTTACCCCCTGGAAAATGAGCTGTGCAGTCAAACTGGAGCTAAGAACCCAGCACGTAGCAGGTTGCAAACACAGATCGCGTCCCACCATTCTTCCAAGTCTCTGCTGTTAAGGACTTTTAAAATAGAAAACAAAATAAGGGTTTGGTTCCCTCCACATGTCAGGCCTCCAACCTGAGCTTGCAAACAGGGAGGAAAGTTTGATAATCTCACAGTGCTATTTTGGGGTAGCAATGGAGTAGTCTGCCTGCTGGGTGGCCAGTGATGGGTGTGTGGCAGAGGGACTTCCCAGCCCTGGGATTCCAGGGGGGTAGAGCGGGGGTGGGGGTGGGGGGGCTTCCCAGCCCTTGGGCTGTGAGCACCGGTTCAGCCCACCTGGCTGTCGCCCTGCAGAGCCAGCACTGGATGTATGCTTGATCTTCACGGGCTTTTTCTTTGGAGAAATTTGTTTAAAGCAGGGCCTGTTGTGGTGGGAGAAGGGCACTGGGATGGGCACAGGTGTTTCAGGTGCAGTGTCCAAACTCGGGTGGCACCCGAGGCCAGAGCCCAGCCGAAGGAGTGCTGTGGTGGAGGGCTCAGCATTCACCCTGGCTGCAAGGTGGAGGTATAATTAGCTAGAAATGTAGGGCAGAGCCTTTTCTAGAAAAGATTGTGCTGTATTTCTGCAGCAGAGGGGAACAGGCAGGTGTCTCTTGGCTCGCATGTAACAGCTGGGTGTCTCGCAGCCTTTCGGGGAGGTGGCTCAGGTAGCTGTGTGCCTCGGGCCTGGGGTCCTGCAGCATCCTGTCGGTGCTGGGGTCCAGCATCCCACCGGGGGTCCCGCACCCGCCGAGACCAGGCGCTGCCGCAGGCGCGGGGGGGCTGGAGCTGCGGCTGCCGCAGCGTCGCCCCGGGACCGGGGCGGGGGTCTCCCAGCTATACCGCAGTGTCTGGTGGAGGGGTTTGTATGTTTTTTTAATTTTTTTTTTCCTTCCCCCACGGAGCAGCGCGGCTACCAGCAGCCCTGCGCGGAGCCCCCCCGCTCTTTGTGGCGGCCGGGCGGGCGGGGGCGGGACCAGCCCCCCCTCCGTGCTCCGCCGGGGCCGCCGCTGCGCAGGCGGAGCTGCGCCGCAGCATCCATCTTACCGGCGGGCGGCTGGCCCGGGCTCCCCGCCTCCTCCTCCGCCTCCGCCTCCGCCTCCCCCGCCGGGGCCGGAGACCCCCCGGGGCGGCGCGGCGCGGTGGCTGCGGCGGATGATGCACGGAGATGGTACACCAGGAAAACTGCTCCTACCAGGTAAGGGGCGAGCGCGGCCTGGCCCCCCGCCCCGAGCCGCGGAGGGGCTGCGGGCAGGCTGGGGTTGAACGGCGGGTTCCCGGCCCCAGGCACCCCCGTCCGGTGCGGGGCCAAGCCGTCGCGGGGGGGAGAAGTCGGTTGCCCGCGGGGCTTTTGTGCTCGCCATGTGATGCTCGCAGGCGCGGCGGGCGCCGGGGATGCGCTGGCCCGGGGGAGCGGCGGGGGGCGGGTTTGTCAGGCAGCCGCCCGCACCCCGCCGCACCCCTGCCTGGATGAAACCCCTCGGTGTAAGCGAGCGAGCTGTGCTTTCCCACTTCGAGAATTGCCGTTGGAGAGCGACGTACATTTGACAATAGAATAAATGGAATATTTCTCTGCCCTTTCCCGATTTACCGAAACGTGAGAGCAGACCCGCGTGATCAATTTATTTTCCGATGCAGCCACGTCGTGGTTTGTGGCGTTCAGCTAAATCACCCGGGCGAGAGCTGGCGGTGGGTTAGGGGTGAGCGCTTCCCTCTCAGCATCCATCACGGCCGCCCGTCCCCGGGGCCCTGGGCCTGGCAGTGGAGCTTAGAGCCGCGGCTGCTGGGCCCCCACAGAGGGGTTTAGTGGGGCGAGCAAGAGCTTGGGGTGGGCTGCTGGCTGCCGTGGCTTCATTCCCCGCTAAGGGCAGAGTTGGGTGCCTTTGGGTGCACCTGCATGGGAAATGGCCTGTTCAGGGCTCCGTGGTACAGATGGATTATGAAATGCACAAATGCCTGTCCATCTGCTCCGGCGATGCCGAGAAATGCGTTTGCGGACGTGCGGTGGAGTGTGTTTTGCAAAATACCCAACAGGCATTCCCAGCAGCAGAGCTGGACCCTGGGGAGATGGGGTTTTGCCCAGGACGGCGGCTCATCCTCCTTTCCCCCCACCACCATGTTTAATTCTGACTTCAATCTGTTTTAAGGCAAAATAACTCATATTGCAAAATATATCATGATGGAAAAAGATAGCAAAGCATACGCACATAAGAGAGAGAGAGAAGTGTTGAAAAGATTTTTTGCTAAATGTTTTCAGTCTAGCAAATGCTTCTGGAAATAAATTTCTATTTTTAGCGCCTTTGGAAAAAAAATATCCTGGTGGGGTTTTTTTTCTAGCCTCGCTTTTAGGGGATCTAATTTTTCTGCTGCTTTGAGCCTGTTGCTCTCTGCTGCCTTAATAAATGATGCCATTGTTTCCTTTCAGCGGATGTTTTCCCAGCATACTCGTAGGAACGCAAGGGTTAAAGGTTGCGCATTGTTTCCCGGGTGGAAGCTGGTCCATGGTGGTGGGCGAGCGGAGCTGCAGCGAAGGCCTGGCCAGCATCCCTGCGTGTTAATGCACTGGGCTTGCTGCGATGGCAGCACTGCTGCCTTTCATCTGCTTTAATCTACTTGCTTGTTTATGAATTGGTTCCTCTCCTTCAAACCAATAAACAGTAGCATGAAAACAGCCAGAAAGCATCCAAATTGTAGATAAAAGTCCAGAGGAATGATTTCTCTAATGAAATCTGTTTTAAAACCTTCCTACAACGCTGCAGATTAGGAGCAACCCCAGCCCCCTCCCAAACCCATTAACCCAAAGGCCAAGTTTTAATCCTTTTGTGGCCCGCAATCCCGGGTTTTGGATCAGACTGGAGCCAGCAATGATAGGATTTTGGTGGCTGCCCAGAGTGCCCTGGGGGAGGAGGGTGGCAGCGTGTAACTGCTCTCCTTCCTCCTTGCACCCTTTTTGTCAGAGCTGCTAAATTGACTAAAAATAAACCAAACAGAGGAACAAGCCGACGCGTGGGGAATACTTGAAAACATGTTTGTTTCAGAGAAATTCAGCAGAAGAACTCTGAGGTGACTGTTTCATGGCTGGGGTATAAGCTCCGTGGCAGGGAGGGTGCTGGGGATGGGGTGCTGAGGAAGAGGAGGGTATTTCTGTTGTACTCTGTGCCTTGCCTCAAAAGTCCTGTTTCACAGCATAACTGAGCTGTCACTGCTGCTCTCTGAAAGGCAGGTGGCCGTGGGTCCTCCTGGGGTTTTGGATGTGGCTTAAGTCAGATTCATCACTGTGAATTTAGGCTGGGTCCTCCATGGTCAGGAGGTCCCAACATCTGACATCTTTCCTGTGGCTGCATCCTGCAGTCACGCAGACTGCTGCTGCTTATCGTGCCATGTGTTTTCCTCTTAGTTATTTCTCTTTTCCTATTTTATACTGATTTATTTCTCTATGTCAAACGTTTTATTGAAGGCTCTGTATATCTCCTACAGTCTGACAGGAAAAACATCAGCTTGGATTTGTTGGGTAGTGTTTTGTGGGGTCCAGAGCTTGCACGGAATAAAAAGCCAGCATGCAAATCCAGGCCTTAACACAGGAATAAAGGTTTTATTCTGGCGTGTGTATTAGCGGTGCTTTACTGGCCTGCAGCCTGAGCCAGTGTTTCAGTTTGCTCTGTAAATGCGTGTTTCCAGCGCTGCCCAACAGGTCCACCTTTGCATGGAGCAAAACAGGACTCCTCGGGCTGCTGCCGCCTTCATCTGTGTTTCTGTGCCACTGCTGTACAAGTGGACAATACATTTACATCATCTCCTTGGGTTGATTTCTAATGTGCCTTTAAAACCCCCGGCACCCGTTACCCTGCCTGAGGCTGGAGCCTCCAAACAGGCAGTTGCCCGTGGGAACAGGGTTTGGCTCCGTGCGCTGGCATCAGTCACGGTCTGAGCTATCTGCTGGCGGGAGAGTCGCTCTGGAGATGTTACTGGGCATTACACGTGCAAAGAAAATTAAAAAGAAAAAGAAATCTGATGTAAAAAATGAGATTTCTTTGCTTAGAAAGAATTTCTTAGCTGGGTCGTCCCCTGCGTTCTCCTGGGACCCACTCTGCCTGCGTGCCTGTGGTGGGCTCGACCCTCTGCTGCTCTGGTGATGCCAGGTTTGTGCGTGTACCTTCAGAGAGGTCTGTTAGAAAGACCCCTGCAACAGGGAGGTGCTGGTGTGGCTGTGGGTCAGGCTGGCTGCCTCAGGGATGGACCAGGCGCGGCTGGCCGGCACCCACCACTCCCAGGATCTCACCAAGCACTGAACCGTAGTAGTCCATAAAAGCCACAAGCTTAAAATATGAAGTGCTCATTTAACTGATTTAACAAAAAACCCAAACAAACAAACAAACAAAAAACCAAGCAAAAAAGGATTTTTTTATGTGTTTTCTTTTGTTTGATATCTTGGGGTTTTGTAGGCTTTTGTGGCATGTAGAAATACCAGACTGTCATCGTCTTTTTCATTAAAGTGAATACAAATTCTTATGGCAGAATATAACCCCAAGAGACAGGCCTTGGAGAAAACCTCAAACGCCATGAAACCCACCATGGAGCACTGGCAAAGTTGGAGAGCTGCTGGCCTGGCCTCTTGCCTGTGACTGTCCCACTGGAGGGATGCTACCTCGTGGTACAGTGGAGGAACCTCGGTTCATGTGGCCGAGCACGCTGACCCTGCATCTCAAACCAATTACAATAAAGTAAAATAAAGCCTGTGTTATAGAGAGCTGAGGATGAAAGCCGCTTTGTTTAGACAGAGATCAAAACAAAAGCTCTGTGAAGTAGGTGGAAAGTACTTGGTGTGCTCAAGCTCAGGGAAGCATCGTGAGAGGGAAGGCAAGGTCCGTCGCACCCCCAAATTTGCAGGGACTTGTCGTTAAGTGCCTTGTACTGGCTGCTTTGTGCCGGAAGGATGCTGTACTGCAAAGGGACTCTTCAGCAGAGATTTATTCCAACCTTTATTTATAATGAAGTAAATGTCTTGTGAAATAGCTCCGGCAACTTGAGATTTCTACGAAGTCACCTCGATACTCTGGCCTGAGCGTGGCCGGGAGCGCCAGTTTGGCAGGGAGGGCACTCGGAGTGCTTTCACTGACCTGTGCAGGGCATTTAGGGGCTTTTTCTACCAACCGGCAGTGCCTGGGAGCTGGGCCCCAACAGAAAGGAGGGAGGTGGCTCCCCCCCCCACTGGAGAGTGCCCCAACAGTGTCAAGGGAGTTTTTCATTGACTCAAGCAAGCATTACGTATGCACAAGAGTTTCATTTAGCTGCGTGCTTGTCCACAAGCAATCGGTGCATGTCTAAAGCACATAAACCCTGATGTGTCCTACTTCCTCACCTTGCTGCAGGATGAGCTGAGTGCTGCCGTCCCCGGCCCGTGTGTTCCCCACGGCACTGGGTCCATGCCTGTGTGCTCACACCGTGGGGACATCCCACGTGGGGAGCAGCTGACCTGCTCCAAATATGCCCATTCTGAGCTTTCCCTTCGTGCTATAAAAAGAAAATCAGGTTCAGGCTCACTGTCCCCGCCGCCAGCATCCCCAGTGGCTGCTGAAGGAGCTGTGGTGGCTGTGGCCATGGAGGCCACATTCCTACTGACACAGTCTGATGCGCAAGGAGTCCTTGGGTAGCGATGCCAACATCGAGCGTACCTGGCGGCAGAGTTGCTTTTTTATTTGTTTAAACCCTCTACACACAATAGATGGAGGGGCTTGTTTCAAGCGGGGGCTGGTTGCCAGAGGAGCAGTAGCAGGGCTTTGTCGGGCAGTCCAGCACAGGCAGCGGGGCTGCTCATCTGCCCGCAGTGGCCTTTTGCATCAGGTGGGGAAGGGGTGGAACACCAAAGGGTTTGGTCCCTGTGCTGAGACAACAACAAATTCATTTGTTTTGTGGTTTTGATATCCAGGGTTTAAATTGACCTCTGTGCTGGTGGGGAGATGCCCCTCCCAGGAGCGCAGAGCTGGGTCTGGTGCTGGCTGCCGAGGGGGGCACCCAAAAATGGTTATGGGGGCTTCCAGCTACACTTCTTAACCAGGTTTGGTTTTTTCCTGTTGCCTTGAATGGGGCAGCTGCTGGAAGCGGGGTTTTCACTGGAGACTGAGACCAACTCTGTGGGATCCGCTCAGGGGATGCTCCACCACGAGACTGGTCCTGGAGCATCCCAGCTCAGAGCGCAGGGCAGAGGTGAGCTGGTCTGAAACCTGGAAGCAGGGATAAAACATTTTTAAAGTGTGGGCAAAAATTGCTAATATATTTTCAGCAGGCTGTGTCGCTTCCTACCCTTATTTGATGTCGGGTTGCAGAGGGGTGGGTTGCACATCGTGTGCGTTCCTGCAGTTTCCTTGCCCTGCATCTTGGGTACCACAGGCACAGCAGGACCAGGCGGGGGCTCACCATCTCAGCCAGCCAGAGAGGAGACCTGGGGACATCCTCCTCCAATGCATGAGGGCAAGGTGATGCAGGGAGTTGTCGCAAATTGTGGGGAAGCATGTGGCAGACTGCAGTCTCAGCCCCCAGCCCAGTGGTCCTGGCCACCACATCCTTCCTCTTGGGCTATGGGATTTTTTTAAATTATTTTTTTTCAGATTTATTGTGTCAGGATCCGTCCCCTGCGGTCAGGAGAGGAAGTTAATTTAGCAACAGCAGGAAGGGACACAATGAGTCAGTGGTGGAGAGGAACTAAAAATAATGAAATATCCAGAGAATTACTTTGTTTCATTTGGGAATTACAGTTACAAAGCACCGTTCTGGTACAAGAATGGAATTAAACAATCCTGTTTATTATTACTGTTTTTTCCTGAAACTTCAGAGCAGAGTGATGCCATGATGCATAATTTGTAAGTTCTCAGAGCTGGTAATCAAATAGGATATGCATTTTGGGTGAAATGATGTCAGCATGACTTGGATATACCATTTAAGCACGTATACAGGGCTATTAAAATTATTCATCTTGCATGCAGCATAGATGTGTCACACTAGAAATCAGCACTTTTGTTGCTGGTGTGCCACACTTCGAGGATCACTGAGAAATTGTGGCATCAATTCCATCTTTCTAAGGATTTCCTATAGAAATGCCTACCCCGAGCATGTGATCTCTGCCTCTTGCTGCCCACCCAGAGTAAACGTTTCCCACTGTGATGGGTGCCATGCAGGTGGGACCTCCGCAAGGACCAAGCAGGATTTGAGCAGGGCCGGGGGGCAGCGGCTGTGTTGTGAAGCCTGGATCTCTGGGCAGGACTGCTGGAGGCATGAGCTGGAGCTGTAAGCGGTGCAGGTTTGGGAGCTGCAGAGCCCCCTGGAAGCTGGGGCTGGGGTGCTCGCCCACCCTGAGCAGGCACCAGGCAGTGCGGGGGTCCCCAGGCTCTGCAAGCCCACAAGTTGGGTGGCAGGTTAAGGCTGGACACCTTTTTGAGCTCTGTCAGTTAATTCCTGGAAACTTTTTTTTTTTTTTTTTTTTTCCCCACTTGAAAAAGCTAGTTTAGCTGAGAAACAGTTCCCTGGGGTCCTTTCTGGTGTTTTTTCATGTTGAGTGAAAAATTCACCTCATGGTTGATGTTGCTGTGGCTGCCCATCCTTGAGCAGCGCTGGGAGGCCTGAGGACCGCTCCAGCTCTGCCCGGACTTACAGCCCCAGCCGCGGGCAGCATCTCCGACCGCTGGGAATTCATTAGGATAACTTCACCGTGAAAGCCCCTGGAGAAAACCCCTTCCTCCCGTCCCCTCTGGCCATGGCTATACTGCCAGGCTTGAGTTTTGACATCAGACACCGGGTTTTTTCCTGCCCTTGTGTAGCCGTTGAGGACTCGGGGCTATTTTTATCCAGCGCTGGCAGTGGCTGGAGGAGGACACGGCTTCCCTGGCCCGGCACAGCCTTCGCCTCCCTCTCTTCAGCTGGCGGGGGCTCCAGCGCTGCCGTTGACTTTATTAGGGAAAAGCAAGGTGCTCCGGAGCGGCCAGGAGGCGAGAGGGGCCAGGGAAGCGTCCCAGCCAGGGGACGGTGGTCTGCTGCAGGTCTTGGCTGCGGGGGCGAGCGCTTGATCCCATGGTGCTAACCCAAGAGTGGAGGAAGGGCTGAGATGCCCCGGTGGGAGCGTTTCACCGGCCACGTGAGGACCCGGGAGCGAAGGCGATGAGTCGGGAGGGTGATGGCATGGGTGACGTCATCAGGAAAGCAGCCGAGCCGCCCGGGGAGGGGAGTTATAAAAAGGTAAGGGACAAAAAGGAGCCTTTTGTCTGCCAACAGTTACTCTCTTGGCAGGAGGGGGACCTGCCAAAGCACTGCCCAACACCCTCCCGGGCACTGGGTTTCAGGTGCCAGAGCAGGGAGGCGCTCGGTGATGTTTAATGCACCAGCACAGGGCAGCAAACCTTCCTCCTCCTGCATTTCCATATCGCTTTATGATAAATAAAATGTAAAGAGAGGTTTCTAAACGCGTCCTCGTACCCTGAGTGCCCTGGGTTTTAAGGCAATTTGCTACGTGGCTTGATAATGTGAGTTTGACTCGGTTTCGCATTTACCAGCAAATCCCCTGTGCAAAAAAAAAGGAGATAAAAACAAATGTTCTGCAGTTGCAAGTTCTGTTTTTAAATCCAATAATAGCCCTTGTACTTTGCAGAGATAAAATAAGGCACTGCCTATGGGTCTGGAACTTTAAATATAGTAATTGTCCGTGGCTGGTAATGACAAACCCTGGCAAAAATAGCTTCGGTGGCCCAGCCGTGGCCCAGCGCTGCTGGCTGGCCGGGGCCAGGCACGGGCTGTGCAGCCTGTTTGGTGCTGGTGGATGGTCCTGGCATCCAGCCTCGCAGCATTTTAACCCCTCGCATCACAGTGGCACTGCCCCGCTGGGGCAGGATCCTGCCAAAGTGTTGCTGGTACCCGTTAAACTGTAATTTACTGTGTAATTAGACTTTTTCCCTCTCCAAGCAGGCAGTAGCTTAGCAAAGCACACCTGGTATTCCATCCAGGTTTGGTACTGATCGGTACAACTCCAGAAGCGCCGTCACCAGGCGAGGGGCCTGGCAAATCACTGTTACACCTCAATGCCAAATAAATCTTCCATGTGCGATGTTATATGCTATGTCGGGCGATGCTGGTAATGAGTAAAGGCTGCTAGTACAGGTGCCTGCATGCGGAATAGTGTGGAGGGGTGCCTGGTGGAAAGCGCAGCCCAGCTACTGCTGCCTAAGTGCCACAAATAACAGTATGGGCTTTGCTCCGTTTCCCAGAAAACTGCAGAAATCTTGTGACTGCTGCCATGGGTGGCCACTCTGCATCCAGCATCAGGTCGGTCAGGGACAGCCTCCAGCATCAGCGGGAGCTCTATGTGGCCCCGGGGATGGGTTTATGGGAAAAAGGCATATATTGTATAATGAATGTATGCTCTCAACAAAACATGTAGGGGTTTTCGGTGCTGAGGTGGCACAGCATGCCGGGGATGGGCTGGGTGCCGGCGTGGGTTGGAGGTGAGCGGTGTAAGAGCACATATGGTCGTGTATCATCTGCAAGCACAAGAGAGGTGATTGCAATAGCTTTATAAGCAGCAGTAATTACAGCAGGCGGTAGGACTGGGAAACGGTGCTGGGTGTGCTGTGGGGAAAGGCTGAACCTCTGCTGGCAATTTCCCTTTACTGGAACGGTTGTGTAAAGCGTCTTACGTGTAGGCAGTCACAGCCATAACCTGACATTGTGTTTTTATTCATGTGCTTAAACAAAGGTAGCTGCTGACCTTCTGAACTGGAAGGTCAATGGTAAGAAGGAAAACATCCGCCCCAAACTGTTTTGCCTATAAAATAGAAAGCAGCCTTTTGTTTAAAATAATTGTCTAAACTAGGCTTTAGCTTCACACCAGACCCCTCTTTCAGAAATACATTTTTTGATTCAGTGTCAAAATACACACTTAAATAACTTTTTAATGTTTTTCTTGCTAGTACCTTTGCATGTGGAGTATTTGATCCATTATTTTTTATATACCGAGTAAGTGTATCTGATAGTCAAAAAACCGCTTGCAATATTCCTTGTCGATTTATAGTTTTCAGTCCCAGCTCAGGAAGCATGCTGCAGCTGTTGGGTAATTCATCTAAGGCCCAAAGTCCAGTTCCCTTAGGTATATTCTATTTCTTAGTAACTGTTCCCTGTTTTATAATAACAAATGGGACTCTTGATTTCTTTATGGTCATTAGCCTGTGTCTGGTTTATAAAAGGGGATATTCTGAGCTCAGTCCTGGGAGCGGTGTTATTTAGTATCCTCAGTAATGACCTGGTGGAGAAAACAAATTGCACATTGATTAAATGTACAGATGTCGAACTGGGAGCTGTTGCGTCTCGGTGGGAAATGGAGCAAAATTTAAAAAGATCCGGAGAGACAGCCCCATCTGAAAGGGGTAAATATGTGAAAGTGTGCCTGTGTTGATGTGTATTTTAATGCCCAGAAGAGTTTTCAGCACACACAGAGTGGGTGGGTGTGCTGCAGGGGTGGGGGAGGAGCGGTCCCAGCTGGCGTGGAGGCTGGGATGTGCCCTCCCGGTTGGGCAGGAGGAGGTGGAGATGTGCTCTGGGCTCCTGATTTCTGTTGAAACACAAGGGAAAATCAGATGTAGATGGGAAGATGTGGGAGAGGATCATCTGAGCTGGGAAAACGGGGAGGCTAAGTATCCGTGACTTCATGAAATATTGATGCACTGAGGGATGCAGCTGGCACTCACGGGGAGACACCCACATGCATCGCGAGATGGGCAGCACGAGGAACCGGCACGGGCAGCCCTGTCTCTCTCTACTTTCAGCCCATTAAAAAAATATTGCTTGCTCATTTTTACTTAGTTTTTTCACTGTACTGCCTTCACCAGCAAGGCTGGCTAATTTTCCTTCGAAATCTAGCTGCCTCCGTGTGATTGAGGCATCAGTTATTGAAACCTGAAAAAACAAAGTAGAAAAACATAGCTGGCCAGCCTGGGTAGAACCTTGGAAAGTGGGAGCTGAACCCAAAATCTTGATACCACTTGATGCCATGGGGATTATTTTTAATACCTTAAATGTTTTAAATAAAAGGGGTTAGGTTTTGTAAGTATGTATTTTGATAAGAGATTGACGATATAATGGGCAGTATGATAATGTAATGTATGTAGTCAGCACTGGAGATGGAATTAAATTATTAGCTATTGTAAGTTAATAATTTGCATTTTGTTACATCTTAACGTCCTTGTATCAAAAAAGGTGCTTTATTTTTACTTAAGTGAAGTATAAGAAGCACAGTTACATTGATTAACACTGTGGAAGCAGCTCATGCTTGCCTGCTCTGTTTTCTTTTGCTGTGTATTCGTGATCGGGTATTATGTGTTATTTTAAAATGAAACGTTTGATGGCTTCAGAATGTTCCTGCTATCAATAACTTGCCACCTTGTATGAATTTGTTGTCAGTGTTGGCATATAATCCATTAGTGACAGACACTGGGATAGTACTGGTGCTAATTTTGAACCTAGATCTGTGATTTTCATTTATTGCACATTGATTACACAGTCTGTTGGTGATTAATTTCAAATCACTTTGTAGTTTGTCCTTATTCAAAAAAACTTATGTATATATAAACCCACATTTTTACAACTGTGGATAATTTGATGGCAATAGTTAAAAATACATCTCTAAGCACGCTGGCAGAAGGATTGTGTGGTTTTGGAGGCTGCTCAGGGAAGTGGAAGATGTTAATGGTGCAAGCGTGGCCTCGGTGGCTGTATATAGATATAGGGGTATATATACATACACACGCACATACATAGTACATATATTAGGTATATATACTAATGCGTGTGCATAACCAGATGTGTGTGTAGATATAGATCTGTTTCTATCAGCATGTGGAGAGAGATGCAGATGGGCTTCCCTGCTGGCATGGGTTATGCGGGCCACCCAGGCGTGGGGGGGATGCTGGGCATCACGAGAGTGGCAGTGGGGAGGTGGGACAGCTCTCCTTCCTGCACACTGGTGTGACTGGCAGCTTCATCCTTTCTTGTTGCCCTTTGCTTTCAGGCCCAGAAGAATGAGCGGGAGTCCATCAGGCAGAAGTTGGCTCTGGGCAGTTTCTTCGACGATGGCCCGGGACTCTACACCAGCTGCAGCAAGAGTGGCAAGCCGAGCCTCTCCTCCCGGTAAGCCGAGCCGAGCCTCCCAGTAAGCCAGGCGGTCTTGCAGCCCAAAGCCCCTTTGGAGGCTGAAAAGTGTGAGATGCCTCCAGTGGGACATCTTGAGACCTGCCCTTCAGTGGATCCCGTGGTTTTTGCTTGCAGCCATAGTCTTGAATTTTCCTTGTTATAGAACAGTATCTTACGCTCAAAACACAGTAATTATATGTTACATAAATAAATATAGATAATATGCTAAAATATTAGTTTTAGACTGTATTAGAAGAGGTATGTGAATGCTCAGGGGATAAAGCAAATGAGCTGAAGCTTCCCGAGTTAGGTTTCCTTCAGGTTTTCATTTAGATCTCAGCCCTGAACTGGGCATTGCTTTTGGACTTGGGCAGACCAAGAACGGTGGTGGAAGTATCATGAATGCACAACTGGACTTACTGTCAGGAAAACAGTTGACTAATTTATTTTTTTTTTCCCAATAAGTTCTTTGTTGAGTTGCAAAATGCTGAGGATTTTGATGTCTGAATGCCTGGTTTAACGCCAGACGTGTATGTCTGAAGGCACGCAGGGCGTGGGGATGGTCCCCTGGTCCCACCAGTCCTGGCTCAGGCAGTGTGGTGACAGATGATGAAAAACCAGTGGCTTGTGAAAGCGCATCTTCCTTTGGTGGCTCAGGAGGTGGCAGCCCCTTGGAAATGGATCTGATAGCTAGCTCTGGTGACAGCAGGGCAGTGGAGAGCAATTGATCTCACGCACAGAAAACCCTAGAGAATAGAAAAAATGAGGTTTAACGGGGTTTCCTGCCTCCCCACCATGTCCTCATGCTCCACACAGGCTCTGCTTGCTGGACGTGGCTCCATCCCTGGGGCTGGCACATTGCATAGCATGGAACCTCACTTATTCTGATTTTTAAAGTTTCTACATCAAATATACTCCAGAAAAGCTTGTTTATATTCAGCTGCCGGAGAGTAACCCATGGCACTTGGAAAGCATTGAACACCTCCCTCATTGGGAGTGAAAATCTACCTGTTGCCATGGTGTGGGAGAAGAAAGAAGTCTTAGAGAGGCATAAACCCAGGAGGAATACTGTTATTACACCAGAGAGGTACAATTGTGAAATTAAATTGAACTGCAAGTCATTTGAAAGGGAAAACAGTTTTGCTCTGTGTAGTTACAGCTAAACCAGGAGCTGCTATCTTGTAATTATAGCGCCGGTCTAATTAACGCTGCACGGCAGGGTTTGGCAGCTGTGCCACGAGAAATTACCAGCTGTACCTGAACGCTTTGGCGTTTCATTAATATTTATAGGCCAGGCAAAGCATTAATATTGCACGGTGCCTGTTACAGGACCTACGGGAACCTTTGCAGGACCGTTGCTCTCGTGCTTGCATATGAAATAAAAGAGCATAAATGGCTGGGCATGAGGCGTTGGGGTCTTGCTCTTGATGGCCACATGAGTCACAGACCCACGTTTTGCACTGGCTCTGCCTTTTCTGTGCGATGCAGTTTTAAGCTGAGCCAAGGGTGCATCTGGCTCCCTGGCCTGGGTACCCGTGTCTGTCCGTCATGGCTTGAAAGCTGGTGCAGAATTATAGAACAGAATTGTAGAATGGTTTGGGTTGGAAGGGACCTTTAAAGGTCACCTAGTCCAATCCTCTTGCAATGAGCAGGGACGTCTTCAACTAGCTGGGATTGCTCAGAGCCCTGTCCAACCTGACCTTGATGTTTCCAGCGATGGGGCATCTGCCACCTCTCTGGGCAACCTGGGCCAGTGTCACCCCACCATAATTTCAATTATCAATGCTCTCTATTTAATGGTAATAGTGACTAGGAAATTGCACTACAATAAATGGAAAGTAAGAGTTTGCTGTCTGTAAGTACCAATACAAGACTTCTCACGTTGGGAATGAGGAATGAGAGGCAGCAGAATGTCTGGGGGGTTTGCTCTGTTGTCAGCAGGTAGTGATGGAGTACGATGCACCAAGAAGGCTGATGGAGTTGACCCCAAAATCTGTAGTTTCTGGGGTTAATTTATAATGAATTTGGAAGATGTGCAAAGCCTGACCCTGGTGTCAGGTGGGCAAATTGTCCTGGAGAGCCCAAGTACAGTGGCTCAGGTGGTGGCTGCAGAGCTGCTCCACAATAGAAGCATCAATGGGGCTTTCACAGACACCCTTTTGTCCAAAAAATCTGTTCCCTTGTTCACTCTCCAAGGCTGCTTTGAGCAGAGGGAGCTGTGAAGTCCACCTGGAGCTTGCTGTGCCATGCTTTTCTGGGGGCATCAGACAGCACCGGTAAAACATGTTACCTGGCTGATGTCCTGCTTGGCAGCAGCTGCAGGGGGATAACTGTTGTGTGAGTCAAAAATGGGGCACTTTCCACTGTAGAAGTGCTTTTTCTTTTTCCCAGCCTGCGTTGGGATGCCCCTGCCCTGAGCCACTGCATCCAGAGAAAAATCATTCCCAGGGAGGCGAATTTAAATGATCTTAACCTGTCCAAATCAAGTGATGGAGCAGAGGGTCCAGAAAACACAGTAATAACCTCTTGCGGTGCAGTAGCACCTCTTGGTGACAAACAGGCTTATTACCCTTCTGAATAAATCGTTTCAATTGTTAACACATTATTTTATGTCATATAATATTATTATAAGAAATATATATTTCCTATCTTAATGTTTTCTGTATTTTATATATATACTTTGTATACAGTATTTTATTTAATGTAATGATACAACCACCCATGATGACAAAAGCTCTGCAGTGTCTCGGTAATTCTGAAGTTCATCAACAGATGGTGGTAGAAGCATTGTCACTGCCGTGCCGCTGGGTTTCCAATCCCAGTAACTGACGTCCAGACATGGCAGCACTGGGCAGGAGCAGGAGCTTGCCCCTGTCCTGCCCTGCCACCGCGAGCTGGTGGTCCTGGCTCTGTGCTTTTGGGTGGGGGATGACCATCTTCTTGGAAAAAAAGTGAAAATGGTTATATTTTCCTGAGGGCAATACAAAATCAGGACAGAGCATCACTTTCAAAGTGAACGATGCTGCAACACCTTGCCCGTGTAACCCATCAGTGCGGTGGGAGAGCCATGGGCTGCTGGTGACAGCGGTGTCACCTCTCCCTTTCCCCCTGCCACAGATTGCAAAGCGGGATGAACCTGCAGATTTGCTTTGTGAATGACAGCAGCAGTGACAAAGACAGCGACGCCGATGACAGCAAGACAGAAACCAGCCTGGACACGCCACTGTCACCCATGGTAAGTCTGGGAACCCATCCTGCAGATGCACTTGGTTTGGAAACCATAGGGCATCCGTAATGGAAGCTGATAAAGAGCTGATCCTATTGAAATAGCCGTGCTAAACCCCAGAACAGCATCTTCAGCCATCGATAAAAAAACGGCAAGATGCTGAGGGGCAGATAGCAGCTTGCCCCTGGCTAGCACACAGCTGTTGTAGAGCAGAGACCTTTCCTTCTTCCTTCCTTCCTTCCTCCTTTTCATTCTGGCTCTGATAATTATCAGGGCAGTAATGGATACGAAGTGGTATCAGCTCCCACCAGCTTTCCTCTCCTCTCTTTTCCTTTGTGTATATAACTCCACAGCCCCAGATGTTTTCCTCCAGCTTAACCAGCCTGTCCCTTCAATGCCTATTGATCTGCTTGGCTCCTCTTTCCCTTTAAAGTGCTCAAGTTGCTGTTGATAGTCACGCGGGCTTATCTGGGAATTGATTTTTAAAGATAATCATGGGGATTAAAATAAATAAAAAAATCTGTGCTCTTCACCGTTTCTCTAGAAATGATACCACTTGTAAGTGCACAAAAATATGTTAAGCCAGCAGCAGGCTTTGCTGTGGCGTGGCTGGGGCAGCGGTAACGGCTGCATCTCTGCCTCCCTAGAGCAAGCAGAGCTCGTCCTACTCTGACAGAGACACGACAGAGGAAGAGTCGGAATCCCTTGATGACATGGATTTCCTCACCAGGCAAAAGAAACTCCAAGCTGAAGCCAAAATGGCCTTGGCTATGGCTAAGCCCATGGCCAAAATGCAGGTGGAGGTGGAAAAGCAGAACAGGAAGAAATCGCCGGTAGCAGATCTTGTAAGTGGGGGCTGTGGGATGGTGCGGTGGGGTAACACCAGCCCTTCTGCTGTTTGATTTTGCTTGTCAAGACACACTCAGCAGCTGGCGGTGCTTCCCCACAGTGCTTGCAGACATGCAGAGGTCCAGAAGAGATAGGAACGGGCTGTCAGGAGTGGAAGGAGCAGCATGGGACACCTTATCGAGGCGTTACGGGAGTGGGATGGATGCAGGGAATGAGATGATGAAGCATCAGGGTTGTTACTGCCTCGAGGCCAGCGTGATGGTGCTCATCCTCTAAGGTGTATTCTGCTCATCCCATCCCATCCCAGAGCACTCCTGCCTTGGCACAGCGCTGCTCACCATAGCCTCACCTCCCTTGGCATCAGTATATTGCTGATGCTGGTAGATTTGAAAATGGGTCAAACGTGTAGATGTTTCAGTTCAATCTGTTAGTCCTGGTGGAGTTGTTGATGCATGCTTGTGAGAGGGGGATGCAAGCAATGTAAACTGCCACTGCTCAGAAATACAAGTAATTCAAAGAAGACAGTAAAAAATTGGAAATTTCTTTTCAGCTGCCACATATGCCTCATATAAGTGAATGCCTGATGAAGAGAAGTTTAAAACCCACTGATCTAAGAGACATGACTATTGGGCAGCTACAAGTGATAGTCAATGATCTCCACTCACAGATAGAAAGTAAGTGATACTTGTTTAATTATTCTTTGGTATGTCCCATTTAATTAAGACCGGTTCTCCAGGATACACATAGAAATGTTAATGTACATGTACGTGAAATGTTAATGTAAATGTACAATAACACAAGTGTATGAGTCTCTCCAGATTTGGCTCCTTTGGCTTTCTCATTTGCTTTTTGAAGTTTCTCCTAAAGCACTCATTTGGCTCCATAAGGGAGGGGGGTCATAGCATTGTGCCAGCACCAAATGCCCCACTTGCAACTCAAAACCTGGTCAGGTAAAAATAGTCTTGGGAAATCTGCCAGTTCTGGAAGCACCTGCCATTCATGGGGTTGTGGCTGCGTCTTCACGTGATGCTATGCCATGGCATCAAAACCATTCATCAGTGGAGAAACCCTCCAGTTTAGCAAACATCCCAGGGTAAACCCATTCCCAGTTAACATGACTGTGGGTGCCCAGCCCCTGGCAGGGCTCAAGGCCAGGCTGGACGGGGCTCTGGGCAACCTGGGCTGGTGGAGGTGGCCCTGCCCGGGGCAGGGGGTCGGAACTAGATGATCTTTAAGGTCCCTCCCAACCCAAACCCTTCTGTGGTTCTGTGATGCTGTGCAGCCCCTTAACACATTTCATGGGTCCTTGCCTTTGCCTGCCGGGGCAGTGCCACACCTCACCTTTGCTCTCTCCAAAAGATCCAGGGTTTTCTTTCCCCAAGGGCTCTTCATCTTCCATTCAATTAATTAATGAACCAGACTTCTCTGGTGGCTGTAGGTCAAAAAAAAAAAAGGCTGGCTGGGGGCTGCTGTGCTGCTCCTCCCCTACCCGTCTTGGTTAATTGGCATCCCTTCTGCAAGCAGCCCTGCTGAGGATGCAGAGCTGTGCCGTGGAGTCGTGATTTGTTATTCTGTGCTGGAAAGGCAAAAAATAAATGCTTATTAATTAGCCTCACTTTAGAAAGCACCCAAGTATGGGAGCTTAAGTGTTAACGTCATTAATACCGGGCTTGCTTCCCAAACTGAAGAGGCGTGAAACCAGTGTAGCTGTATAGAAGCAAACTGTGAATGCCAGCTGTGGCAGGGAGTGATGGGCAGGTGCGGCCCTCAGGGGAGCCCAGCCTGGCAGGTCAGTTTTTCACATGGTCCTTTTTGTTTTCTTCCCCTTTGCTGCTCTTTGACACAACCCCCAGCAAGAAACCGATGTCGCGAACACCGCTCTTGAGCAGAGGGGCTGGCCTCGACAGTCACAACCCAGGATGGGTGGGCAGCATGTTCTGTATCGCTGCAGTATTGTATTAAAAAGCTAAACTGCAGCCTCGGCCACTCCCTGCAGCCTGCTTCTTGCTCAGGGTTATTGCCCACAAGTGAGCAAAAGCTGAACCAGCAGGACTCCAGGCACCAAGAAATTAATCTTGTATTTCTGCTGCTGCATTAAGCCGTTTCAAGAGAGGAAGGGCTGGCACGCAGTGGCGAGGTGCTTGCAGTTCATCCCAGAAAACATGCATCCTCTGGGGAGCTCCCTCCTGGTTCTGCGCACCAGCTCCTGTGTGACCATGGTGGGGAAGCATGAGGTACGGGGCCCATGCCTGGGTTCCCCAGGACATCGGCAACTCACCCCCTTTCTCCCCGGCTCCAGGCTTGAACGAGGAGCTGGTGCAGCTGCTGCTCATTCGGGACGAGCTGCACACAGAGCAGGATGCCATGCTGGTGGACATCGAGGACCTGACCAGGTAAAGGAGGCTCCTCGGGATATTTCTCTCTCCTCACAGGTCCCAGATTGCTGTTGGCAGCACGTAGGTGTTCTAGCAGAATTTTGGTACTAAAGCTTTTGCCATCAAAGGGCTGAGTAGGGTGCTGCTCTCTCCCCGGGGACAAGCAGGCAGGTTGTCACATCCGAGTCTTGCAAGACGCCATCGCTGCTTCCCTTAACGAAGAGCAAGTGATGGAGGGGGGGATCTGGGATGGGAGGTGGAGGTGGGTCAGTAGGCAAACGCCAGCACCACCTTGCATCTGTTTCTCCTGTGCTTCAGGGAATACTTTGCTTCCTAAACGCAATTAATGGCAGCTCAGGAAATTAATTTCATTTAGAAGCTGCGGTCAGCACGGTGGGGACTTCAGTGCACGGCGAGGGGCACCGACTGTCCCCATCCCAGCATTGCTTGGGGGTGAAGGGCTGGCTGGCCCTGCGGGAGGGGAGGGAACATCCCAGCTGGCCCCAGACCCCTCCGGAGAAGGGTTTCCTCTCCCCTTCGCCCACCTCCTGTCCCCTCCTGCCGGGAAGGAGCCCAGGCAGACACCTTACCTCGGGATGCTGGCTTGGAGACAGCCCTGCGCGTGGTTTGGGCTTCCACCTCTCCTCAGCACAGCCACTCATGCAGCTTCTTTCCTCCCCCCAGACACGCTGAAAGTCAGCAGAAGCACATGGCAGAGAAGATGCCGGCAAAATGAAGCCCGGAGCCCCGGGAGCAGAGCTGGACGAGACTTCATTTTGCTTCTGTGTGTCCCAGCGCCGACGTCCACAGTGGCACGCAAGAAAACCAGTGTTAGTCATTGACCATGTCTGAAGCTTTATGTCCGGTGATTGGCCTCTGCTTCTTAATTTATTTTAATTTTTTTACTTGTGCCACTAAATATCAGGCATTTTAATAATATTATTACAAAAAATGTACAGTACTTATAACATTATAAATCATGGGTGAGAAGAGAGGGTAGTTTAACTTTATTTTTGTCTGTTTAGAGATTTTCAGTTGAACGATATTTTACCATTGACTACTTTTTTATTCTTCACTGTAGTTTTAAAATAAAGGAACTGTACTTGAAGGTGCTATACAAGTCAAAAAAATACATGCCTGCCTCGTAGTGAAGTTGTAGCTTTCAGTAATATGTATATTTTAATCAGTTTTCAACATTTTGTGAATGTTGACTACCTGACATTCATTTTTAGATGTGCTATTAACATTCGGTTGGATTCAGAGAGTTACCTTGAAAGTTTTATGTATAAATATGTAAAATAAAAATTTAAAAAATTGTTTCATATGATACGTCTTTTTGTTGCCTAGTGGTTGACTTCGGTGATGCACCAGTAATGTATTCCTCGAACTAAATGTGCAATTCCTCATTTGTCATCACCAGAAAGAGTCTTTTTTTTTTTATAATTTTTTTTTTTTGCCAGTCACATGAAATTATGGAGAGAAGACAGGATTTTTGTAGAGTTATTTATTTGTCAGTTCATAATGTATGTATGACATGGACTTCAGAGATTCTTCTATAATAACATTCAGTGGGCCCTAATATTGTGACTATTGTTAAGAATCAGCAGGCACATACCGTAGATGGTTTTTTTATATATATTTTATTGTCTGGGCTAAATATTTAAATGACTCGCCAATGTCAGAAATAAAAGAAAAATCTATGTTAAAAATCTAAGCAGCATATTAAATGTATTATATATGGTAATTACTCACCTCTGCCTTTGGGCTGGGCTCCCGTGCTGTGTGCTGGATGTGCCCTCCTCTGCGGTACGGGAGGAGGAGGGACACTGGGAGACTAATAGGTCTGTCTCCATCCCTCATTTATTTGATTTAATGCTGAAAACAGCTCGGCCAGCCCCTTCCTAAGGCTGCCTGGCCGTAGCCAGCAGCAGACGTGCATGTCGCGCACACCAGCTTTTTACATTTTAATTCTTTTTTCCTTGGGGGGGGGGGGCAGGAATTCATCTTAGCGAAGGGTCTGGCTAATGACTTATTCAGGGTGTTTTCAGAAAAGCATGAGCTGCATTAAAATTTGATCCCCACGAAGAATGTATTTTATAAAATGACTTCCCCACCCCCACCCCACCTTTTTTTTTTTTTTTTTTTTTTTTTTTTTTCAGAAAGGGCAGGTTCTGGAAGCACCGGCCCTTGCTGGGGTTTGGTGGGGCTGGGTGGGGGGTGTTGGTTTAACTTACGGGTTTTTTTCCTTTCCCAGGAGTTGCTCCGGGGGGTTTCCAGTGGACAGTCCCTGTCCTGCAACCCTTTGGGCAGTGTCCCCTGACCAGGGAGCACGGCCTGCCCCAGGCAGGTGGCTTCTGCAGAAAGATGCTGGGCTGGTTTAGGCAGGAGAGCCCTCACCTGCAGACCAGGGATGATGTAAACTCTTGTTTTGCTTTTCTTTGAATCTATGCAGAGAAAAAATAATATATATATATTGGGGTGTTTGTTTCCCTGTAGCTCTTGGTTGGCTTAATGCTGTTGCCTGCACATGGGGAGACCTGCCAGGTTTTATATTTCTGCTCTGTAAAATGCATTTGCAGTGCTCTGAGGCCAGCATCATCCCCACAGGGCACAGAGTTGGTGCCTCCATCAGAAGTGGCTGTTCAGGTGTCAGCAAGGAGGTGCCTGCTGCTGGATTTAAAGCATGAACAGCAAAAGCCCCAAATAGAAAAGATTTGCTCTCAGCTTTAAAAAAAAAAAAAAAAAAAAAAGCCCCCTGGTGCTCCTGGGGAACCCCATGCCCTCCACAGCCGCCCCCAGCATCATCCCCGGCATCACCCCTGCCAGGGTCCAGCTTGTGGGGCACCAGGGTGAGGCAGCCTGGTCAGGCTGGAGTTTCGTTCCCTTGCTAAGTGCCTTTAACTTGCTGAAGAGAACTAGTTATTCCGGTCACCTACCGCTGGTTTCCCCCCTGACATCCTTAGGGGGTTGGATTTTTTTTAAGAAAAAAGCGTGTTTCTGGGTAACTGCATCTCCTTGGCTCTGTGTCCCATGTACTGAGGCGTCGTGCTGGTGTGTATGATGGCAATGCTGTGGAATTGATGGATTAAATGACATTTTTAAAAGAGAAAGGTGTTGCGTGGTTTCTGAGCTGCTGTTGCTGCTGCTGCTGCTGCACTGTCACAGGCAATATGTATTCTGCCACATCTTTCTGGGCATTGGTCCCACTTTCTGTCCCTTCTGTATCCTCCTGGGTGGGTTTTTGGTTCCTCCTCCCCTTGTCCTCACCAAACAAAAAACATCTGCCACAGGATGCCAAACTTCACGGTGTTCTGGAGGCTGCCTGCAGCTCACTCCGTGCAATAGGAAAAGCACATCACGAGGCTAGAAGTCACCAAAAACAGCCTGATGCAGTCAACAAAAACACCTTTCCACCCTGCACACGCACACAGGGCTATGGGGGTGGGGGTCCCACAAGCTCCCCACATCGCCCAGCCTGCTCCTCAGTATACCAGCCGCACTTGGCTGTAGCTAATTCTCTATATCCATGGGGAATAGCTGCTCCTCACAGCACGGGATTTTTGGGAATCCCACCCTTGGCAATGATTTGGGGGTTTTGTTCTGACTTACCTCTTTTTTTTTTTTTTTTTTGTTTTTTTTTGGATGCTTTTCTTCCATGAATGGGGCATTTACCGGTTCCACTTGGGACTCCCAGTATCAGTACTGTAACCCTGGAGCCGAATTCCCCAAAGGAGACTCCAAGGGCTTTCAGTCAGAAAGTTGCTTTCACGGGGTGAGCTCAGCAAGGACAGTAATAAGTAGCTTCTGTTATGACAGCGGCCGCCTCTCCACCCTGGGAACTGGGATTCGGCATCCAGCCATTGGGTTCCTGAAGCAGCCTCCATGCTCAGTGCCCCTTGCCTGTAATTGGGAGGGGTTTACAAAAAAAAAAAAAAAAAAAAAGTGTTCATTTAGAGAAATCAGTCAAATGACTAAAAACCTGACAGAAAGCGCAGGGGTATGTTGGATGGGCTGCGGCAGGAAAATATCCACCAACGTTAGCTGCTGCCTGCGGTGATGCTGCCTCCAGAGACCAGCGGGCCCCCAGCAAATACATATATAATATATATCACAGGACGGGGGGGGGGGGGGGGGGGGGGGGGGAATAAAGGAAGGCTGCAGAGCTGTGATAAATGGCTGCAAAGAGATGTCATCCTCTCCAGCTGGCATTGCCAGCTGGGGCCAAGGGAGCATGGGGCAACACGTGCGTGAAATCTGTATAATGGTCCCTCTCCCTGCCCCGCACGGCACAATGGGCCCATCGCACCCAGCCTGCGGGCCCGGCCCATCACCGGCGTCCAGGCGGGGTGCCGAAACCACAGGGTGCTGCCAGCTCACCACCCATGTCACCCACCGTGGTTCCTTGCCCAGCGGAGACTGGGCACAGCCATGCCTTACCGCCCACGGAGGCAACGGCAGGCACAGAGCTTCGTGCAGCTTGGAAACAATTATGAAGCTTGTTTTTTTAGCAGTTGCACATTATTATTATTTATAATTAATATTATTATTACTACTACTATTATTATTATTTTGCTGCCTGAATAGCTAGGCAGTAAAGGACCTGCTCTACAGTGTGCCATGCCCTGTCCCCATCGTGCTCCCCTCCAACACCTCTTTCTTCAACTACTCCTGGACATCAAGGAGAAATTCTGCTTGCTTTTCCTTGCCTGTCTCCAGCTGATCTCACAACATGATGTTTCTTAATTTTTTAAGTCTGTCTCTTGGTCCTAAACTTACCTGTACTTGAAAAGCATGAAATGATGCATTAAAAAAGAAATCATTCTGATGCCTGACATAATATCCCGCTGACATTAAATCAGCCCTTGGAAGTAGAGACATGCTTTTTGAGCCCGACGCTTCCTCTCAAACAAACCTTGCAGCTTGGCGGGGGGGTGTCTCCATTTTTTTTTTTTTCTCCCTTTTTTTGCGAACCCACCCAGCAGCTCCCTGCTGCGGAGGAGCAGTGCTCGCTGTGCGTGGGGCACACTGCACACCATCCAGCTGGGCACTGCCACGGGCTGTGAGCATGTAAAACCGTGGCAGAGCATACACAGAGCCTTTTACTTTTCTTATTTCACCCTTCAAAGGAGAAGCACTAACAAACGAGGACCAGGTCACGCGCTGATTCAGACGAGAAGAGTTGGGGCAGTGGGACACGACCCTGTGCGTGCTGCCTGCAAGGTCCCTGCTCCCAGCCCCACCAAGGACAGTCCCCATTGCTTTGCACTGCTGCTAGGGAAGGCGATTAGCAACGAGGAGCTGGTTTTTTACCTCTTCAAAGCAAATCCATCCTTGCGCAGCCCCAAAGGAGGCTCTGCTTTGCAGAGGGCATCCCCAAGGAAACACCGTCGGGGTGGTGGGGGTGGGGGGGTGGGCTTACAGTTCGCACTGGCTTCCCTGCAGAAGCCTACGTCTGCTCCCGGGGAGTTTCTCTTCCTTCTTATTGTAAAGCAAAGTGAAACCCATGTGTGCGGAACCCTTCATCCTCCGCTTGTTGCTCCAGAGGTGACTGGGGACATCCTGCACTCTGGGCAGGGCCACCAGCAGCAAAGCTGGTTGCTTTGCCAGCGAGTACCAACTCTTGTGCTAAAGCAGCTTTCCTCAGTCACTCAGTAGAGTTAGACCTTCCCTCTCCACTTATATCAGCCACCAGCTCTTTCTCAGTGCTAAAATATTATATTTTAAAGTCTCTTCACTGTGGAGGGGAAAAAAGGATCGATGCGAAATAAATGATCCCAGTTCCCAGTGGTGCAAAAGGCTCTGACCCATCACAGCCTCTTCTAGTTCATAACTTGGTATTTGATGCCAGTTGGGATGCTGGCTCTATTGCTGATGGAGCAATGCCATGAAAGACTGGCAGCAGAGCCCGGCCACCACACTGAGCACTGCCGTAGCCACCTACGCCTTGGCTTCCTAACAACACCAGGTTTGGGGAAGAAACATGCCTTCAAAAGAAAAGTGAAATAGCTACGGCTGTATGAAAAAAGGGAATTGCAGGGTTTTGCGTGCATCTCCTGAGCTAACAGCCTTCGGGCAGCGGCTTTTCCCAGGCAGCCAGTTCAGCACTCCTCTGCTGCCCGTCAGTGAAGTTGCCGGCAGAGCCGTGGGAGGAGAATTTACCCAGGTGTTGGCCTCAGCCCACCGTGGAGGCAGACCTGACACCCCCAGGCAGGCACGACTTCGGAAAACTCCCATTGGATACTCAGGGAGTTTTGCTGGAGTGACCAGTGCTCATGGCTGAAGGGGACTGACCTCCTCAAGGCACAAATAAGAGTTGGCAAGGGTTCCTGCAGCTCTAAAAATCACCCAGAAATCTGGTTTTGGAAGTAGGGAAGGGATCCACATCACTGTGTCGGACCACTCATCCTGCACGTTCCCACTGCCTTGGAACATGAGCTCTGGGGAGCAAAGGGACACCAGCCCCGTGTCCATGCACAAGTCAAGAGCCTGCAGCAGATGCGTTGGGTTGGGAGATGTGACTAGAGGCTGTGCAGTCGTATTTGGGCTGCCTTTGAGTTCAACATGACACCAGGAGCCTGCAGCTTAGCGCAGCCTGCTTGGGAATGGTTTGGGTCTCCTACAGAGCCCTTGCAGGGTCAGCAGCTGGGTGTAGCCATGTATATATAGATTCTTTATATATACACATTATACAGTTTCAAACAGTTTAAATGTGATGTTTCTTCCATGCTCTAATCAAACCAAATCCAGAGGTTTCTCTTTTTTTGATTGTTTTAAAATTAAGTCAAGATTTGTTGCATCTAAATTAAAAATAATTTCAAAATTAAACCTGTTAAGTCTTTGTTCTGTGACCAATACCTTTTTTCCCCACTGGCCACTTGCAGTTAGCAGAGCCATCGCCACAGCCCACCTCACCCACAGCACAGACACAGACGCCAGACTCTGGACCCTCACCTTTCCTTTGCTGAAGCTGAAAGATGCAGCCAGATGGGAAATGAAGCGCTAACACACCGCCGAGCCCCTCGTGCGTATCTAGTGGAAGTCAGCTGAAGAAAACCAGCACTCAGGCTTCCGTCACCCGGGCTGTGTCAGGAGCTCGCCCCTGCGCAGATGCTGATGCTCCAGGCGAAGGCAAGCCCTGTCCCCAACCTGGCCTGGTCCTCTCCTGGCTGTGCTGGCCTGCAGGATAGAGAGCAGCTTTGCCATCCCTCCCAGGAGAGGTGACTTCACACAGGAAAAAAACTGAGGTAATACAGATTTGTAACAATTCTCATTCAGAACAACCTGGAAGGCTGAATAAAAAAAAATATTTTTGTTTGAAACACAAGTCACGATTGCCCTGTGCGTTACTGTTATCATTCAGTAAGGTGTTTTTCTTGTGGCTTAGTCTAAGCTGGTGACAGTGGCTCTGCCACAAGCACAGAGCTGTGTCTGGTTCCTGCCAGCTGCCCCAGCCCACAGCAGGTGAAAGCCATGCCCGGAGAGATGCACATCGCAGCTGGCAGTGGTTAAACAACTGACGCAGACATTAAGAGCTTTACATGGCATTGTTAGGATCCAAACCTGTCCAATGCTTCCCAACCTTTTCACAGGGGTACGGCAAAGCCCCGCTTCCCCGCACGCTGGGAGAGCAGCTGCCCCACGCCCTGAGCCCCTGACTCACACGCTTCAGCAACCCTTCCCCTTTCGTTCTTGAGGATGAGGCAATCTGTAATCCAAAATCAGAGCAGCTGCTGCAGACAGCTTTAATGTTCTCATTTAAAAGCGGAAGGTTGTTCTGCCTGTGAGGCCGTCATCATCCCCATGGGTTCTGTCAATGGAGCAAGCAAGTTAGACCATGTACTTCTATAAAGTATTTTCAGGAATTACTGCTCACACGAGTATCATGTATCCTGAGAACCGACAAGCATGCATAAACTGGGTGCTCCCTCAACTAACTATGCAAAAAGCTTCTATTTTCCAGTACCTGTTACCAGCTGGGTCTGCCCTTACCTGCCCTGCTGGGAATTAACCTCCAGGAACAGCTAAATATCATTAATCTTTGACCTAATAAGGATAATACATACTCAACATATTTGTAGTACTGAAAATTGGAAGTCAAATGGCACTTACTCACACATATAAGCTGTACTTTACTCACACTCTACACATACGTGTAATCCTTACTCCTGCAAGCACATCGGCTGCTCCAGTCCCTCCTAGTGAGCACTGCAAGGTCCAGGCCATCCCTGCCCATCCCTCCAGCACACGCTGCCTGGGCCTGGCAGACAAAACACCACCCTGCGATGCCAGAAGGGCTGGTTTCACCCCTGAAGAGACATTATTTACTTCAAATAATTGCTTTAGGGGAAAGGACTGGTCCCTAGCCCACCTTTCCCACTAAGATCTAGGGGTTATAACCTCCTTTCAGTCAGGGCTTCATTTCACTAAGACTGATGTATTTATTTTTTTATGCTTATCAAGGAATAATAATTTAAAAAATTAAACGTGTCCCTCTAATAGAAATTATCTGCCAGGAGAGTGCCTGACCCGGAGGAGGAGCAACGTGGAGAGCCAGCAGTGGCTCCCTTTCACCCATACAGCACGTCACAGCGCGCTTTGACCTGTGCAAAATCCTGGGCACAGCATTCCCGGGGGAATGGGTGCTTGAATAACTCCTGCCAAATACATGCTCTTGGGACTGGAGCTCGGTTCCCTCTCTCACGAGGGAATGCTCTAACCGTGAGTCACACCAGCAGCTCTCCGGGTATCCCCAAGCACTCGAGACTCTGACCTTGCATCTCGGTAAGCCTTCTCAGGTTTGAGTCATCGGCTGGCTCAGCCCCAAGAGTGCGAACACTCTCCTCATCCTGCTGCTTCAGGATGGGGTGAAGGGTTGCATCCATCATTAATGTGATTCAGGCAATCATGCTGCATCAAAGAAACGCAAAAAAAAATCACACTGGTGCTTCTCCTGTTAACCAGTATCAACTCTCCTTTTTTTCCCCTCAAGTGCAAAACCACTGCCAGATGAAAAGACAAATACAAAACCGACAAGAAACGAGCAAAACTGCAGCCGCCCCTCTGCCCCACCACAGCCGCCCTCCTGCCTGCCCATCAGGTCAGCCACAGCATCTGAACCTGCCAGAGCTTCTGCACAGGAGATAAAAGGGACAGAAGAACAAATTAAAAAAGCACCCAGTGATGAGAAACGTTGCAGCGGGTGAAAACAGAAAGCGAGAGTGAAAGAGGGACCATCAAAAGTGCTGGCAAGCCGGCAGCACTCCCCTCGGTGGGGGCCCACGCTCCCTCCCCACACACGAAACCACAGGCACCGCTACCACTGGTTGCATTACTCACCCGGGTGTTTTCGGTGCTGGGAGGGGCAGGGATGACAAGGGGACAAAGGAGGATCCCATGAGGGTCCTGAGGTCCCAGGGTGACAGGCAGGAGAGGGACCACTGCTCCGAGATCTGATGCAGGCACCTGGGGATGAATGTGGTGCCCCAGCCCATGGCACCCCCCTCTCCCTGCCCTGCTGTACCGCAGCATCGTCCAGCCCTGTCAAGGTCCTCACAGGAGCTTTTTCTTTCTGTTAATGTCATAAAACTTCAAAACAAAACCCACAGGGTTGAGGGAGAGTTTTCCCCACATCACCAACCCTGTTTCTGTGGGTGAGGGTTTCTAGAGCTTGCCCACATCTTTTGTTTTCTGTAAGGCATCATGAGCTAAGTACAGCAGCCCCTTGGAGTGACAGTGCTGAAACTGGTGTTAATGCTCCTTTAGCAGAGAGCTTTGCAGTTGACCTTCACTAAATGCAGCCACTTGACAACAGGGAAAAAAATCAGGTCCTACATCCAATTGAAAAAGCTGCTGAAAAAACATTGGGATAAAAAAAAAGTGTAACTCCTGGCTTATCTCAGGCATACATTGACTCAGAAAATACCTTCCTTCCCCCCACGTTCTAGGGTGCTCTTCAAACAATCCTCCCATTTCAGTGTGAGAAGTTACCTGCCCAAAGTGTAACCATCAGAATACCTGTGTGTTTTTCAGGGAGCCACAGCACCCATCCAGCCGTCACCCCAGTGCCATCCCTTTCCCGGAACAGGCTGTACACTGGCATGCAGATTCCAGCTTGGGAGTGGAGTCTGCAAATAACACCCACTAAACTGGGGGATGCCCGGTCCACCTGGCCACTGAAGGACCCCAGGCTGTACCTGCCTGGCACCAGAAAGCCAATGGCCAGAAAACCACAGTGAAGAGCAGAGATGCTGCAGTACAGGGCAGGATTGTGGGGAAAACTGCATGAACTCCAGTGATGGCTGTAAGAGAGAAGAGCCAAGAGATGCAGGTGATGACTGACACAGGATTTTATGGGTTCCAGCACCCTGACTGCCAGTGCAGAAAAGCCACTTCCACTCAGAAACAGCATTTAATTAGGTATCAACCAAATATCAGCATAAGCCCATACTTAGAGTTATGTATTTCAGGGGATTCTTCAATTAATAAGCACCAACAGTCAAAAAACCACCAGGAAAGCTTATTTCGAGTCTTTGCTTTCCCATTTTGTGGAGCCATTGGTTCCCAACATAGACCAGAAGCAATGCTTCTGTCAATGACAGCATTCTGGTGAGATATCTGACCCCAGATCTTCTGAAAAAAATTTCCAGGACCAAAAAAATTATCCTTGACCATATGTTCTGAGAGCAGTGAAGAGTACAAAAATTAGTTTTATTTACCGAAGCATCCAGAAATCTTATTCCACACAACATTTTGCAGTTCTTTTTATGTAGCAACTATCTACAATTAACTGTCAGCCTAGCTGGGATATAATCATACTGCAGCTTTAATTTCTATATGTATATAATTATTGCATAATTATATCTGTATAGAATTATAGTTACAAGGAATAGGATCTCCTACAATTAACCCATCTCTTCCCATTGAAGATGTGTTACAGGTTGCTACATGACCTTCGCTAAGGGTTTGGTATCTGGCCTGTTAATGCAGAAAATTCACCTAATTTTACACATTACAGGAGAAATAACATTACACAACCAGAGACCCAGCTCAGAAACATCGCTAACCACCATGCCACCGCAGCACACGGCTGACGATGCAGCGGCCGGCGCGTGCTGTCCGTGGCTCTTCACCCACAGCTTCCTCTGAAAGCAGGGTGGGCTTCATTTAGCTTGGACTTAGACAGCAATCATGGAGATAAAACTTAGCCTGCTGTTTGTAAGAGGGGAGAGAAGGCAAGCCAAGACCGAAACACGAGGTTAGCACCACAGCGTCTCGTGTCAGCACACGTTTCCAGGAACCTCCCATTTTTTTAGAACAGTGTGGCTGGAGAAGATCCCATTTCTCATTACTTGCCTATGTCCTCAAAACTAAACTGAACTGAGGGGCTTGGGGGGCTGGGTTTTTTCTAATTGGGTTTCTTTATTATTATTGTTTTTCCTTTCTTTTTCAAATAGGATTTTTAACTATTGTTTTGATTGAGTGCAGCATAGCCAAGAACAGAGTTTCACCTAGTTCTGACTGCAATACAGTCAAAATACAGTTTTATAGCAAGATCCACAATGGTTCTTGTTTTTCTCTGGAGGTTAATTTCAGCCAGAGCAGTTTATAGTTGAAATAAACCCAGTGGAATTACATTTTCTCATGTAGAATCATACATCTTCTAACATTTTTAATAGATTCTGGTATGCAATTACTGCACTGTATCTCTAAATGCGCACATGATATACCCCTATCTTTGTTGTTTTAATAACAAATGTATCGCTCTACCTTTATAATCCTTTGTTTGCCTGATGAGATGGGAACCCGAGATCAAGCCACCATATGCAATAAAAAGGGCATGGATTTTTGAGTTTCAAAAGAACTTGCTTTCCGGTTTTGGATGCTGCTGACATAGAAAATATTATTACATCTAATTATGTCTAACTCCCCAAAATAACATTACTGTGAGATGTCAAGCTGTATATAAGCACTAAGGACCATCAAAGCCCAGCCCGTAGATCTTTCTGCCGAGGCAGAAAGACCTTCATGCCTGGGACCAGGGCAACCAGGGGCCTACAACACCAGCCCTGATGCTGAGAGGCATTGCTTCCCTCTCCTCCAGGCTGGCCGCGAGACCACACTTGCCCCGAGCAAAGCAGACAGGCCCAGAGCTGCTCCGAGACCATGGGCAGCAGTTATCGAGATGCTTCGTTCAGACTCCAGACTGGTCAAATATAGGATGCTTTGAGGTGAAGGAGGCAGACAGATGGATGAGGCTAGGAATGAAAAACCATATAAGTCTACCCAAAATAAACATATCAGTAAGACTTTATTACCTCGTGGCTAGGACCCAGCAGTTAGTATCTTATACATCACTTTGAGAAAACCTCAATAGAAAGTGCCCTACACTGGAGTGCACTTGCCTTCAGTCCACGGCCAAAACACAAGTGCGGTCAAGCAGAGAATACAGATACAGTATAAATGGGGTGAAAGGAGCAGAGACTGGCCAAGCTCAGCTCGCCACCCATCCAAACCAGCACAACCACCGTGTTAACACCATGCCCAGCACCTGTCCTAGGGACTCTCACCACAGTACCTGTGGGATTGCTGCTCCGCTGGGATTTGGGTCTGCAGCGTGTGATCACAAGTGCTGGAGCCTCGGCGGGTCTCTGGATGTATCACCTCTGATCCTGCAACACGTGTACACGGGTCTTCAGCAGCCCGGCATGGCAAGGGCTTGGGTTTCAGATGCTATCAGGAAAATAAACAAATGGTGACAGTGGTATCATTGGAGCATGGTTCTTTATAGATAATAGAGAAAAACCTTCCTATTTGTAACACAGCAGATATAGCAACATTCAATTATTTCTTCTTCTACCAGGAAAAAAAATCCCTCATCAGTATTAGGATATGTTCCATTTTATCAGTGAATTAAACCCACCCTGTGTTTCAGGAATACATTACAAACAGTTGGGCTGAGGAAGCACTCACCAAGATAGGATTTCTACTTTGGAAACACCTGTGCCACAACAGGACATTCCTTGTAAACTTGCAAATTCCTTGCAAAAAATTGCAAATACCAGCAGCACATATTGGACACCGTCTAGCCCCAGTGTTTCCCACCACATAGCTGCCTCAGCTCACAAAGGAATCCCTCTGGGAGCTGGCACTCAGCAGCAGGAAGGAAAGCCCTCTCTCCTGGCCCATGAGACCATTGAGGAGAGGCACCTCCACGCACAGCTTCCCCTGAGATAATTGTTCTGTACACAATGCCCATTCAATAGCAGCCTCATTCAGAGACCTCTGAAGGTACCTGAGCTAAATATTCCTCTTTTTGGACAGAGAACTCAAACTGATAGCCCAGTACATGGCCTAAGTGCAGTGCAGGAATGCCCTGAACAAGAAGCTGTGTGTCGGTGCCCCACCAGAAGAGAAACCTCATGCCCTGCTGCTGAGGGCAACACTATGACTGAATGCTGGGCAAAGAAACCTGGAAAGCCAAAGTGATGCCTTTTCAAGAACACACATGCAAGTATATCCCAAAGGTCTCTTTCACTTCTGTGTCAGAGAAAAAAAGTCTCCTACACAAGATTAAAACCACAGCCCACAGCCTAATGACTAGCACAGAAGTGGAAAACACACAGTGAAATTGGAAAATTATGCGATGCTGGTATTCTAGCAAAGTCAGTCTCTCAACACACCGCAACCTTCTTATGGGAAACAAGTGTCAATTAAAACAAAAAGAATCTGAAAATGCAATATAAAACTCTTGATCTATCCCACTCCTTTCCAAGTTGATAGCAAAGCTCCCATTGAGTTCACAGCAGGCCTGATGGATGGATGTTTCCTACAGGCTTTTAGCCAGGCTAAGAATGGCCATGCGTTATATGAAGTAGCACTGGAATATTTGGTGATGTATATCAGCAAAAAGCAAGGTTCCAGGCAGGTTTTCATGAATATTCACTAATGACATCTCATCGGGATAGTTTTAAATAGTAAAGAATGGACTGAGGAAAGCTTATCTACGTGTCATACACACACTTTAAGTCATTCTCATTGTTCCACAGGCTCGCTGCATGCTGTGTGCACAGTGACCAGCCCTCCGCACAGCTCCCCCAGCCTCCGATGCGCCACGCAGCATCCCTCCTGCGGCATCCCCCGCCGGGCGCGGGCAGCCAGCAGGAGCAGGGGCCGCGCCCCCAGCCTCCCCCCAACACACACACCCAACCCCCCCGCGGGGCCGGGATTCCCGGGATGAGCGAGGGCTGCCCCCGGCCCGGCTGCCAGCCTCACCGAGCCGCTGCTGGAAAGGAAAGCCAGGAGGGGGGAACTCCCGCCCGCCGCCCCTATAAGATGCTGCGCGGCCCCGGCAGCGCTCCCGTGGCAGCGGCATGGCACGGCGCGGGGACCTCAGCAGCGCGGGCAGCGCGGGCAGCAGCGGGCAGGCAGCGCCGCGTAGCGCCGCGGCCCGGGGCTGCAGGCAGCGGGCAGGGCCCTGGGTGCTGCTGCCCGCGCTCTGCCTGGCACTGGCCCTGCCGCCCCCCGCCCGGGCGCTGCCGGCCCCCGGCCGCCCCCGCCTCGCCGAGGGGCTGAGCCGCTCCCTGGAGCTGCTGGCGGCTGTCAACGCCTCCCTCCACCGGCTGAAGGTCTGACAGGGGCCGGCGGGACACGGGCTGGGCGGGCTGGGCAGGCAGCGAGGGGGAGGTCGTGGTACCCAGGCGGGCGGTGATGGGTTGGCGATGACACCCAGGTGGGCGGTGATGCGGCAGCGGTGGTACCCAAGCAGGCAGTGATGCGGCAGCAGTGGTACCCAGGCAGGCGGTGATGTTACCCAGATGGGCAGTGATGTGGCGTGGTCATACCCAGGCTGGCAGTGATAGTACCCAGCTGGGCAGTGATGGGTTGCTGAGGATACCTGGGAGGATGGATGTTCTCTGTTGATTCACTTTAAAAATCTATAACTGGCTGTTGCTTTCATGCCTCCCTTGATCAGCCCTTTAAAATGGGCACTTGCTCAGGTCTCTTTCTCAGCCCTGATTCACCTCAGCCCCACAGAAACACACACGCCATTAGCAGTGCCAGAAACACATCAACAGCTGATTTGAATGCTCTCTGTTTTGGACATGCTCTTTCTCTAAGGCCCCTGCAAAGCTGGCTCAGGAAACACTTGCTCCTGACCTTGTCTTTATATTTGCATGTTGCTGGTGTCATTGGTTTGGTGCAGTAGCATCTTCCCATGCTAAAGCCCACTGGCAGTAGTGCCAAGGGGATTTTTTTGGCTAAAATTCCCTGCTATTGTTGCAAGCTTCATCTCAGAAAACTGCAAAAAAACCCACCACTAAATAGGTGTGCTGTTCCACACTTACGGTGGGTCAGCAGGCACTGTTAAAGGTCTATGTGGATGGTATTTGCTGTTTTTCACTTTCTAAGAGATAGTTTACATTTGAAACTGTAGCAACATAAAGTTCTCAATAGATTTGGTGCCTGAGAGAATAATCTAAATTAACAGAGGCAGTACAACTTGCAACAACATATAAACCAAACTGTGAAAAGTCTGCGCTTATTCCCATTAAACACAACCACCACAGCATTGCAGTCTCTTGGTCTATTTGCTGTCTTTCATATTTAACTGCAGTCTTCACACAGCCTCATTCCTAGAATTCAGCTAAGCACAGAAAGCCATGATGCATCACAAAGAATTGTGTGTATTTACACACGCACATATATATATGTATACAGTACCGTGAAGCTGAGTCAGTGACACATTTTTATTCCCTTCTTAACACAGGAGCTCGGCACCCTGGGATTTGAATGTAACCTTGAAGAGGTTGATCTTGAAGATATCACTAAGAATCAAATCAATACAATAAAAGCTTGCACATCTGAGGATCCAGGGGTAAAAAAAAAAATAATAATTTAAATTTATATCAAGTTTCAGCATCATATTTCCATAGAACAGCTAGCTGTATAATTCACACTTCCACAAAATCACCATGTCTCATTTCTTCTTTAATTTGCAGACTGGAAACTGTCCAACACTGGAAAGATCTACTTTTGATACGGTAAATTGCAAGTTTCCCCAAAGAACCCCTTCTTTTGCTTGTACGTGTAAAGCATTTAACAACAGATTCCCACATTTCCTAATAATTCTGACTTGTGCAGAGTAAATGCCTGTGGGGAATCTATGAGGACCTGAATGCCTACAGGGCAGAGCTGAAGAGCTTCAATGATCAAAAGGTGATGGAAACCATTGATGAAATGATGAAAGTAAGTGTTTCTGTCTGTCTCCTTCCTTTCTGCTATTTCAGTCTTAAACCAGAGTTTGCTCCATTCTACAGTCAGTCAAATAGTGATATTTCTTTAATCTGTTAATTTAAAAAATGGTCTGTTACTGTTTTTCCTAGAAGGGACTGGATTTTTTATGAACTGTGTGTCGCACCATGTTTTTGCCTTGCTGGTATGGCCAATGCATCAGGACTCGGGCGCGTGGCTCCTGAGCAGCCCTCCTTCCTTCGCTCTGCTCCACTCTCACAAGGAGATGGGCTACAGGCTCTTCTGCCAGCTCCTCGGGGAACTCAAAAATAGAGTAAAAGATAACGGGGACATCGCTCTATTTCTCTTCCAAATACCAAATAACAGTACTCCCAGTACACTGAATACGACATAGGATGTACTGAACTTTGATAAATATTATTAGTGAGTAGAGGGAACAGATGTTAAAAGCTGTTTAACAAAAGCTAATTAAAAAAAAAAAGTTAATTGTCTTTGTATTGACACAGTATCTCCCAATAGCCTGGGGATTCTGAGCCTGGTCTAAAGGGTCACTGGACAAAGCCGGCCATAGGCTTAGTATTAAAAAAGCACCTTTATTCCTGGGCAGAAAAAGCCTCTGTGCACAAATGGACATTTTTGTCTTGAGGAAAGTACAGCCGTGCATCCTAAGGCTATTAATTATATCATTAAATATTTCAAACTTTATCCTAAGCCTATTAATTGTTTCATTAAAATTTCAGATTTTTCTTTTATGAGAATACATTCCTATTTCTAAATCTTGTCATTTATCACTCAGGGGGTGAAAAACCTAAAGAGTTTTTTTTTGTTTTAGCCACTTTCTGGTGAGTTTTTAACACCCCTACCTCTTCCCAGGCCCTGAAGGGCAGCAGCAGGAGCATGCCGCAGCCGGCGGCAGGCGCGGGGCTGGCCTCCTTCAAGGAGCGGATGAAGCTCTGCAGCATCCTTCACGCCTTCCGGATCCGCGCCTTCACCATCACCAGGACGATGAACTACCTGACCTCCCTGGAGAGCTTGCTGTGAGCGCCCAGCACTCCGCGTGTCGGGGGACCTGAGGGTGCCTTGGAGAAAAAACAGTGTCAATACCCTGCGAGGTGTTGGGGGCTTTTAAAGAATCTAGCACATAATATTTCACAGCATTTCTTATAAATCATGTTTTAGCAAGCTCTTATAAGTGCCTTTTAAGCTATCATATTAAACTTCTAGATTTCTAGAAAATAAGCTACACTGTAGTACCAAAATGTTCTTAAACCATCACTCAACAGTAATTTGTCTTAACTGTTCTATTTATTTAGCTGTAATTTTTAGAAATTGAAACATGCTTATAGAAATCTATTTATGATTATATTCCTTATTTATTCTATTTATTACCTATTAAAACTATAGTTTGCATAAAAATGGTGGTGTCTTTTCTTTTTTTCTTCCTTGAGCTATAACATGAATACTTCTAAAATATTTTGAATATTGCTGGCATGTAAAGGTATACCTTGGTAACTTTTAGCACTGGTATCATATTTTAAAATCCTATTTCTGTCTTCTTACTTACATCAGTTTCTCATGGGTTTTCCCTCAGACTGGGCACCCAAAGCAACCCGTGGGCTTTCATCCTCATTTACTGTGATTTTCCAGCCGGTTACATGGGAGGAGCCCTGGCCCCACCAAAAATCAATGGCTAAATTGCTTGTTTCAGGGAGGCAAGGATTTATCCATGGAGGCCAGGAGGGATGCAGGAGGATGACCTTCCCCCATTCCTGCCCACGGTACATGAGCCAGCCCAGGTGAAGTCCCCCCTCCAGCAGCCAAGCAGCAGCTTTGGCCACGTCCCAGCCAGCTCCCACGCTGCCTCTGCTGCCCCTCATCTCTTGGTTTTCAGCTCTTTCCCCTTGCTTGGTTTCTCCAAGCTCTGCCCTCCCAACTCCTTGGGGACCCCCAAGCAGCACCCTTTGATGCTGAAGGATTGGTGGGATCCTCAGTTCTTCTAGATGCTGAGGGGGCCACTGCCACCCTCCATCCCCTCCCCTCTTCCCCAAGCACTGGCATTACCCACCCACCACATCAGCCCTTAAAATGCAATCTTACAAACTCCCCCCGCCTGGACTAGAGCCGTGGTCCCTACTCCCACAGACCACCCCCAACACAGACCAAGTTGTAAGGTAAGAGCAACCTCACACTTCAGTGCTGTGATGCACCTGTAACGTCCAAATCCCTTCTGCCTGCGAGAACTGGACAAAGCCAAACTGAAGACCGCAGAAATACAACATACTCTTTTTTTTTTTTTTTTTTTTTTTAACAGCTTCTTGATTTTGATTTAAAGAAGCTGAAGGTTGAAGACCTTCTCTCTTTTGACCATCTGCTACGCAACCCGGTTACCCTCATCATTACTAATCAGCACCTTTTTTCCAGCTTTGATCGATTTCTGCTTTTGACCAGAGGGTCCTATTAGATCTTTGAGTTTTACCTGGTATCTTAAAGATCCCCCTGATGGCAATTTCCCTTGGCTTCTCCCAGAGAAAAGAGCCCAGGGCTGCTGTGCTGGGGATGGACAGCCCCACACAAGCATCCCTGCCTTCCACAGCTTTTTTCCCCCCTAAATGCCTCACTGGAAGAAGAGCCCACAAAGTCCTGGGCACCGACACAGCCCTTCCCGTCAGCGCTCGGCTGTATGCAGCATTGGAGCATCAAGGGCTGAAAAGGCGGCCCATAACACAACCACCTTGCCACATTTCATCCAACGGCTAAAATAAAGAGAAAATAATCAAAAATCATACGTAAATCGCGTACATGTTTCTTTTTTAATCCTTATTTTTCAAAAGTATGCTTTTCCTTTCATAAACATATGCAGAGGAAGATGATCAAAAGAATCACTTGTCTTTAAAACCAAGACAATCTCCTGTATCACGTTACCACCCTCTTCTGCAAATAAGGTTCTTTCCAAATCTTTTCCAGTTCTGTAGTATGTGCATTGCTGAGCAACAGCCTCTGCCAAGATTTTGGCTTCTTCCATTTTAGTTTAAGCACCTAATTCTATTCCATTTAAAATTATCAAGCAAAAAAAAGTATAAAAAGTTTCTAATAAAAAAAAATATGTACAACATAAAAAAAATCTCATAAAAATTGAGACAGACTATACAGAAAAGAGTGAAGAAGAAATTCCCAGGGAAAATTTAAAGTTGCCTGGAGTTATTAAGTGGTGTTCCCGTGAAACCAGTCTTCGGGTTTTTAGAAAACAGAACCACAGCTTAACAAGGACTGATTGTACACAAGTATATACAGTGATTATGTATATGTACAGTGATTATGCAAAGGAATTTATCTGCAAGTTTAGGATTATTCTTCCCTGATTCTGGGCATCTGTGAGAAATACAGTGTACCTCATGATTTTGGCAGTTCAATATTTTTTTTAAGGGGATGAAAATTTCCGCATAACTTTCCTCCCTGTCTTTCCCTGATAGAAATAAAAATGTTTCCTGATAACAACCATGTACCTGAACAAGGTAAAGTGGTTTCTTCCAGTGTTCACGTCTTTTAGGACCGGCTCAAACATGACAAAGCTGGGTGGCAGCGCTGGGTTTCCCCAAGCACGAAGCCCTGCGCTGCCAGCCGCAATGGTGGGATCCGCTGCAAGACTGATTGCTCCTGAAAGTCTTAGATGTGCTCATAGCCACGCAAAATTTCATTCACATTTCTTGTGGAGACACTGCCTAAACTTTCCACTGAGTGATGATGCCTTGCATCTTCCTCCCCGGATCCCAGCGCAATGCCGGGGGAGTGGCTGGAGAAGCTCCCGCCGTGCTCCTTCCAGCTGCAGCTCCACAGCTCAGCACCGAGCCCAGAAACCTGAGGAAAGGAACACGCACAAACACACACGGGTTAGCTGACCTCTAGAAGTTACTGCAATATTGAAGTTGAATAATAAATGTATTATAATAAACGCTATGTGAGAGCACAGGGCTCTGGCACAGGCAGGTTTGGGAGGGTCAGATGAGCAAGGGAGCTCCCCCCACCCTTTGCAGCAACATTGCTTCTGGGGAGAATTAAGAAAGAACAAAGTTTTGCCTGTATCAGAAAAAAAAAAAAATTGTTTCTGAGAAAGGTTCCCCATGGCTGGCTGAGTTCTCAGCTCGCTGCACAGCTCTGGCTTGCAGAGGATGGACCGAACGTGAGGAGCCGCACAGAAATAAGCGGGAGCACCCATGGGCAGTGAGGGAATACATACACACACACGGGTCTGCAGGACCCAGCCGCTAAGTCATCCATCAGGGGAAGGTGTTAATTAACCGTTCCTAAAACAGATAAGAGTAAAGACCCAAACATCTCTTCTCAGGACTTCCAGAGAAGACCCAGCATTGGCTTGGGTCTATAGCACCGATTTGCTTGACCATGACAGCCAGGTCATGCTGGGAGCACTATTAACACAGTCAGTGCAGAAATATTATTCATTTTATAGCAGTTTCTGAAGGGAAGTATAAAAATGCCACAAGAAAGAAAGAAAGTCATTGCTGACATCAAAGGGAGACAATTTTGACCTATGTAGTAAAACATGTACTAGGCATTTGGTAAACTCTCTGATGTGAATTCTTAAAATACATCTGAAACACACTGATGTAATTAAATAAATATAACGGGAAGGCGATACCTTGCAGGGCTTGCAGTATCTCATAGGACACTTTTTCACGGAGACTTCTGTACAAGGCTTCTGCAGTTCCGTTGCTTTGTTCTCTGTCTCTCCACTTGCTCAACACCAGAAATTTTTGCATATTAACTTCTTCTTCTGTTGCCTGAATCTGCTCGATGTCTTTCATTTCCATCTGAAGACACTCAATGGCAATTTCTCGCCACTGCCTACCAAACAACTTTGCGATCACCATCAGCTGTTGATCAGTTAGGTTTTTTGTTTCAATTCCATCTGAAAAGACACAGAACAAAAGCCAGATTTAACATTGCTCTCTCATTAAACTTGTAACTAAATTACACTACTAGTTCCACGTGTGGCCAGGGGACATACGATGAAGGTAATCTTATTCAGATTATCCAGCAAGGTCAGAGCCGAGTGCTGGAGAAAAGGACTAAGAAGCTGAAGCTCACGAAGATGACAACACCTGATGGCATGCTGGCTGCTGTACATCAGTGGGTTGCTCCCCATTTATAAGCAGCCGTGCATCCAGCAGAAGAACTCCCTTGGTACATTAAGTTACCAAGCACCCAGAAATTTTGAGATGTATAAAATTAAGGCCATGCTAAGCACTCTCTCTCTCCCATGCCTGCTGTTCTCAAAACCTCTGGCTGCTCTGGAGAGGTGATGTTTGTTTTTCCTTTAATTACAATGGCTCAGAAGCCTCAGCCCTGCTGTTACACAGCCTGAGCCGCTTTCCTTCTTTGCTTTCCTTCTCCCCGTCATCACTCACACATCAAACTGAGGTTCTGAGGGATGGAAGCTCTCCCTCTGGTGGCTACAGGCACCCATAAACAAACACCTTCTTGGCTACTTTTGCTGATGGGTTTTTTATTTATTTATTTATTTACTTGTTAAACTCACATTATTTCTTCTTTATTTTTTTCCAGGTAACTGTTAATAAATGAGGAGTTTCTGGGTGGGAGCTCCCAGACACCATCAGGGCATCACATGTCAAAAATAAATATGAGCTGCTTTTGGTTTTTAATTATTATTTTGTCTAGCCTGTTATCGCTCAGGAGATATCCCAAGCACAAAGTCTAAGACATGTAGTGGAAACCTCTTTCAAAAATAGCCACTATTGCTCAGTCTTAAAAGACAATATCATTTTACCTGAAGCTTTTAAAGCAAATTGCCTAGCTGCTTCCCCCCATTTATTTACCAAATGCATGACAGTGTAGCAAAGCGCACAAACGTAGGTAAAAAATTCTGCACCTACAAAAGCAGCGCTTTCTCCTCCTATATTTCATGCTCTGATTTGTGTAAGTCTTTAAAAAAGCAAGCTCAGGTTCAATTCAAAGGATAAAAAAACCCCTCCAAAACCAAAAAAGAAACAAAACCAAACATGTTGTTTTAAATGACACAGAAATGCTTTACCTGCAGGATTGCTGCTCTTTTGCTTTTTGCCACAGATCTCGTCTTCTTTCAAAATGCTGAGGGCTAGTTTCCGTTTTTTGACACCTAAGAAGAAAGCAAGGGGTGATGTTGTTTCTTTAGTATCACCTGAGCTACAAAAGCAAGCCAGGTACCAGCCCTGACTTGTCTTCAAACTGACTTACTGACTGCGCTTCTTTTCTGCTCGTTTTTATTCTGATCGTAATGTATCCAGTCACCTGGGAAACAGTTTGTAGAGGAAACAAAATGTGAGGCAGGAATTCCCACTGCTATGCCTTACATCCAACAATTCTTGGGCACAAAACCAAGCTATTGGGTGGATTCTGGCTGCTGAGCTAAGATTTTATAGAACGAGACGACTATCCCCTTTTCACCCACGTGCTGCAGCACGCCACCGATAACATGCAGTAGAGATTGTGCATTATCCCCTGTAAGTAACACGAGAGCGGAGCATCCTCCCGTGGCCCCGCAGCCTTCGCCCCTTTGCTCCCAAGGGATCCGGCAGGTCACTGCAACCTCCTGGGGTGCTCCTCTACATTTTATCACTTCCAGCCCCAAACCCGGTGGTTTTAACAGTAGGAATTTAGGTGTACCCAAGGGCCGAGTTATACTCCAACTCCTGCACCTTTTCAGCAGGAACCAACTAGTCGCGGGAAGACCAAAGACTCACTCTCCCTTAGTTTTGCTTTCCAGACGGTCGCTTCGGACTCTAGCTCAACCAAAGACAAGGTGAAGTCATCAGGTTTCTCCAAATAGACTTCAATGTAACTTTTTAGTTTCAAGAGAGATCCGTCAACAAATTCAATTTCCTATACAATGGAAATAATGTTAAAAATAAATATTTATCCAAAACATATAAACTAAAGAGGAGGTATTTGGCTACTGACACAGATCTGAGCCCAACCCCTATCTCCCCAGAGTTTTGCTGTTGACTTCAGTGTCAGGATTTCATCCCAGAGCTTTAGGGCTCTAAGAGGAAAATGCTTTCTGCAGCAATGGCAAATGAATGTGAAAAATGCCCTTAATGCCAGTGCAGGAGCGCAGAGGCAAAGCCACTTTGTGGCACATTTCTAATGAAGCTGCAGTGCACGAAATGGGGGTTGTGTAAGGGACTCACCTCTGGAGTTATTTCAGCTTCTGGCTCACAAATTAATCTATACTTCTTTCCTTTCTGTAGTAACTTCTGGCATACAGGGGGCTTGTCAATTTTAATGAATTTCTTATTAGAATGTTTTACAGCTTTTGAGATATCCTAAAATTTAAAAATATGATTTAAAGGTTACTCACATCAGTAAAGGAATTACCATTTAAAACTTAGTTAATGTGGCTCTCTGGTCTTTTCTCTGGCCACAGCTCTATAGAACGGCCACGACCCGTTCCACAGGGCAAACATTACAGAAAGCTGCACACGAAACACCACACTCAAAAACACCCGAGGAACCTCTGCAGCTATCATGCTACAGGGGTGAAAATAGATAAAAGAGGTTGCAACCCGAATAAAAGGAAGGTCATTTGCTGCTGTCATCTTCTAGTGTTTGCCTGTGTGTTGTTGGGGGGAATGAGTGAGAGGACAAGAAGCTCCTCCAGGTATAAATCCTGAGCTCTGTGGATTTTAGTGGCAAATGGGTTTCTTTTCTACAGCAGCTTGTGAGCTGCTACTTCAATATAATATCCTAACTTGGCTGGCAGACCTTTCTGGTACGGAAGTCTCATTATAGACAGACATACACGTATAGCTCTGCATGCAATTGCTGGGGCGAGAGAAGAGCATCTCACTGCCGCACCCCATCCTCCGTGCAGCGTCCCCAGCACCAGCCCTGCTGGTATTTCTACACCACGCCACACTACACCCCCGACACCAGCCATACCTTTATAAAGGAGTCATTGTTTGTAGCCACGTAGACCCGAAAGGACAAGGAGGGGTGCTCATCAATGACTTTGTAGAGGATGACGGCACCGTGGTACTGCACGGGCTCCTGGCTCTGGATGAGTGGTCCCACCGGTGACAGCGAGCTCACCAGCCACTTCACGTGCGAGGCCGAGTAGTCGGCGGAGGGCTCGATGGCTGCTCCCTCGCCCTTGATGTGCAAAACCTTGAAGGCCATGCCAGCACCATGATCTGCGGGGACACGGGGCTGCCTCAGCACCTCCTGCTCCAGCAGCCCCCCGCAGCCACCGGGCCGGCCACCAGCACTCACCGCCCAGGCAGAGGGAGTGGGGAAACTGGATGGAGGTGAGAGCAGGGGCTGAGTCGCAGCGCACGTCAAAGAGGGGGCCGCCCACGATCCACGGCTTTTCCACCAGGCTGGCGTATTTGCTCCAGGATAAGAGGGAATATGTGATTTTGACGGGCCCCGTTACTTCAAAAATCAAGCCTGTGAGGCTGCACTGGTAAGTCCCCTCTGCATCCAGCCGTGCCCTGCCGTGGGCAAGAACAACCTGGTTAGTTTAGTTTCCCCTGCCTAGCAAATACTATAGAAATGTGGTTTGCAAGGGATAACAAAATCCCCTCCCAACCAGCCAAGAGCACTTTATCTAAATAGCACAGAAGCCACAACAATTTTTTTTCTCTCTAGTCCCTACGTTTAAACTGTCACTGGACTGTTAAAAACTGGCCAGGCCAATGCACGCAAAATAGCTGGAATGAACATTTTGCATAACGCTTCCTGCAAACGAGGCAGCTGCTTGTACACAAAAGGCTCAGCGCAGCTCCCATCAACATCGAAGCCAACATCATGCACACACGGACACCACCAACATCACGCACTGATGACAACTTCCAAGCCAGAAAGAGGTAGAACAAGGCTAGCGTCCAAAATAAAATGCAGGGTCAGTGCAAACAGGGAGGATGACTATTCCTGTGAAGCAGGCCAAGACCCTTCATGTGTGTCCAGACTAAAACAAGCACGTAAAAATGTACCTGACATTAATTACTGCAGCAAGACAAGGCAGGCAGGAAACCTTCCTAAGAACTTTCTTGGACCGGGATCTGGAGGCAGCATAGGCAGCTGCTCTAAATTGCTTATTTTTAAGGATTTGGGGGTATCTTCTGGTATTACTCCAAATGTATTTGTGCAGCAAATTAGTTTTTTTCCCCACTCAAACTGAAGAGAGAAGTATCTTGATGACAACAGTGTAAATGTATACCCATTGTATTAAAAAAAAATCCATACACATATTGTCCTCCAGACAGTCTCCTAGGGGTCACTTGCTCCTTCTGGTCCTATAAACAGATTTTAAAAATACATATTTTAAGAAGTCTATAAGAGAGCAGAATTATAATTTGCAAATTATCTCATGCAAAATATGTGGGTCGGTTTTTTTGATAAACGTACATTTTCATTTCTGCAGTGCTCACAGGGTAGCAGACAGTTCGCTCCTAGTGAGAAAACAGGAAGATCAGCTCATTAAAAGCAAAGTAATTAAACACTTGGGGGAAAAAAAAAAAAAACAAACCACTGGCCCTTGAGAGATCCGTTACTACCTGATTCATCGCAGCACGGTAGCAACTCCTTCTCCTCCTGTTCTTCATCTAAAAAAGAAGTTTGCAGCAAATACCTCAGCCTCCAGCAGGTTTCTGCTCCCATGTGCAGCAAGGACAACCCACCAACCTAATTCGCTTACATTCACCAAAACCTCCGGAGAATATTCCTGAGACCCAAGCTGTTGCATGCACACCTGCACGTGCAGGCTGTGCACAGTGTGGGAGTGAAGCCGAACTCCAGGAAACAGCTTTTGTCAAAACTTCATAACTTACCCAAACTAGTGGAAATTTTCAAAGGGTTAAAAAAAGATTCAACCCCAGGAAGAGTCGCAAGGTGCCAAGTACAAAGTTCAGCCACCTGGCACAGAAGCTGGCAACAGGGCTTCCCAGTGAGCAGGCAGCCACGCTGTTTGCAGTGTATTTGCCCTTAAAATTATTTAAAAGTGCCCGAACACTCCTTAGTGACCCACAACATGGCAGAAAGCGAGCAGAGCTGACGCATCAAGGAAACGCCTTTACCCCAAGGGATGGATTTTGCAGAAGCCAAGCAGCAGAGCTGTTGTGACAAGGCGTGAGGAAGGGCTGGCTGCCGGCGTGCCGCCCGCTCCTGCTCCCCATCCCACCAACACCCCTCCCTGCAAGCAGGGACTCCAGCCAGCCTGTCCCAAAGTCATCCTGGGACTTCACCGCCCTCCTGGCCAGGCAGATGTGGGAGAGGCAGAAAATGTATTGCTACAGCGAACAGCCTGGAAAACATCAGGCAAACTCCAGCGAGTGCGCTGGCACCCTTCCTGCAGTGATGCTATTTCAGTCCCCGAGCCACAGCGGGGTTGTCGTGACCTGGGGCCACCCGCAGCACGTGGAAGCTCAGCTCGGCTCCATCCTGCACCTCCCCACGGCCACAGCCCTGCTCCGGCTCCGTGTGCAAGCAGGGGCAGCCGTGTCCCCACGCAGGCACGCCACACACCCCCTTCCTGGGCACACTCTGCAGCGAGCCGTCCTCCCCAAGGGCTCGCAGGCGACGCTGGGCAGCTCTAAATCCCTCTTCTGCCATCAGCTGTCGCTACCCACGCACATCACTTATCTGGGCTGGCTCCCCCTCGCCATGCAAGACATATAAGGAACAAAATAAAAGTGCACTCACGTGACCGTCTTCCATCCGACTCCTCTGCATCTGATGAGAAAAAGCTTCGTAATTATTTAACTAAAGACTATCAATCTTGCATGAAACCAGAATAAACTGCTGGTGGTGTAACCTGCCTAAGAGCAAAGCCGCAGGCTTTTCATCAGCAGAAAACGCTTCCTTTAATTCTTTTCCTGTCCATCCTGTTTTGCCACTTTTGCTGCCAACTTTTAAGCAGATTTATAGCCTCTTGGTGTGTCGCGTGTTATGTCTACAAGGCTACAGCAACATTAGGTGCTGCTCTTCTATTATTGCTCTGCTCTAAACCGAGTGGCTAGAAAACCATGTGCTCACAGAGAGATCATTCTGCTTTTCAGCATGCGACCACTGAATTAACAGTCTGGCACAAGAACCTTGGGACCACTCCCACGCAAAGCAGCTGTTTTCAACCAGGTGGACATCTTCAAAAGAGAGAGAATAAATCACAACACGATGCTCACCTGACTCTTCTTCCGAGCTACTGCTGGAGCTGGTTTTGGAACCCTCCTCTCCTGAACAAGATTACACCCCGTTAGTCACAGGCAGAATGAAATAAGGCAATGCCACAGGGAAGTAAAAGGATAGATCCAAAGTTTAAATACATCAGGTTGGTCAGCCAGTTAGCTAGCAGAAAAAAAATACTGAGGTAGAGAGGAACATCAGAGCATCAAATCACAGCAGCAGAGGAGACCTAGGGGTCACCCAGGCCCTTCTGAAAGGTATGTGCGATGTTCAAAGAGCTTAATTTTCCTGTTTTACACAACCTGGGACTGCTCTGGAGCTTCACCTGTGGCACGTCCCAGTACACCCAGTTAAAGTATGCGTTTCTGTGGCATGCAAGTGAGGTGGGAGAAGCACTGGTGGGAGCTGGTGTGTCCCACCAGTGATGCAACTCACATGGATGCACCAGACGTGGCTTTAATAAATTATTCTTACAAACATAAGTTGAAGAGAATCCAGTATTGCAAAGCAAGTGACTGGAGGAGTCACAGCAGTGTCTACACAGGGGTTTTATCATGTTGTGGGGAACCGGCAGGCGCAAGGCCAGCCACGCCATCCCACGTGCGGGGCAAGCCTGCAGCCACGTGTGTGCTCACCCACTGGGTGCTCCTCGGCCGAGCCCTCTCCCTCCGTGCTGCCAGCTGCCACCTCTGCAAGAGAAAAGCAGTCAGGGGACATAAGCTTCAAAAAGATTTAACTCCTCTCTTGGTGTTTTTGTACTATGCAGGTTGGAGGAAGGGAATAAATAGCAAAGGAATATGAATTTTAAAAAACAGTATAAAAAAAATCAAAACTCTTATACATGAAACCAAGGCATTGCACCGAGGTGTTTTAAAGTCAGCAGTTACAATAATTGTCATTTCCATTCCAAAGGCTGGGCATTTCTCATAACAAGCCCATTTGAAGTGCAGTTATTTCATGAAATTACTGTACCTTTTTCATCTGAAGAGAGGGACTCAGCTCCGCTGGAAGACAAAATGGGAAATACATGAGCAGATCCACCAGTCCTCTCCCACCTTCCACACAAGCAGCATCTACCCACCTCCCTGCCCGCTGGCATCGCTCCCTGGCTTTGGCCAGGGAACCAGAGGTTGCAAGGGGACTGGGGAGGGGGGCTTGGTGTTTAAAAATTAATTTTCTTTAACATGACCTACGGCCCTAGCTCTTGTCCTAGCCCTGCCAGGGATGCCTGACTGCTGCATGTGCACTGGCACAAACCCTGGGCCCTGGCCCCCTTTGCCAGGTGCCCGTTGGCTCTGTAGCAATCCAGGCGGAATCCCCGAGCAAGGCACAAAGCTCAGATAAACATGGTGGCTCGGCCACAGCAGGTGACTCCAACAGACCTCATTACCCATTTGTGGCCTGTGGCAAATTCAGACCAACCTCTGGTCTCATTCACTCTTGAAAAGGGGAAATATGCTGGTTTTGTCATTTAAAGATAAAGATCAGGTCTGGAAACCTTTCTGTGGAGCTCCACAGCGTCTTTCCTGCAGCCCCACCAAATAACCACCATAAAAGCTGCTGCTGAGGAAGGGAATCGCCATGGGCACAGTCACCATAAACCAGCAGGCGATATCCAGCTCGCTCTCACTCTGGTGGCACCAGCAAATATCTCAGCCCTTCTGCCCTGCCAGCAGCCTGCTGGAATAGCCGCCGTATGCCATGTGGGCAGGGAAAAGCATCTATCCCCTCGCTTCTCGTCTATCCCCTCGCTTCTCGGAGGCAGGAGAGGGATTTCAGTGCCGCCCCGGTGATGCTGAGGGATGCTGGCAACGGCAAAGCTGAGCCACTGCAGTTGCTCTTTGGCAGCTCAGCTCAGGAGGTTGATTTCGACCATCCTGGGCCACCGCTGTGCACCCACAGCCCACCTGCTCCCCGGGGTGCACCCGGCAGACAGGGGGTGCCACTGGATGAGCGGGCATCATCGCAAGGGACAGAGCCTCAGCCGCCACTGCACTGGGGCAGCTCAAATTAAGATTTAAATTAAATTTTAAGCTCACAAAATTAAAGCTCAAATTAAAAAATAGAAAATGGATAGGTGGTAATGGTAGAGGCAAGAGAAGAACTCCACGAAGGTATGGCTGAGGCACTAGGTGAAACAACGCAGGCAAGGGGGGCCCGGGTGCAGCACGGCAGGGCGGGTGGCTGCACTGGGATGCTCCCACACAGCCTGGAGCTGCCAGTTTGCTAGCCCAGGGCAGGGGAAACAGTGCTGCAACCAGCGAGGCACGCGGGAGAAACTGGGGAAGGGTTTTACCGCGGGCGCGAATGGGAAATTACACAACAGCGAGTTTGCTTCCAAACTGTATCTTAAGAAAAAAAAACAATAAATAATGACACAGTATCTGCAAGGGTTGGACGAAGCCCGGACATACCCCAGAGACGGTGCCTGAGCCAAGCGCCGTTTGTGCAACCCCTCCACCGAGCGCTGCCTTCTGCACCAGCCCTGCCAGCAGCGGTACGACCCCCGCGCCGCGGCGCCCCCCCCTCCCTTATAAACCGAAAAACAGGCTCGAGAGGGGAGAAGCTGGGGGCAAAGCCCCCACCGACCCCTTTCCGTGTCAGCAACCCGCCCGCCGCTCATGCCCCCAGGGGCGACAGCACGGGCGGCCGCGGCCCCCGCTGAAGCCAAACAGCGCTCGCGGCTTCGCAGGCAGCAGGTGAACGGGCGGCGCTCGCGGCGGGCCCGGCGGCGGGCCCGGGGGTGCGGGGCCCGGAGTGGAGCCGGTGGTGGAGCGGGGAGCGCGGGGCGGAGCGGGCCCGGGGCGGAGCGGGGCCGGCGGAGCGGGAGCGCGGGGCGGAGCGGGGCCGGGGCGGAGCGGGCACGCCGCTGGCTCGCCGAGCGCTTTTGTTTGCCGGAGGGGGGGTGCCGAGCGGGGCGGGGGGCAGCGGGCGACCCGGGCAGCGGATGCGGGGAGCTGGGGAGGCTCGGGGAGCCCCCGCTGCAGGTGCAAGGCCGGGCCGTGGGCCCCAAAACCGCTGTGGGGTTTTGTTGTTTGTGTTTGTTTGGGGTTGTTTTTTTTTTTTTTTTTTTGGGGGGGGGGGGGCGGAACCGGACGCGGAGGGGGTGCAGAAGGACCGTCTGGGCTCTGTGCTAGCGCGGGCCGGGGACCCTCCGCTGGGGTTCGGCAAGGGGGGGCGGATGGGGCGGCGGAAGGGAACGGGGGGGGGGGGTGATGCTGCGGCGGGTGGAAGGGGGGCTGGGGGTGGAGGAAACAGGAGGATGCTGGGGGGATGGGGACGGTTCTGGAAGGATGCAGGGGGGATGGGGAGGATGCTGGGGGGGCGGGGAGGGGCTGGGAAAGCGGGGGGGGGCGGGAGGGGGGTAAGCTGTGGCAGCGGGAGGACGGCGGAGAATGGAGGGGGGGTGAGAGGAGCAGGGGATGCCGGGGGGAGGCGCGGGGCAGCCAGGACCCCCGCTCCCCCCAGCCCCGCTCACCTGCCGGGCTCCTGCCCGCGGCGGGACATCGCGGCAGCAGGCGGGAGCGCGCGGGGCTCCGGCGGGAAGCACCGTATCGCCGCCGGGGGGCGTGTCCCAGCGGCCCCGCCCCTGCTGCCCGGCCCCGCCCTCAGCCCCCCCCCCCCCCCCCCCCCCGCCTGGTTGTATACATATACATATACCCATACACACCGCAGGGCACAGAGCCACTCGGGACTTGCTAATGTATGCCGGATGCATTTGTGTATACATCTGGTGTGTGCATACACATGCACGCCCCAGGTGCTGCACAGGCATACTAGATACACCGTTATGTCAGATAGATACTGTATGGATATGCATGTATACACACTGTATGTGTGCACTGGGTACACTAGTATACTCAGGTACTAGATATACGCTATATAGATACATACCTATATATACACACATATAAGTCACACACACACATGCTGTCTCAGTATAGATACAGATATGGTATACCTTCATAAATATATATATGGTATGCCTTTATAAATATATACAACTATATATATACTTCATAAATACATATACTATTCATATACTAGACATATTATCTATTATATGTTAGAGTATTAGAATAAAATAGAGGTATATACATAGTAGAAACATAATGTCTATTATATATATATTGTATATTATAATATATACTTATATATTATAGCGTGTATATATAGTATATAAGTATAATAATACTTTTATAATATATATAAAAGTATATATTCTATGTAACATATAGTGTGTACATATACGCACTATATATAATATATTATCCATAGTATAATATATATTATAGATAATACATACATTCTATACAATATAATACCTGGCCCCTGCCCGCACAGGGTGCCCAGGTCCGGCCCTTGCACCGAGCTACCAGCATGCGGCTGCGGGCTCACACGCTGGCAGTGACAGGGCTGGGGTCCACACCGCCAGGGGACAGCGGGTGGTGGCCCTGCTCAGGCCCATGGGCACGTCCCGAGGCTGGCACCAGCATGGGGACTGCCAGCACCCACGGCCACCCGGGCATCACCCACACCTCTGCGCGGGAAACACCGCGGGCAGCTCTGCACACTGCCAGGGAGGTCGGGAGGGGGAAATGCCAGATCCTCACAGCTGGCGTGTCAGGATCTGCCTCGGAGATGCTGGCAGAGCTGCTTGGAAAAAAAAAAAAAAAAAAAGAAAAAAAAGAAAAAAACCAGCCCAAACCTGCAGCAGCACAGAAGTATTTTTTTTTAAAAAGGGACTAAAATAAACTTTTTAAAAGCTTCTCCAGCAGAAGTGTTTGGGTAGTAAAGTGCTCCTGGAGCATCCAAGGTGCTCCTAGCAAAGCAGCAAACTGGCAGAGCCAGCAGCCCCTCTGCCCTGGGGGTACCGGTGTTCTGCGGGCAGCTGAGCATCCCAGCTGAGCATCCCACCGAGAGCTGCCCAGCCCCGCAAGGACAAGGACAGGGATTTGCAGGCCCCCAGGCAGACTCCGGTCAAGGAAACCCTTGCACACCCTTCCAGACCCTCACTCATGTCGCCTCCCAGCCGAGCACACCAGGCTGAAAACATCCAAAGTCATCTCGGTTTGTTCCTGGACAAGCTAAGCCCTTCTGAACGAGGGTGCCCCAGATGCTCCTGTTAAAGCTCTACCGCTCGTACCCAAAAGCTCACCCAGCCCCAGCCCGTTTCTCAGCATCCTCCTCCCCCCTTGGACCAACCACAGCCCAGCTCCCAGGTGCAGGCAGGGGGCGGCGTCACCCTGTGTGTGTTTGCCCACGGCACACACCAGGAAAAAGATAAGCTTTATAAATAAACATAAGTATATATGTAAACATAGTCTCAAAATGCTGTTCCAGGTGCGTTTGGAGTGCTCAGCTCCCCTTGCGCCGGGTATGAGCGAGCTGGATGTGGCATGGGGAGCCTCGTGGCGCTCCCCCGTGCACCCAGCCGCAGCCCCCCGCCACAGCACCCAGCCAGCCCCACGCTGCCAAACTATTCTGGAAAATCCATATCCCCAGGAAAACAGACACGCAGAGGTCACGGGAACAAGCTCTAACATTCGGGCTGCAAAGGGTGTTTGTAAAACTGGGACTGAAACCCGGCCAAAATAAAAACCATTCCCTGTGAAACACTGGAAAAGCGACCCAAAGGGTCAGTTTGGGTAGAGAGGGAAATGCCAGCGAAGCTGCCGAAGGAAATCCCCGTGGGAGCAACACCCTGCGGCCCGGCAGGCACCCGCCAGCCCAGCCTGCACAAACGGAAGGAGGTGGGAAAAGTTCATGGAACAATGACACGAGTTTGAAAGTGAAAAAAAGTGTCCACAACAGGACACAATGAAGAGTAAGGAAGGAAAAAAAAAAAAGCAAGATGGAAAAGAAATGAGAAAGGGAAGGTGCAGGGGGCTTGGGTTGGTGGCTTTGTCTGTCCCGTCCCCATCTCTTGAGTGTCACTCAGAGCTTGCTAGGTGTGGCTGGCCTGAACCATTACTTTCCTGACTGTTTCCAGACATCCTCATACTGAAATGAAAAAAACATATTCCTGCAATAACATCCTGATAACTATGACAACACGAGGTATTCATAAATTGCCCTGTGGCGGGCCCAGCCAGTGCACACTGTCGAGTCGCACAGCAGCTGCATCACTCGGTCCAAAACACTCAAGTCTTTTCTTTTGACGGCCTGATTCACCACCAGCAAATACTGGCCCAGTTTTGCATAGCAGTTCTTTACCAGTTTAAACTGGAGTCGTGCAATGCTGGTGAAACAAGGCTCGAATTCAGATTCCCGAAGCATAAATCATCTTTCTTTCAAGGATGGGGAGAGAAGTGATAGCAGTGCACAGGTGGCACTTGATAAGCTAGTCCTTGCCATGGCCAGGGAAAGCTGGGCTGTGATCACCCGGGACACGTTCCCGCAGCTGGCAGCACGGTGGTGTTCTCCGGCCTCGCCGCTCCCCTCTGGGAGGAGGCACATGAAGTCCCCATCGCTGAGGGCTGCAGGGGGAAACCACCACAGGCAGCCAGCCCAGCCTCACCGGAGGATTCAGGGTGCAGAGCTGGACATGCCTTCAGATTTTTGCGAGTGTGCCAAACACTTGCCACCTAAACCCAGGTTCTGCTTGAGCCATTCAGGTGGGGCACCACGAACGCAGCCACCCAGAGCGTTTTCACCTTCCTACAACTCCTCCCTGATGACAGATGCATCCCCCGAACCCCATGTCTGTCCCAGCCATCAGGCAGGGAACAAGCATTGCTGCTTCCACGAGAGACTACCCAGTTTTAGAAATGGGGACAAATCACATAAACACAGTACCTGCACCAAATACAAGCAGGGTAGCAGTCTGTCTGAAGAGCAAGACAAGGAGAAGAGCCATCTCCCCTTTCTCCCTTGGCAGATTCAACCAGGGTTTTCAGAAGCAAGTTTTTCAGCACCAAAGTTGATAATGACAGTTTTATAATTATATTATTATTATTATTATTGCTGCTATTGCTGCTGCTGCTACTATTACTACCATTATTACTATTGTTGCTATTATTGCTGTTACTGTTTCAATTACACATTTGCTTTTTGGGTACTATTTGAGCAACTAATATACTTACCAGAACACTTACTGATAACAAGAGAGACTCATACAGAAAACTGATGTAAATGCTCCTGAACAGCGCACTTTGTGGTCCCAGCTATTTTTCTGCCCAAGCCAGCCGTGACAACACAAAGTCACAAGGCTGCAGGATTTTCAGTGCTCAAGCTGATTGTTCATCTCCTCAGTGGACTTGTATTTTTTAAGAAAAGCTCAACCAGAGACCAGTTGTCCTTGCTGGTTTCAGTTGGCTGTGCACCAGCCCAGTACCACTGTGCATGTGTTCCAGCCCTGTATGGGATTATTAATACGTATGCAAAGCAAGAAAGTGTGTTTGAATATATTCAAAGAATAGCTATTTGTATATTCACAAAGGAATTTGTGAGAGTACCCTGTGCCAAGACTAAAATGTGGGCTGTAATTGTTAGCTCAGGACAGTGCATTACACTGTCCGGTTAAATCCCCTGTGTCAGGAAATTGAAATCTTTTCATTCAAATGCCAAGCGAGTCACATACTTTGCATACAGTCCTTTGCAATTAGCTTAAGCGTGGAATTAGCTGTGTTCGAATTGCAGGGCAGCATCTGGTCAGTCTTCCAAAGCCCAGCGCTTTTCCTTATTCATACGCGTCCCCTCATGCCCCCGCTAACATCTTGCCTTGGAACCCCGCCGCCAGCTCCGCCTGAGCACTGGCCAGGCTGTTACTCATTAGGACGAAGTTAGGCTTTTCCTCGCCAGCTCTTGCTCCACCCTCAGGTTAAACACGCTTTTCCTGCAGCTGCAGGACCATTACTTGTTGATAGCAGCAGAATTAAATCCTCTCCCTGAAAGGAAGGCATCGGTTCTAATACTGTACGTCACCAATCGCTATGGCTTCCCCCTCGGTACCGCTGTACGCCGCAGCAACGCATCCAAGGTGAAACTATCCCCTACATGTTTTCTATAGGCTGCTGCTACTCCGTGTACCTATCTGACACCTACAGCGGCCTCTCCCTCGGCGATGGGGTCGGGGGTTATTGCCCAGCTCCAGCAGTTAGCACGTGGCAGGGGGTGAGGAAGGGGAGCAGAGCCCACCGGTGCCGGGGTAACTGGGAACCTTGCAGGAGTGCCGTGGCGTGGCCGTTCCCGGCTGGCAGCTCTGCCAGCCAGAGCCAGGCACGCAGCCAGCCCGTTACCGAAACGGGGGCTGTGCCTGCCCCCCGGTGCCCCCCTGTCCCGGGCCTGTGGTAGAGAGTAAAATAAACCTGACGTTGCTCCAGGATCCCCGGGCTGGTGCAGCCCAGCCTCTCACCCCGACTCGTGCCCCCCGCCGGGGCTGGGCAGCTGATGAAGGGGAGGAAGAGGAGGGAGCTCCGCCTTGCAAGGTCATTAGGGTAACAGGATTAATTAACAGCTGTTTGGTGGGCAGCTGGTCTGAGATGGACTGGGCGCCTCCCCGGACTGGGCGCCCCCCCGGACTGGGCGCCCCTGGCCCCCAAACCCGAAGTCACACCAGCATCTTTCCGGCTGCTTTCAAAATGATCCTTAACCAGCACCAGCGCAAAGACTCCTGCAGATGGCAACAGCTCCCCGGCCCCTCCGCTCCGCTCCGCTCAGCACCGCACCGGCTCAGCGGACTCTGCCGCCCGCGACTTACGGGTCATGCCAGCTCGTCAGCGAGAATAATGGCTCGTTGTGGGGGGAAAAGGGCTCATTTCTGCAACAATTTTTTTTTTTAAAAAAAAATCTAAATTAATATTTCATTGCGAGGATATGCTGTGATGGAGCAGTGGGTGCGCGGCTGCCTCCAGACCGGGTGTGCGGGGCTGCTTTATGCCAGCCTAAAGAGGGAAAACGGGAGCGTTGGAAAGTCCTCTGACCTCCGGCTTCACTGCTCGGCTGATTCCCAGCACGCTATATAGGAAAGCAGAAATATACGGGGTTGCAGACCCAGTTTTCATTCAATTCCCAGCACTTAGTTTTCCTCTTACAGTAGCTTCTACAACCAGGTCTTAGACAGTGTGCGTAAAACGCATAGCCACAGCCCCATATATGCCCTAGCATTTGATAAATCAATTTCACACTCACTTCTTTGACAGCTGAACCTTTGGGAAGCTTTATGTTTTTAAGATTAAAAATATAGAAATTAAAAAGCATCATTCGTGGTGACCCAGTTCCGAAAGTGCGGCGGTGCTGTGCCACTTCAGCACTGCTGATGTGGGCTCAGGTCTCCACACTGTCTCCCAGTGTCTCTCCAGCATCCCAGCAGATGCTTCCCACTTGGAAATAAACCCAGATGCATTAGGAGGCTTTTTTTGCTACTTTTGGTGTGTAGGGTTTGCGTGTTTTCTTAAATAAAAGGCAGGGACTGGCTGCTCTTTGGAGTAAGAGAGCAACTAAGGAGAGAGGAAGACTCTGAGCCAGGAAAGGAGAGGAAGGAAACCAGAGGGAATTGCTGGATGTGGCGGCAAAACCTCTAGCTGCGGCCGGCGGCAGACGGGAAGCGCGGCGGGAAGGCAGGTCAGCTGAGCACACACAGGAAATTAAAATGAAAAGAAGAGAAAATGAGTTTTAGCCTCAGAGTTGCGTTACTGTTCAGTAAAATATATGTATCAAGGGGCACCACAGGGCTTGAGGAGACGGTGGTGAGAAAATCAGTGTTCCCCCTCAAAATGACATCCAGGGACCCCCAGGAGAGGTGACACATCACAGCCACAACAAATATTCCTGGATTTTACCTCGAAAAAATACAACCATAATCACCAGGGGATGGATCCCAACGTCTCCATCTGCGTCCTGATTCATTTTTGATTTCATAATTGCATACAGGCCTTTGTATAATGTACAGGCGCTAGCTGGTTTTAATTTCCACTAACTTCTCTGCAGACAGGCTTTTGTCTGGAAACTGTAAATGAAAGCATCACACATATATCACCACTTGTGATGTTGTGTCGTCACTTAGAGAAGTAATTACAAACAGCCACCACCTTCTTCAAGGTGAAAAGTCCAGGAACATGTTGCTAGAGTTCCTGCTACACAGAAATTGGAGAACACCTGCGTCTCCTAGTTATGCCACCTGTATTTCCTGAGTATCCGCTGCATTTACCCCATTCGGCTCCACATCGTGTCCGCAGCCCGGAGCCCCAAGAGATGACAGAAACTGCAGGAAGCCTCATAACATCTGTGCTGAAGCACTTGCTGAGATGCAGTGCACAGCCCAGGGAGGGAGGAGGATGCTCTGGGCTCAGTCTCTCACATGTTGAATATCTTTTATAGCATATTAACTTGCAAAAAGTCCCGCACTGACAGATGCATACTGCACATGAACTGTGCGCCTTGAGCTTTCCATCTGCTTAGGAAAACAACTATTTGGGGTGGTGCATGATAATCTCCATACCCCAAATGATACCACAGCACTCCCAAGTACTCTGTTCTCCTCTACCATCAAAGAACCCTGCAGCTAATTTTATTAAAATGAAATCAATACTGTTTAATTGTCAAAACACTTTAAATTACTGGTATTCCAGAAAACTACCCAGTGTGGGCAGAATTATGATCTTTCTATGCAACATCACCCGAGCAGATGACAATTCAGGTCTTGATGCTGCCAAGCCGTCGGCACAGGAGGAATCCCAAAGGAGTGGCTTTGCCAGGCCAGGACCAAACCTACAAGGCCAGGAAAAAACTCTTCTATCACATCAAAATAATTAGAGCAATTCCAGCCTGTATTGAGACCATCTAACACATTTTAAGCTAAATTCTATTACTCACTAAAAACTCTTGTTCCTGACACGTATTCAATGTCCATTTATGAAAAAATACATCTGTTGTGCTGCCTAGGGGTGAGGCAGTGTGGGAGCACGCTTGCTACCTGCCTCCCCAGGCCAGTTTTCCACCCCAAACCTTCAGCAGGGAAACCTGGGATGCAAAGACTTACCTGTGTGTATTTTCTCAAACCATAACCCAAACCAGAAGCAGCCCAGGAAGCCCCTGGAAATGCCTCGAGCAGGCCCAGCACTAGCAGGGCTTCAGCTTGCCGGCTGCTGGGCACACAGATAGCTTGAGCTGCCTTGGAATGTTTGTGCAGATGGGAGCTGGGCTCACCGGTGCGCTCAGCATGTCCAAACTGGTGAGGCATCCATTTGCATCACCAGGCAAGACAGCACTGAAAAAGTTTAGGAACCCAGCAGTTACTGGTTAAGTAGCAAATCAATAGGAGAGACATGACTCTAAAAAGGCAATTAGTTAATTAACTATTATATAGCAAATAGACTAATACACTCAAATATGGGTTTGCATTTGAAGTGTTTGCTTTAGTGGGAAGTGCCAGGCTTTGGAAAAGGCATTGTGGCACCTGCGGCAGGAGCAATCCTTTTCCTATGCCCAAGGGAACAGCCTGCAAGCTTAGTCATTGGGCTTGACAGGACCCAGGGAAAACTACCTGTGGACGGGAATGCTGTCAGTCCGGGGAGATCATTCCCAGTGGCGTGATGGGGGATCAGAGGAGGAGCCAACAGAGCCTTCAGGTGGAGTAGGAGATGCAGCAAGAGCCAGCGTAGTGGTACCAGGCTGATGACGGCAGGGATGGGACATCTGCTGTCCCCAGTAGTCCTGTGTACATAGGGACATCCCTCCGACTGGCCTGCCCAGCACCCAGTGACAACCCCACCACCAGCAGTGGTATGACTAGTAAATCCCATCACACAGGGACTGACAAGGTGTACCCGGACCCACGGCTCCAGGCAGGTAGGGGGTAGGTTGGCACTGGGGATGGTAAAAATTCCCCAAGACCTTTATCCATAGCAACCAACTGCTGGTGGATCTAATATATTTGTGCTGATTCATTATGCTGGAAGCAAGGAAAGAAGAAAAAACAATTTAACTAATTCAGTCCTTGGAGAATTAGCCAGCAATCCAGAGGCACTGGTACCCATTGCCCTGGGCTCCACCAAGAGTCAGTTCAGATTTATTTTTTTAATTTTTTTTTTTACATTTTTTTGGTTCTGATCGAGTTTTGTGGAACTGGGGTGGTCCAAGGTTGTTGCCCACCCCCAGCCCAGCTCTGCAGCCCCTGCTCCCCCTCAGCCTCACTCCACATCCTTGCCTGAGCTCAGCATCCCACACGTGGCCGCCTTCCCCGTGCCCCCCAGCCACGGTGGGGCTGAGCTTCGCAGCAGCCACCTCGGTACAGGGCTTGGGTGGGTGGGCATTGCTCTTCTCTCAACAGCAAAACCATGATACATTTTCCATATTTTTGTCCTGACTTTCAGAATTTAAATGTCAGCTCCCCCAGACATGACCGAACTAATGAACCCAGCCTGCAGCGAAAGCCGGAGCTGGCTGGGTGGTGGGGAGGACACAGCAAATCTGCTATTTTGGCTTGACAGGACCCACACATCTCATTTCCCAGCATGAAATATTTGCCCTTTTACACCCAGACCCATCAGTATGTATGTGGGCTGCTGTAAAGGGACCCACCGAAGCCCAGCTGCGTGGTGGCCGGCTGGACCCCCCAGGCCCAAGGAGTGGACCCCAGCAGGGCTGTGGCAGAAACTTTCCCGTTTGCTGTGCCGCCTCCAAGGCCGGCACGGTCATTTACAGCGTGTAAACACCGTGGTTAAAAATAGCAGGGTCAAACCTCCCCTGTCCCTTCTTCCTCCCCCTGCGGCTGCCGCCCCCGCACTGCCCTCCCCAGCCTCAGCATCCTCATCCCTCCCTCTCACTCTTTCCCCAAGGGATGCACACGGGGCTGCATGGCTTCGTGCAGGCAGCGCAGGCAGGATGCTTCCCTGCCAAGCACGCAGCCTCTCTGCCCTCTCACGGCTATCACCTCTCTCTCACCAAAACAGCTGGCAGGTTTTTCTCAGTTTTTTTATTTTTTAACAAGCTACCGACCTGCTGCCCAGGTGATGCCCTGACCGGCCTCGTCTGGGCCGGCTGTTGGATTTACTCCCAGCAAAAACCAGTGTGCTGCCTGTGCACAGAGGAATCTGGGGAATTCGGGCTGGTGCTGACAAACTGGGGTGGGAAATGCTTAGTTTAGTAAAAGTAAAGCATCCTCAGACAGACAGAATGAGTGAGAGGGGAACAGGAGAGGGTTTTCAGCAGGATGGTGCTCAGTCCCCACGGCCAGGGCATTGCCCTGCTCTCAGTGACCCCCACACCCTCCGTGGCAATGGGTTGCACAAAAACTGAGGCCACCTGGAATTCCTGCATGGGATGGCAGAAAAGCAGCCAGGATGCAGCTGGGGTAACCCTGCATGGGATGCAGGAGCTGACAGAGGGGAGGAACATCCCCGCGCAGCCCCAGGGTGCGGGGCCGGTGCCCCTGGCTGCACCCCAGTTGCAAGCAGACAGACATTATTTCACCTCCTGATGCTTGGGGTGAGCTCGGGATGCGCAAAGGCAGCCGGTGAGGGCCCAGCCAGCTGGGAACCGCTCCTTCGTGTGCCTTCTGACTCATGCGATTTGTGTGGGTGGCAGAGAAACTGCTCCAAGAGAAAAAGGAATGGGAAAGAATCCGTTGCTATATTTAACCACAAATAATAGGAAGAGACTGAGCTTTTGGGCTAAGTTGTAAATAACAGTGAGATGAAATCATCTCAGAAATTCATGACTGGATCATGGCAGCCTCTTGAGAAACGGCATGACTAACGAGGACCACAGCTCGGAAAATTGTTACCCCCCTGTAAAAAAAAAAAAAAAAAAAAAAAATTTTTTTGGTTATTCCAGACCACTGCAGCGATCCTTCCAACTGTGACAAATTGTCCTTTATTGCCTTTTGGTTGTTTCTGTATTTTAATATATTTCAGCATTTATGTGTTCAGCTGCTGTCACATCCACCCGCGGCCACCCAGCCCCCTCCCCGCCTGCAGCCACCGGCCCGTCTCCCAAGGGTCTCGCTGCCATTGTGGGGCTTGAAATCCAATGTGTGCTTAGGGATGGTGTTGGATCAAGGTTATAATCCTGAAATTATTTTTAGAAATGAATATAATTTTGATTCAGAAGAAAAACAGCCATTGGAGAAAATCATCCTTATTATATGAGTGTTATATGAAGAGATGTTTGCTATTTGTAACAGTAAAAGCCTCAGCCAAAACTCCCTGCATGAATGGGAGCCTTTCCGCGGAGTCAAAGGTTTCAAGTCCTAACTGCAAGGAATTATTGCAAGGGGAGGACTAGTACGGTCCAAACTTTCTAATGCCTATTTTTAGTAGAAGGAATAAAATAGAATACATTAACTGCAACGTGCAACCTTGGAAGCCTGATGGCACACTTGATATCAGTATCATTGCCCTGCGATATTCCCAGCTTTAATTTATTTGAAGAAAATACATTTCATTTCTGGAGGACATCTAACCTTGATTAAGAGAACTGACCTAGCCCGGGAAGGATCAGGGTCATGCAGGAGTGTTTCAGCCTCTCTCTCTGCTTTTTCATAGTCTCACAGCAAATATTTGCTGGCAGTAGAGATTTCTGAGCTGTGAGGTAATGGCCTTTTTTTTTTTTGGCTTTTCTTTTTTACATATGCAGAGTCATCTTCTTGTTTCTTAAGCCTTATTACAGTTACAGATGTGCTTGAAAAATGTGAAGCAATAGATCTCGGCTTTGTGTGTTGAATTCTACCAGCCCAGAGCTTTCCCTGAGCAGTGCTCCCGGCTCGCTGCCGATGGGCTTTCTTAAGGGCTTCTTTAGCAGTTTTAATAGAAATGTTAAAAACTACATATTCTTTATTTTGGCAAACTGTTGTGAAAATACATGGCTTGACCCAGCACCCTGAAACACCATCCTCACGGCACCGCATTTACTGATTCAGGAACCAGGGAGAGGAATATTTGCAGAAGGGCTGTAACAGAGCCCAAAATGCAACATGCTGTGCCTGCACATCCTCCAACGCAGCGGCGATTTGCTCCATAATTCCTACAAAAGCCTCAACTATCACAAGGTTTGGGTCTGCTAGGTATCGTAATATCATTGAAGCTGTGACGGCTGAGCCTGTGTCTATCTACGATCTAGATCACCATCCAAAGCTGCGCTTCCCTCCATCAGTCCGTGGGATTATTCTGGCTACCAAATGCTCACCATGTGTGCGGCTTTCAGAGTCTTGCCCAAAAAAAGCAACTTCAGCTTCTTTATGTTTTTTCTATTAAGTTTTTCCATATTTAGGGGAAAACATATAAGAGAAAAGGAAATGCAGATGTGAAGCATCACTGTACAAAGAGTATTTTAGGCAGCTGACTCCCATGAAGGTGAGTTCAGAGTTACACAAATGCTAGTGGTCGCAGGGACAATCATGTGCACTATAAAATAACTATTTTGCCAGGTCAGCACTTTGGCACCATTTGAAAGATCTGGAAGTCAAGTATTTAATGATCCGCTGCTCCAAAGGGATCGATGTATTTCTGCAAGGGTCATTTGCAGGATCGATACTTGTGCATTCCCTGCAAGACTGGAGAAAATCAACTTCTAAAGCTCCTTCCCAGAAACCGCTCGGCTGCCCCAGTGTTCACCCGCGACTCCAGGCAGCCGCAAAGTGGGTTTCTCATAGCTCGTAACAGGAGCAGACTTTGGGGTGAGGGAAGCACAATGCGGCCATTAATGATGATTTATGCTCAGCAAGTCCGGGGGCTGCCCCATTGCTCTGTTGTGTTTGCGGGGCACAAAAAATCTCCTTGCAGGCCTGGGAATGGCCCGGACCATCCCAGGCTGCCCAGTGCTCACCGGCATCCAGAGGAGGAGAAGAAGGAAGAGTGAAATAGGAGAGCGGTTCGGATGGGCAAGATCTTCCCATCTGCACTTGTGTTTGGGGCAGCTGTGTAGGGTGAAAGGCTTCTCCTTTACTCATATTCTGCTTTAGCATTTAAAAATAAAAATAAATAAATATTTAATAAAAAAATATATATATATAAAACAAAATTCATGCAGGAGCTCTCACAACCAAAGTTCTGACACCTTTTTTTGCTAGGAGACTAATACTGGTGACGTGTCCTGGCTTTTTGGCTCCCCACCTTCAGGTAGTTTCCCAGAAAACTGTGTCTCTTCTTCCCTCATTGCCCACAGGGTTTCTCCCCTGGCCATGACCCAGCTGCGGACAAGTGTTTGTGGCCACAGCCCAGCTGTGGTGTGGAGGGGGACGTTGGTGGCAATGGAAGGACCATGGTGTGGGTGGTGGGGCAAGGAGCGTGGAGGTGCTGTGCCATGGTGCTGGTGCCTGCTTTGTAGGTCTCGCTCCCAAGCGTGGTAATCAGGGTCTTGCTTGGTTTCTTGAGATCTAAAGAAGCCACGGTTTTGAATGGTTAAGTGGTAGAGGCATCTGTAGATACACAGTTGAAAGAACATATGTTACAGCAACCTGACAATTTTCAAGACTACTTCTGACAAACATCTGGGCCACCTCACCTGTAATTTCACTTCTCTTTCATCAGTGAGAAGGATCACGGCAATATGGCAAGAATCTTGAACTGCCTACAAATGATGCTGCTGCTAACAGAAACAACACTTCGCTTTACTATTGCACTCCCATCCCTGCCAAGAACACTTGCAGGACGATACACAGCCTGGCATTTGGCGTCAGTAACCTGGAAAAAAGAGCAATGATGTTTAGATCTAACCAGAAGACACCTCTCGGAGCACGTGGGGACTGCCCCAGCACACACGGACGCCTGCCACGCTTCAGTAGCTGATGGCATTGATTTGCCAGAAGCTTTCGGTGCTGCGGATCAGTATGACAGTTCAAACTGTTGAGTTATGGCTTTAACATAGATGTAATTAACAGGTTGTAGGCTCATTTAAGAAAATTACAAGGTGAATTATGAGGTTTGAACCCCAGACTCACCTGGCTGCTTTGCTGCATCGAGCCTGAGCATCAGCTCTGAAATGCACATCCCTGGCGAGCAGGCAGAGCTGCCTCTGTGCTGCGGGCTGTGCCCGGGGGACCCCGCCACATCTCCACATCACCAGCATTGCCTGGCCCACAGCATCTCTTCCCCCAGATGTGGTGAATCACCACATCTGCCCCCCACACTCAGCGTATCTTCTGGGAGAACTCGGATGAGTCAGGAAACTCCCACTCCCCAGCTGGACCGTTGCCTGCGGGCGGGTGTTTATCCCCCCCATTTCAAGGTCCTGCATGCAGAGGAGGAGAGCAAGGGCGGCTCCCCCAGGAGCTGCACGGGGGGGTGGTGGGGGGGTGGTGGTGGTTTGGCACATTCCAGTTTTCACTTTCCCGGTGCTGCCGCCTCCCCAGCCAGGCCAGCTTGGTGGTCCAGCTCCCTGCCCGGTGACAAGGCCACTGGGGGTCCCAGAACAGCTGCAGCCCCCCTCTCTCACCAGTTACCATCCCAGGGAGCTGGCAGGCAATGTCTACACCGTACTGGCCCTCAGCAGAACAGCCACATTTCCAAAAATCACCTATCCATCATCCCCATTAGCAGCTGCAGCTGCCTACAGTCTCATTACTCACATCATGACACCAATTACTCCTGCTGGAAACAATTACCCACCTGCCCACCGTACCCACACGGAACCCACAGCCGGGCAGAAGACACTCTCCATAGATTTCCAAAAGCCCAACCAGCAGCTGAGCTAGCTCCACTGATGTACCACCCTGAACCCCCCAAACCTGAAGAGGACCCAGTGTTTATACCCGTTGCCCCAGGATGGCTGCAGGCATCCTCACGCAGCTACGGAGCCAGCTGGGACAAGTCCCCTGGCCCTGACCCCCCAGGAACCAGTGTGTCTGCTTTTTCCCAAGCCAGGCGTGGGGCTGTGGGAGCTGGGGCTGCTGGTGTGAGCATAGCTGCATGCCACAATTTTAGTTCTCATTTCTTGCTATCGCAGCACCCTGTTCCCTCCAGCCATGGTTTTCCTTGTCTGACAGGGTGCAGAGCTGATCCTCAGCCTGCGGCACACATGCTGGAGGCCCAGCCAAAATGTTAGCTTTAATGAGCTATCAACAGGCTTTAATATTTCATAGTGTTCTGATTGCGGAGTTACAGCTTATCAGAAATGCTGTTAAAATGCAGTGCTTTATTAACGGATTGATAGGCTTCACTGGGCACCCTGCTGTTTACTCACCACCATATTTGCTTTAAAACAAATAAATCACATCAGTTATTATCAAGAGTGGAGCAAATGCAGCCCCAGGCATGGTAGGGAACTGCTCCCAGAGCCAGTGCTCAGCATCCCTGATCCTGCTGGCTATGGGTTGGGACATGTCCCCAAGGCAAAGGGCTGGGGTCCCCGCAGCCACCCCTTCACGTAGGGTGGCAGAGCCAGTGCTGCCCGGGTAGGTCAGTTCTAAAGCAGCTGGGGCTGGGGCTGTGCCCCGCTCCGTGCCTGAAGCCCACCTTTCCTGCCGTTCCCAGCTCCAGCGCCCTTCTGCAGGGAGAAATGTCCATAAAGTGAGGAAATGTGCGCAGAATAAACCCCTGAAAATCCAGAAGGTAATCATGGCTTCTCATCGTCCACCAGCAGCCCAGCACCACTGACCTGCTCCTTCCTTTCAGATTATTTTTATGCAAACTCTGCCCAAGGCTGTACCATGGCTGAGAACCTTCTCCTCCCATCGTTCCTCCTGAGTGCCACAAAATCTGTAACAGATACAGTAGGCATGAATTACCCAAACGTAGGGATGACAGCAGGAGTATCGCTGACAGAAATCAGCAACGAAATCATTACGGGTTGAGTAAACAGGACAAAGGAAACGAAAACGTTACACACAAGGGTCACGTAGGTGGGTTAGCTGCCGTGTATCAGATTTGGCACGATCACCCAAAAGGAAACCAAGCAGAAAAGTGCTGGTCATTTTTTGCCATGTTTCATATTAGTAAGTTTTTCCATGACTAGATTAGACCTCCCCCTCCTCTCCCAGTTGCCTGAGGACTTTTGCAGCTGAGCTGAGGGTAATCAGCAAACAATGCAGCTGAGGGTCTTCAGTTATGGGGGCTGAATCAAGTGATGGATTGGGTCCCCAGAAGCATGGGCAATGGTCACTTCTAGGTGACACAGGGACCCCTGGGCCTTGCCAACAGGCAAAAAGCTACGAAACCTTAACAGTAGAAATAAAAACCAACAGAGAGGAAGAATGAAGATCTCACTCTCATCTGTGCCTTGCACAGGAGCCAGGGAGCCAGCCTGTCACTGCAGCTGTCCTTAAGTGTCAAAATCAGTGGTAGGCTCTGCACCTTGCATTTCCCCTCCCATGGGTCGCTCAGGGCTCAGGTATCCCTTGTCCTCATGTCCTTGGCTACCACTCTTCCCTGCATGCTTAGGTACCATTCATCCCCTTGTCCTTGGGTACCACTTATCCCTCTGTCCTCGGGTACTGCTCATTTCCGCATCCTTGGGTACCGCTCATCCCCACATCCTCGGGTACTGCCCTTCCCCACATCTTCAGGTATTGATCATCCCTGCATTCTTGGGTTCATCCCACCATGCATCCCTGTATCCTTGGGTACCATTCATCCCTGCATCCTTAGGTTCAACCCCATGTCGTTGGGTACCGCTCCTCCCCACATCCTTATGTTCATCCCCTGTCCTTGTGTATTGCTCATCCCCACATCCCTGGGTACCACTCACCCGCATGCCCTCAAGTACAGATTATCCCTACTCGGGCGTCCTGCCCCCACTCAGGGAAGATGGTTTCGGTGCAGCGGCAAGGTTTGGGGCACAGTCAGTGTAAAGCTCGGGTGGCAGGGACACCCCGCTGGTGGCCCCCACATTGGCAGAGGCCGGGTGCGGGCGGGGGGCTGCCAGACCCGCACCGCCCTGGCGGAGAGGCCGAGCCTGGCCCGGCGCCCCGTCCCGCACGGCCGCCGCCCCATTAGCCCCTGAACCGCCGCCAAGCGGCCCCATCAATTTTTCATCGGGGATAAAAGCCCGGCGGGCGCGGATAAAACCCGGCGCTGCCGCCGGAGGGGCGCGGGATGCCAGCCGGCCCCGCGACCGTGGGGAGCTCCGCCGGCCCCGCGGAAGGTGCGCGCCGGGAGCGGAGCCGGGCTGCGCGGGGCGCGGAGAATGGCGGGCGGGCGGGGGCCGGCGCCGTGCGCCCGGGGGGGCTGCGGGGGGGCGGGGGGCGGGCGGGCGGCGGGGCGCCCCTGGCTGCCGCGGGCGCGCTGGCTGGCGCGGAGGCTGGCGGCGCTGCTCGTCCTGCTGGCGCTGCTGGCGGCCGGCTGCGCCCTGCGCCGTCGCGCCTGTTCCGCGCCCCGCCGCCGCCCCCCGGCCGCCCGCCGCCCCCCGGCCGCGCCCGCCGCCCCGCCGCTGCAGCCCGGGGGTCCCGCCGCCCCGCCCGGGCCGGGGCTGGAGCTGCCGCCGCTGCCCCGCTACGAGGAGGTGAAGCATCTGCCCAGCTACGAAGAGGCGCAGCGCCACCTCCACTGCGCACCCGCGGGTGGGGCTGGGGCCGGGGCGTCCGCGGCTGAGCCCCCGCGGATGGGGCTGGGGGTCCGCGGCTGAGCCCTCACCCCGCTGCGCACCCGCGGAGGAGGGCCCATGGGGACACGCCGCTGGACAGAAGGACACCACGGTCCCCACGGGCCAGGCTGGCGCGCAGCCCTAAGGGCCAGCAGCGGCCCCAGGAGGGGTGCGGTGCCAGACACGGAGGTCTCTGGGAAGAACCTCACGGACCCCCGGGCAGACCCCAGCCCCTGGGAAGGCCGGGCACCGGACTCTGCCAAAGGGATGTGCAGGGTTCCCAGGGCACACCAGGGCTCCCCAGAGGGACACGCCACAGCCCTGGAGGGACCTGCAGCCTCCCCGGGAGCGTGGGCTGGGCAGCACGATGGCCAGGGACCGCTGCTCAGCCCCCGAGCCCGGGCACGGGCTGGTGAAGAAGCGGAATAAGTCATCCAGGAGGAAGCTGACTCGGGGACATCACCTCTGGGACGATGACATTGCCTCTGATACAAAGACATCACCTCCAGCACGATGACGGGGTGATGGAAAGAGCTGGTTGCAGTTGGGTGCTGCATCCCCAGCTCCCCTTGCTGGGAGCGTGCCGTGGGCCTGGGAATGCCCAGCTTGCTCGGCTGTGGAACCGGCAGGAGACCACGCGCAGGGCCCGCATGCATGACTGCACAAAGCCAGGCGGCCAGGGCGATATTCCTTGTACATCTGTTAATCTGATTGTTGCAGACACACGGCCTAGCTCTGCGCAGGAAAGCACACAACCTTCCGTTTCTCTGAAGACACCGGGCCATCATATATTCATATGAAGCACTTAGTTCTCATTAAAAGCCTTAAGAGTAGGGTGAAGGTACCTGAATTAAAACTAACAGTTTGCATGTCAGTACTTGAAATTTTATAGCACGGGGCAACCCTTGACTGAATTGGATCAATAAAAATATACTTCGGAAACAGAGATTCTTACATACAATCAAGTCACAAAAACGTCTCTGCTCCCCAACTTTTCCCCATACCTTACAGAGTAAAACAGCAGTGCAGAGGAATCCATATGCCACAGAGGACATGTTAGTATGTCCAATTTTAGGGGAAGGCAAAGAGGTGATCCCAGGAGAGGACAACAGCCAGACAACAGTGGCAACTGCTGAATAGGTAATGGCCGTGCTCCCTTTATATTAAGACAAGGCTCAGTGCACAATCATCTGCATATTCCACTGATAGCATAAACCCAAGTAACGTTATAGTCATTGCAATTCAAATCACATATACGTTCAGACCAATGATGGTAACACAACTGTATTTATGGAGTCATGAAATGTCAGCTGGTTTGGGAGCTGCTGAGTAAGTGTGACATGGGATATCTCTGATCTCACAACAATAAAGAAATGGAAGCCTCAGAATTTCTGCTTAATATGTTTAAGTTCCCTTCCAACCACGATTCTATGATATCAATCCTGAAATACAAACCCCAATAAATTGCCTTTTATTTTTGTTCCATTTTCTCCCTATCTCTAGATGACATCATCAAGAATTACATTTGTTTTAGAAAGCTTCTAGCTTTTCCATTATTGGTTATTTATAACTTTGACTATTCTGAAGTGAATAAGGCAACTGAAAACAATACAACTTTAAGAAGCCAAATTGGCTTCCCAGGACACCATGCTATAATGTAAATGAAATCTGTCCCTTTTTAGAGCAGCAGCAAACAGCTAAGCCCTGCTTGGGCTCTCTTGTGCTCACTAAGCAAATTTCGTATCTGCTTCTGCAGAGATTTTCATCATTTACATACCTTCAGCTTTAAGTTTTCTAAGCAAACCAGCAGAAACCTGGTCCTGGGGCACACTGGCAGGTCTTGGTGTGCTTTTTTGCAATGACATGCAGTCAGCTGCAGGGTTGGTATTTTACAGGAAATCTCAACATCCAGAGCACTACAAGCTTCCAATCCAAAGGAAAAAGAGCAGAAAAAAACAGGACGGAAAGGTTTTGTCTCCTACACACCTCTGTGAGTTGAGCTGGATTATCCATGGTCTGTGAAGGGCAGCACATGCACACACCTTTGCCAGGTCTTGGCCACAGCGATCATGGATTTAACAGACAGACATTAGTGCCTATTCTTGCATTTTTTTTCCTTCCATGGTTGTTATCATTCTTTCCATAGTATTTTCTACCTTGCTTTTGTTTCTAGATATATCACAATCAACCCCAGATTCTTCTTTTTAATTGATCATATTCATATTAATTTACAAAATAGAACAGAACTTATGCTATCTTGTTATTAAATGCCAGTTGGCCTTAGGGGTTTTTGTTGTAAATTCTTATTTCTATGGATAAGCAAGGTAGAAGCGCAACTGGCTGTCCTCATCTCCCAGTCATCAATATAAACCAGTCAATAATTGAAACAGAGTAAAATCATACCACATATCTATTTTGGACTTAGAACTTTCTGTTTTGAACAGGAATTAATATGCAGATTGGTTAATTTATATGGAAACCCATTGATTAACATTTGGAATTACAGTAAGAATTAAGTTCTTCACTGACCATTCACTGCAGATGTGTCTACCCAAAAAAACTTAATTCCTGAAAGAGTAATCACTTGCAACTGTTTATTTGTCTGAGGATTGCATGCTCCAATTTCTTAGGGAAAGCTGAAAGAAATGATGTCTCCTAGTTTATTCACATTTTTAGGAAGCAGTGTCAGTGCTCGTTGTCATGGGCGTGCATTTCTTCTCACTAGGCTGAGGGTACATCCAGCACCAGGCAGATCACTCCCATTTCCAAGCACTTTTTCCATTTTTCCACCTCTCAACTTTTTATTAAAGCTTTAAAGTAGGAAAAGTAGCAGCAGGTATCTGTCCCTTGCAAAGAAGCATTAGCTCTTTAATAGCTCTAAAGAAGACAGCACAGGCGCTGCGGGAGAATCTTTACTGGCATACCTGCAAGTTGCCTGTATCACGGTTAAGCTGACCAATTAATCCCGTACGCTTCCAAAGCTAACAGCTGCAGGAAGGGCATCACTCTGGCAAAATACGAGGTTCGTATCTTGCCAAAATGGTACCTTCTGTTTTACAAATGACAAAAATTCCCAGTTAATTTTTTCTTAAAAGTTAAACTGTAAAGGAATTTATCATTTCAGTCAAGGGACCCAAACCAAACACAGCGGGCTTACATCACTTTTCAAGGAGATTTACCAGATATGCCCAAAAAATCACATCAAAGCTGGCACCAGGCCAGTATGATCCAGCTCTCAAATCGCTTTACTGCTTGAAAAGGAGCATATTTCACAGCTTTGAGGCATTTGGCATTGCTAAGACTCACTCTGTCCATGTAATACCAACTTTTTGATTCCTATTTGGTTCTTCTGGAATCAGCAGTACCGACACATCAGAATTCAATGGATAGCACTTCTTCCCCCCCACCCCCTTTTACCACCAATATTTTCATTCACTGTTCATTAAAATCTACGTATTTGCTGAAGGAGTGGCAAAGACTAACTCTGAGAGGACCACAGGACATTTTTTGTTATCTATGATAGTGACTTGTACCTTTTTGCAGGAGGCAGGTCGATAGCTCTGGATGCAGTCCCGCTGCAGCTGAAGGCAGCCCACGCCGCCCCCCCTCCGTCAGACGTGCCCGGGCCATTTCTGTTAGTCAACGGGAGCTGCACAGCTCCAGCTCAGCACCTGCTTTGCACACTGGCTCCTCAGCGTTTTGAGAGCCGTCACCAGCTATCCCGGTCTCCAGCAGGGGAGAGGATGGTCTCCTCCCAGCTCCCCGGATCAGGCAGGGCTCAGCTAAGAGGTGGCTTGGTCCCGCTGCCCACTCGCACAGGCCTGCTGGGTGACCACAGGCAAGTGGCTTCACCTGTCAATAAGGGAATGACAACCCTGGCCACCTTCATCGAGTGCCATGACGGTTATCGACGTTGATTGGTTTGAGGTTTGACACCTTTCCAAGTTACATAATTTGCCTGGCTTTCCACCATCTGACTGCATTATGGACATCAGCTTCTTGGAATCCAAAAATCAGCTGGATTTGTGTGGCAGAGAGGCACAACGAAGCCACAGAGCCAAAGGCTGGCATTCGGTAACCTGCCGTTACCTCTCCCCTCCTTCAGACAAAGATGCTTCTGTGACACAGCTTCTGGCCTCTGGTGTAAAATTGATATATCTGCAGTCACCTTATGCACAGCATCTTTTAGAGATGAAGATTTGTTTTCCTGCAGTAGGGAATGGTTCTATACAAGCTATGAAATTCAGCCTTCACGTCAGATGATTCAAAGCTTCACCCTGTTCCAGTTCCAAAGAATAAAATCCCACAAACATAGATCTCAAAGTCTTACTGTCTTAAATATCAGAATACAAAAAATACTTTTCTTTCTTCTTCCGGACTATTAAAAAAATGCAAACCATAAAAAATTGAAGCTGGAGGTAAAAATGAAGCATGTTTCTTTAACCATTTGCATTATCTGGAATAGTTGCATCCAAAATGATAGTTAAAATGTGGCATAAAGCAAGGTTTAAATTTTTTTTAATTTTCAAATCCAAGAGGAAGTTCCGAAAATGCTTTTTTCACTGCTCTTCGTTGCAGTCACCCATCAGTAACTCCCCTTAGAAACATAGGGTGGCTGCTGTGCATTGTAAACAGAAAACTGTCCACACGGAACAGACAGATGGCAAGGTCTGTCCATCGCCAGATGATGGACAATGCATGAAGGCTGGGATGTAAAAATGGGTGTCCTCTAATGCAGGGCAGGGTACTGACATTAACAGATTGCTTAGGTTTGTTCCTCACTACAGTACTAGAATGGGGTGAAAGATCAGCAAATTTTTACATTATTTCCAAGCCCACGTGCAAGGAGAGCCAACTACATCGTTTGCCATGTTTGAAAATTCAAAAGACAGAAGTGCTACCTAACTCACACAACATCTTTTCAGTATGTTGCTTTCCTAATTCAATTATGGCTTTTAAACAGCCAGCTTAGCATTTACCTTTACCTCACTTAAAGATACACTTTTCACATTCCCATTTGAATCTCCCTTCTTACAACCAGAGAGAATCTATGGTGGTCAAGGTCAAATGAAGTATGTGAACTGGAATACGCATCCTGCTATAGCAAAATTGGGGTTATATTTGAGTAACTGATCCATCACAACAGCAACTAAAACAATTACATTTCTATTGTGTTAATCCCTACTTCTTAAATAGGTTTATGATGTTTAAAATTAAATAGTCAATAATTAAATAGGGTGCTATCCATTTTTAAAATAGGTATTCTTAAATCATTGAAGAATCAAGTATTCTTGCACTGGACAATAATACAACCAGTAATTGCTTAGCCATTTCATTTACAGCTCTGGAAGGTTTTAAATCAGGGTTTGGACAAGGAGGTAGTATGACACAAACACAACAAGTAGAGTGAAAGTACTTTCGATCTTACTTTGCACTTGCTAATATGCCAGTCTTTCTGAATACATCAGAAACGGCCCACTGAAGCAGATACCCAAGGTTTGGTTTGTTGCAGCTTGTTAACATACCCAAAACATCTGTATCCTTCTGTTATCTCTTTTTACTTAACAGATGGCATTAAATGAACTATTGAAAATTACTGAAAACAGGTACAGACACAGTGCAGAACTTCAAAACCCCAGACAAACCAGCACAAAATTATCTTGGACTGGGCAAATGGAACTTTTCTGGGAACTGCACCTGTGATACGTAAAAACCCTGGAACAATCCCAGGGAAGCCATATAAGAATGTTTCCTTCTGAGAATATTCTGAAATCTAGGTTTCATACCCAAGGCTGGAATTGTACCAGGTTACCTGCATATTAGAACCTGGTGAAAATAAAGAATATTTTTTCCAAATATTTATTTTTCCAAGATACTTATTTTGCCTTGTATTCTATTTAACACAAACATGGCATATCATTCAGGACTGGATATGCACGGAAAAAACCCAGATCTCATCAGCAATAAATACCTTAAAGTCTTCCTTGTGCTTTGGCCCAGGAACTAACCCACCTTTCCCATCACCTAAAATAGAACACTTCTCATCAATACCGAGACATGGAGAGCCAGCTTGAAGTACTGCTGTACCACCTTCTGTGAACATCGGCATCGGCTGAACATCAGCCAGTCGGAGACAGTACCTTTGCAAGCGTGGCATCCATCCCACTGTTTTATCTCAGTCTTTGCCATGGCTAATTGTTGCACCAGGCACTTTTAAGCAGCTGAGTGAATTTGCTGCCTCTGCTGTACCTCCAAGTGGCCCAAGAATAAAAGAGCGAGATTGAGCCGAGATCCTGAACTTTGTAGCACCGCTAGACTGGTCTTCAAAAATTGCTTACATTGCATTACAAATCTGAGCCAAGTTTCATAAATTTAACATTAAACACTTGCCATTAGTGGTATTTTGGGCTCATTTCTGGAAAGTAAGTGCTTTCTGCAAGTTAACGGAAGGTGTTTACTTTGCCACATGTCAGCACACCAGAATACTGCAGAGCTTCAAATGAGCTACATCAAATACATTGTTTTATTTAGCAGTCAGGTAAATCAACGGAGATCACTTAATGCATCACCTACTAGATACATTTAAAAAAAATTCCGTTTTTATTAAGAAATTTATGAGCTGTGCAAAAAACCATCATATAATGATTTACAAAAACGTTTGCCAGATATACAGATATTTAACATTTTGATGGTAATATTTCAAAGATACATATTATACAATGTCAGTTATGAATAACTTGCTCATATATTTGTAACGCAAAAGGCTTCTGCAAAGAACATCTAGCATATGCAGCCACTTTCATATGTAAACCAAAAATATATCTTGAAACAACACAAATGTAAAAACAGTATTTTCAAATCAAGTGCTTGGTGCAGAAAAAAATATGTGGGAAGTTCTTCCTTATTTTAAATGAGTATGGTATTTCAGCCTTAAGGAAGCTTTCAATATTGTCAATTATACGTGCTAGATGCTACAAAACCAACCAACAATTCTGTGTGTTACTTCAAACAACACTCAAAGCACATTCCACTGCATTTTAAATTATTTATCTCAGAAAATACCTTTTATTGCTAAATTGTTTGCTGCAGGAACAAACCTGAGTTGCTGAAGTAATCTGAAATCATCTATTAAAGAACTTGCTCATACATACGTAGTACCAGGAGTATGTATTACCATAACTGTGAATAAAATATTCCTTTGTATTTATAGGTGCAAGCAAATCCTTTTTTTACTGTTCAACACTTAGTTTGCTGAATTTGTCTTAGGGCAACTTAAACAAGTCTTTTCAGAGGTCCCTGAGTTTGCAGAAATAACCAAACTACTTAACTAGCTGCTTAAACAGGGAAATTGGTAGTTGGAGGCAACTGAGGTTAAATAATTTTAATGGCAATGAAAATGTAAAAGCCACTAATGGAAAGACAGTAAATTTTCCTTTTTTGTCATACATGTATTATGGACTACAAGGTAACTACTCGCTGGAGTTAGGCCATCAGAACATAAACCCAGATCCAAATGAGACTGTAGTGAATCAATAATTCTGCCTGTCATCCAGCCATTAGCAAGAACCACAGCAATTCTCACTCCTGTTCCCCACAAAATGTTTGCTGAGACTTTTTTTAATGTGTCAAAATATGCCAGTACAAAATATCCAAGAAGCGCTCATTAAGGCAACCAAGAGGACAGTTATTGCTGTACAGTTACACTGGCTCTCACTGCGGGACTGGTTGCTGCTCGTTCTCGTTCTTTAGCAATTTCCATCTCTATTTTGGCTTTGATTTTATTCCAATCAACTTCCAGCTGTAAGAAGAACAGAAAAGGGAGTACGCAGAGGTCAACTAGCATTATATAGAGAGGTCAAACAGATAGCTATACACTAAACAGACAATTTGAAATTACGATTACAAACATTATGTATCAATCATTACACAGCACTTCACATATAAGCGACAACTTGTCGACACACTAATGGAATGTATGAAGGCAGAGTTGAGTTCTAACAAACTGAGCTTTCCACCTTTAAAATAAAACAAGCTTGATATCTTAACAAATACTAATACATCTCATTGTGTCTGGCAAAACCCCATTAGAACACAAAAATAACTTGGATCAAGTCATTACATTTAAATTAGATGCGACCTCTGTGTCCTATTACTGAGAGTATAGCCCTGTATCAATAATACATGCAGTGATGTCTTTTGACTGCGCCTGAAGTCCACCAAGTAAACACGATAGCATATTACACTAGTTATCGATATAACAGAAATCAGATTTCTGTTTGAAATTTGTCGTCTAGATCAATATAAGTTTTACCTTTATATTGGCACTTCTCCAGCTGCAGAGAATCATCACCTTCCGGCTGTATTCTATTTCAGTGAAACTTCAGACAACAGACATAGTACAATATCCATGGTACAGTGGAGTACAACTGTTGCCTGTCTTTCCAAAAATGCTTGACAAGAAAGAATGGATCATGGTGCATTTGGTGACTACAAAAACATGTCCAAAACCCGGGCAAAAACGTAACTGCAAAGTTCAGTTTCATTGCTGGAGAATTAAGACTGTCAAAGATGGGATGGGAAAAAAGTCTCAATTGCTGCACAGGGAATTTTCAGAGTAGCTGTTACTCTGTTAACTAAGTCATGAAATAACAAGGAAGATTCTCTGTGAGGGAAGATGTAATTGCAATACCCATATTCTCATGTGAAAAGGTTAATACCTCAATTCAGGATGCATTTACTGGGTCCAGGTGCTTTGGATCTGATGACTGAAATCTTTATGGAGCTCTAAGAAAGAATGCGTTTGCTATAACAGATGTCACACAGATGCTAAACATACCATATACACGGCTAATTCTGCCATCCAGCCCAGAGAGCTACTTGCCAGCGAAGCCAACAATCCTTGCCAGTGACACCTACTAACTGCCAAGATATGGATTCTCAGTATACTCATTAGGTTCATAATACCTTATATATAAAGACGTGAGATGTAACAACTAAGCACATTGTTTAGATTCCCTATCTGCTTGCAGATCCGTGCTCTCAGCTGCAGTAAAGAGGTAAAAACTCCTTACTTAAGCCAGAAGGAGCTTTAGGTGGTGAAAGGGAAACAGACCTATTTATTTTTTTCCCTGAGAAGGAATAGCAGCACAAAATCTTGCTTTTCTCTTCAATGCCCTTAACGTTTCCTGCTAACTTTGCTAGTTACCACTACAGCCAAGAGCTTAAAATCCACTTCATTAAGCAGGTTCCCTCCCAGTTTCAGAGGCAGCAGATAAGACCTCCAGAACACGGATGCAGAAAAGGACTTCTTTATTCCAGGAACCTTCTGCAGTCTGAGACCCAAGTTTCAAGACTGAGTGTAAGGTGAAACGGGCTCCACCCGTGTCACTCTGCTCACACCTTGTCACTGACAGGGTGTTATTGCTTAGGAACCCTTCCAGAAACTACGGCTTTCTTGATGATTTAAAAACAAGACAGTATTATCTAAAAAGTCTCTTTCAGAAGCATCAGGGGATTAAGATGATTTTTGCTCAATAATGGATTTAAAGTATGTAGAAAGCATACTTCCAGCACAGCAGCCAAAATTGCTGCATGATAAGAGTGCCTGGAATCTGTTCTTTTTCTGTACTTCCTAGGTAAAGTACTGCAGAATGGTTCATTGGGGGGCTAGATACTGTGCAGACTTTTATTCTTGCTTAGGAAATGAAACATCCTTAGAAGTGCTAAAAGCTAATGACTTACATTAGAAATCAAGCTTTATTGAAAGTGTAATGGACAATGACCAATTAAAGGATCTGAGCTAACAGCTGAGATTATTTCCTGATCCATCAGCTACTGTGGATGCAAGGATCTGACACTGTCAAAGTACACGTCTCTCTTCACAGTTTCACCCTCGGAATGCTTCAGAACAGTGAGGGGAAGAGCAGGAAGGACATAAGGGCCACTCAGTGAAATTGCTGTCTAAGGTGCACATGTGCGTGATGCCTCTCATAAAAGAAATGCACACAAGGACTTCAGTGGAATCTAAGGTACTTTTAGCTTATGAACTGTAAGATCTATCCTCAGTCTTTAAGATCTGTGAAATGCTAATACATTGAAATGACCTACTGATGATAGAGGGTTTCCAGAGGTTTGATGAAATTGTATATTTAGCTATTTATCACATTCAGCAGAACGGTTTGTAGTTCACTTTTAATGCATATCTGGAAATCTTCAAAGTTTTTTATTGTTGCTATCCATAAAATCACAAAAAAATGTTGAAGACATTTTAGAGGTACCCATTCAATCTGTACTAAGGTCTAGCTCCCTGTTTATAGAGAACAACTATGCCTTCATTTGTATAATCCTTGCCAGATACTAAATATATACATTCCACGTCTGCACCTTCAAATAAACCACATGCACAACTACTACTAGCCAAGTAGCCACACATCAAGCTATGAACTTGTATTCAGATGTAAAAATTTTAAGATCTGTGTCCACATTTGAACCAAAGAAGGAAAACGTAAGAGCAATTCTTCCCCACCCTCCCAAAGTGGCTACAAGGGGCAGGCTGACCTAAAGCTGTAGGAATAATTCTGAGCAATACTTACACCTTCTGCATATTGCAAAAATCTTTTGTTAGTTTCTTTTTTACCAAAGTCCTCTAGGAACTTTTGTCGATAAGCCAGGACCGTGTCAACATGTGTCTTGTGCTTTACTGCTAGTTCTAGGGCCCTGGAATAAAACAGAAATGGGCTTGTCAGGCTATATAAATGCTCTGGCACAACTACAATCACCATGGTTTTGCAAAACGATATGCTGAAAAGCATTCGGGCTGCAGGCAAAGATTCCTAATCTATAGTGCCAAGCAGTTTTACATTAGTATCGGTCACAAGAGGTTAAAAGTAGCCAGCGAAGGAAGACTGTCTACTTTATGATGCATGCTATGAAAAATATCCAACGGTTATTTCTGTTGACAACCTCATCACATCATTGGAGTTTGACAATACGAGTCTTTTTATTTCAAGGAAATAAAACAGAGTGGTTAGAGTTTAGCACTCTCAATATAAAGGGGCAAAAGTAATAATTTTTAATAACTTTGTAACAGTCAGGAACCACTCCTGAACAGCGTCATAATACTTATTGATAGTGTATGCTACACAGCATTTATGAATATTCTATAGGGAGGAAAGATTAGGCATTGGATTAGTATAACCGATTACTCTCACATCTGTTTTCTTCTCGATGGCATAAGGAATACTTATGTTTGATAGATACAGTTTTTAGATGAGACATTATAGGCAACATAATAAACCCCACAGATATGTGGGGAGGAAAAACAACTTTTTGCCTACGGTGATATGAATATAATAGCAGAGAAATTAGTAGTAAATGGCCTCAGAAGATTCTGTTAGAAAACGTGGGTTTTTGTTTAAAGGAGAAATTCCTACTTTGTTTTCTCAGGCCTAATTCATATTTCATCCACCTACACAGTGCTGGGAGTCTGAATCGCAACGTATCTATTTTTAGCAACAAGACATTTCAAAACAGCCTTAATTCTTTGAGGGTCACATACAGTTTGAGGTATCACTAAGGACTTTGCTGTGTCAAAAATAATGAAAAAGCAAAATGTTATTTAAAAATGCTTCCAAACATGCTTTGCACTTCTGTCACAGAATACTTGTCTTCTAAACATGACAGAAAAGAAGTTACTTCTTTGGTTATTGTCAGGATATGATTTACTTCATCTTTTTACAGTTCTGGGCAATTACAGTACAGGTAAGCATCTGCAATAAAACAACCAATCTCAATAATTTACAGGTTACCTCAGTAAGACTGCTTATAAACATACTGTGTTTGAAGAAATACTACCTATCCCAATTGTAAAGATTAATGTTGACTTGAATAGCTTGATAGATAAGGCCTGTTTGAAGAAGCAGGGTTTCAGCTTCTTGGGTGTTTCCACTGAACAGCAGTGTATGAGCCATCCTTGATTCTTTTGATGGAAGATCTTTGATGGAATTGATATACTGAACTTTGTCAATCTGTTAACGAGATGTACAGTAGTTTAATAAGGGAAATTAATGAAGAAAATTAGTTTTGCAACAATTTAACTAGAAATACATAACTAAATTTTCTTACCTCACCAATTGATGCATAGGCGATTTCTGCTGTAGTCATGTCTTTGTTGGCAACTGCCATAGCAGCTAAACAAGCCCACATCGTCTGATCCTGAAATTTAAAAAAAAAAAAAAAACCGCAACTCTTACAACTTCGAATATTTACTATCCTGCTAAAAATGACTTCTCAAAGGAAGTATGCAAGTCCTGAATATAATGCATAACAATACAACATTTCTCAGTATGCCATTTAGGGCACCGTGGTCTAACTCTCTTATTAGAAAGTCACTACTTTCTCATCTTTCCTCAGAACTCCTTCATTATAAAAATGTTGAAGTTGTGATCAGCTGAGACTGACAGTGTGGCTAAATGAGTCATTAGCTCTCAGCATCTCAGCCAGTAATGAACTCCTGCCATTGTATCACTTCACAGCCTCGTCACTGTGTCCCTGTCACTGCTCATGGATAAAGCACTGGCTGTAGTTAGGAAAATCAGTTTAAGCTGGCTGATCTCAACCTGGCTTCACAAATAACTGCACTGGAACCACGATGCTGACAACAACTATACATTTATCATAAACGTACTATAACTGAAAAAATTATTTGACTGTAGAACAATGAATCTGCTGAAAAGTAAATAAGAGCTTCAAAAGTTCTGTCTCCTTTGTGATATTTTCAGTACATTTTATGTTTAGAACTAAGAATTAGAAAACCTTAGTGGTAATAATAATATTACAACCTTGTTTTCTATTTTTGTAACTTTTGCAATATTATTTGGGTTTTTTTACACAACAATAAGGAAACTCCACTAACTCAGAAAAACATTTAGGAAGATTCTGACATTTTGGTATCTTATCTTTTCAAGTCTGACAACATTATAACAAAGCTATACTACTAAAACATACTAATTAATACAGTTTAGGCTACCACATGTGAAAACTCTAGGTCAGACAGGAAAAATTTAATTTTGAAGACACTTGTTAGTCCACACACAGTCCAGGAATTAAGTGGGTTTTAGTAGTTTTGCTAAATATGTTTAATAACAAATTTGAATTTTTTTTTAAACACTTCATCATATGGTTTTTAGAATAGGTTTTTAGAAGCAGCATAGGATTACTGTTAATTTTAAACTGACTAAACAGCTACACTGAGCATGCTTTAAACATATTCCCATGCCATGTCTCAAAATTGCTTTTATATGAAACAAAACTGGTAAGACCCACTGAAGACAATGAAATACAGTAATTTAGCCTAAGGCTTTCACTATCACCGTCTTTGCACATGTTCCCACTCTTTACCAGGATTCAGGACAAGAAAAGCATTCCTCCTGGTAGCCCATAATTTGGGAGATTCAAAGTTGTCCAGAGAATCAAATACTAATAAAATCTTGGTCACATTTTTCTCCTGCTTCCCTATTATTTAGAAATTTAGGTGATAAAATGCTGAAAGCTCAGCTTGAAACTATTCAAGGGACCAAGTTTCTAGGAGTTTTTCACCAATTGGTCTTGTGTTCTCTCTTTCCTCAGAAAGATGGTCCGTTTTCTTATTACTGATTAGAAATGCTTTGAACTGTCTACCTGGGTTGCCCCAAATCAACAAAACAGCCCTGTATCTCCATGAAGAGTTTATGAGTCATGAAAGATAAACAAAGTACTCAAGGCAAGACCTTGGTGTAAGGGTGTTCCAGGTCATCCCTCAGCCCAAAAACAAAGTATCAAATAGAGAGGATATTCACACCATCTAGTTTAGGCCAGATTAGATTACCTTCTATCAAAGACAAAAATTTTCTTTTGTCAATCAATGCAAAGGAGAAGTCTTCAAAGACCAAGACTGAAGTATCTAACTTGGGGATGCTTAAAACCAGATGATGTGAATACTCTTCACGCTGAAAATAAAGATTCTGTTCCAGTTTTTCTTGAAAGGCCTTCCTCACTTGTTGACAGATAACAGATTAATGAGGAAAAGCTCATAAAAAAGGACAGTGAAAAAACCATGATACCTATATTGAGATTTCATTTAAAAAGCACCAAAAAATTAAAGTATTTTTTCCTTTTAAGTATGACTAAAATCATTGGATGACTCTGCCCATAAGAATGAAGAGGATGCACGAGAAGTTTGACCAAACAAACCCCCTGAATTAGAAAACCTTCATATCAATCAGAAAAAAACCTATTAATATTACCACCCAATACAGTTGTTTTATTTTTAAAAGATGATGCATTTAGATTACTCAAAAAAGTTAACATAATACTGCATTTGAAATCTGAAATCCCAGTTCCCATTGCCAAATACTGGGAAAAAAAGCCTACTATTAAAGGGCTAGCACCCAAAATAAAAATCAATATACAACCCAAGTTTTCTGGATGTGTATTGATTTAATAATGCAAATACAAAAATAATTGAAATACCCATTTAAGGTCATGGCAATCATATGAAAGTGCTAAACTCTTTTCTAGGACTACATGGGGGAAAGGAAGCAGGGTTTGGGGAGATTTTTCATTGTCAGTTTTAAAGACTCCCAGACTCACCTCATCTGTTGCTGTTGCCTAAATATATATAAAAGAAAGCAAAGGGGGAAAAAAAAAAATCACACAAAAAACAAGTGAAATAAAACATGAAAAACTACTAGGCAATGGTGGAGACACAGATAATTTTTAATCAGTTATATTAAGGCCTAGTCCTGAAAAGTTAAGCTTATTACTAACTTCTGTGAGTACTGGACTTTGCTGTGAATAAAAATAAGCCTTTTTATTATATATAATGACAACTATGAAATGATGCATCTGTATATTACATAATTATGAAAAATGTATAATTTTTCATGACCAGCTCAAAACCAATCAGCAACAAAGCAGAAGAATGGAAATCAGATGTAACATCTGAAATGCAATTACCTTTATTAAAGGAATACTTGAAAACATAAATATTACAGTGAAATTATATCTGAACATTCCTGATAATTAGCATTTACCTTGACAAAGCGACACAATCTGACAGCATCTTCCCATTTAGAACTACTAATATATTCATGAAGAATCGCAGGATAAGGTGACATATTAAGGTGAATAAGTGAACCATCTGCTCTTCTAATTGTTATTTGATTTCCTACAAAATGTATAATCTGGGGATTTTTGCCAAATTCACTGGGTAGAGAAAGAAAGGTAAGTTAATATTTACTTCTTTCTAACTGAAAAGGACATTAGGAATGTAAAGAAATCTTTGTTTCAAAATTACAACATGATTATACTTCGTTTCCAGAGCACATAAAAATCTAAGCACCTAGTTATTCACTAGTTGTATCCAACAGGTAGTTGTAATGTTAACTAAAAATAAATGTTAGTTATGCACATACACTGGCTGTAAGGCAAATGCAAACTGGGTATTTGTGCAAAAATTTTCAAATACATTTGTCAGTAAAAAGTATTTGGGCTCCCACAACTCTTAGAATGAAATATAAAATCCTTCATCAAGAACACCTGAATTCATTATCACAAGCGCGCAGACTGAAGCAAACATGCTGAGCTAGAAATAGTATTATCTGTGATGTAATGTTTTGATACATTTAATTTCCAACAGATACTTTTAACATATCTTCTTTTTTGTTTGATTTTTTACAAACAACTAAGGCAGTATTTCATGAGATATGATTAAAATTTTGCTTATGCATCAAGATATGCATCATCCATTTCAACTGCAAACTTTATGACATGAATTATAAAACACTTTTTCCTCATTTCCTAATCAAGAAGTAGTAACACAAGAAGAATTTTAGAAGTTGCAACCCTGGCTTTTACTTCAGCTGCCAAAATTAACATAATGTTTTAAGGAACGAGTAAAGTAGGTAAAATACACAGTAATACTATTATGATAAAAAAGAATATATTACCTTGCATCTTTTTCATACAGAGTTTTTGGCAAAAGATCTTTATCTACATTGACTGTGTTGGGGTAGTACCAGACTGTAAAATGAGTATCTTGAATCCCACAAAGAATGTTAGACGTGTCGTTCCAGGCCAAAGTTTGAACCATTGTCCCTTAATTTAAAGATAGATGAATAACATGCATTTCCACAAGAAACTTCAAAATAAAGGTACACTTCACAAACTGTAGTAAAAGGGTAATTATTAGCCATTCTTAGTTCCTTTTATAAGGACTGAGTTTAACACCTTGTTTATAAAGTAACATCTTACATACTTAACTTCCAGTCAAATTCAGTTCTTGCTTTCTGAAAGTAAGTTCTTTTCAGAATAATGGTTTTTTGGACTTGGTTTTGAGACTGGAGACCAAAATTAACACAATGGTCAGACTGCAGCTTTGTACTTCATGGATCATGCATCTACCTGCAGCATTTAAACTTTTAATTAAAAAACATTATGAAATTAAGAGTTTGCATTTGCAAGAAAACCTTCTGAAAGATTCTGTACTGAATAATTCTGAGGAATACATTCTTCTCTAATACCCTTCTAGCTGCTTGCTCCAGAATGCAGTAACAAGTGCTTAAATGTTAACAGCTGCTTTACATGTAACTGATATATTATCAAAATTTAGATAAAATGTACTAAAATTGCCTCTACCACTATCTTACGGAAGCCACAGAACTATTTCCAATGTTTTTTTCAAGTCCAGTTTCACTATTAACTAAAAAGCAAAATTTTGTCTCTTTACTAGATAAAAGTCTATTTGCCTGCTAGCACATGATTGAACGTTATTTTGAATTTTCCTTACCTATTTTGACAATCTTCTGTTCTTTTCCAAACCGTTTAACTGAAGTAATGTAGAGATCTCTGTTCTTATCAATAAAAGCTATTTTTCTTTCACTTGTAAGTCCTTTCTGGTCCAAAGCAATCGCCACAATTTCCGTCTGAAAAGGAAAAAGAAAATATCTGATTTTTATTTTGGAGATTCGTATCACAGAAAGCATGTGATATTCAAAAAAATGAATGCTTTACTAGAAATAAGGCACAAAACTCTTGAAAAACCGGATTGTGAAGACACTTTATGTGTGTCTTCTCTGTGGAATGAGGCATTACATGAATTGAATTTCATGCAGATTAAACTAAAACTGCAACAGAGAAGAGTCAGCAGTTCAGGAATTTACTACAGAACTACAGAAATACAAGTTGCAGTCTCAAAGCAAAAGCTGCCTAAAAGATGAATGTTTTTTCTTCTCTCCAAAGAAGCTGCCTATTTTTGACTTTTTTGTATACCAGAAGAGTGAAGAAAAGTAAGATGCAGTTCAGGCAATCATTTTTGAAGACAGTAAAAGCTCAGACTGAAGGCAGACAACTTTTTGATGATGTTCCTTTTCTTCAGCATTAACAACAGGTTGACACTAATGAAAGCAGCTTTGGAGGACATGCAAAGGAAACTCAGGTGATGTTTTACTGCATAACAAAACTATTTGCCTGTAGTTTCAAACTCTTATGTGCATGGGAAAGACATGCCAGTAACTGAACACAACCTATAACATATCCCTTTGTACCTCGACGCTGCATAAAGAATCTGATTTTTGTTATGTCAGCTAGGCTTGTCAAGCTCCTGTCTATTACGATGGTAAGCCTTTAAAAGTTTATTAGACCCATTACTGAGGAAATCCGTTATTGATTCTTAATTTCAAAGTATAATAAAAAAGAGACACTAGATTCTTCACCTTACCTTATGGGTTAGAGGCTTTCCATCACCCAATGGCTTTCCAGATAAAGCTTCAAATATGTAGATAACTGAAGAAATTAAAAAAAAAAAAATATTAGTTACAAATAAGAGTTCTTCATAGACTTTTCAAGCAGTTCCATTCATTTTCAGAGGATAATTTACTGCAAGTGGGTACTTATTACTGTGTGCTAGATATACCAATGACTCACACTCTGGTGAAAAAAGAATCTTACAGTTGGGAAAACTTAACCATCAGAGTCTGCTGAGCTTCGGAATAGCCTCATTTTGCAATTGGAGTGATCTGTGAAAATTCTCAAATATCCTTCTTTCCAGAGCATTGATAGCCATTGAAACATGACATCATGGACTGATACAGAAAAGTAATGTTTTACTTCCCATCACAGCTCAAATGGTTATTTACAGAAATGACATGGAGTTCTATATGATGCAAGTTTGTACTCTCCATCTGAATAAATTAATGTTACCAAGGTTATCCGATACATTTATTCAATCTTAACCCATTATTTTGATGAATATGAAAGTTTAGGAAGTGATACCATTGAGTGGAATATTTTCCTGAAGAAATTATCATCATATAGAAAGCTGCCCTTCGAACAATTGTGTAATGCATTCTTTAGAAGCATTCTCTATTTTGTTAAAAACCTGCTCTGTTTTGAATTCTTAATACAGTGGTCCCTAGACATATTTTCTTGCAGGACAGTTCAGGTTTTCAGCTTGTCATGATGATACAGTTAATGGCAATACATTAATAACTGGCTTCCTCAAAAAGTATCTGCTTTATCCAGATATACTTGAATTGTATATATAAATTCTTGCAATCTTTACCAGAAGCCCATCTGTTCTATACTCTCCCTGTCTCACCCTCAAAACAAAAATAAAACAAAAAAACCCTCCAAAAATCCCCCACCTACACCATCTCTATTTATGGGATATCCAGTGATGACTCAAATTTGCAATTCACTTAAAAATAAAGTTTCTCTTTCTTCCTTTCTTTCTGTCTTTATATATACAAGTGTATGTGCGTGTGATGCACACATATCCCTGTGCGTTCAAAACCTATTCATACATACTTTATACATAGTCTGTGAATACGCACATGAATTCAGACAGGCATAGGTAGAGTATTCAAACCTAGAGGAAACTGTAACATTATAAGGAACACCGGTTGTAATTTAAAGCACGCAATTCAGCGTTAGTCCATGGATGTTTTCAGATGTGACAGAAACATTTCAGATGTTCAGTAGCACACCCCACCTGCTATTTCAAAGCACTACCTGTAAGTACACTACGTAAGATGAACATACAAGTTCATTCCAAAGGATGGCGATGTTAACATGTTAATCCTGCTGTGCATTTCCTTCACTAGGACACAGGATGTTGGTTTGAGGTCAATGGTTATACAGGCAGATTTTTTTTTTTTTTTTAAATACAACTGTAAGAGCAGGTGTTCAGAAAACATTGGTTGAGTTTGCAAAGGAAGAAAAAGGTTTTGCTCTTGGCAGCAGACTAAATATATAAAAAACCCCACCACCCTAGTTGTTTCTGAGAAGTTCTATTCTTCTCACTTTTATGCATGTCTCCCTGCATGAAATTGTTGATCTAGCTATACAAGCCAATTTTACAACTACTATACTAGCTATAGGAAGTGAGATTAAGAGTTTTAAAGAAAACCACTGTACCTAACTGACAAGTAAAATTGGTTAACTATTCGTGAATCTACAATGTTTATAAAAGTATTTAAGAAAGTAAGTTTGGGGTTGTTTTGTTTCTTTTTTCTGGTCTGGAAATATTCCACATCACTTTATAATCATTTAGAACCTAAAATAGATCTTTTTAATATGTATAAATGAAATATATGAATAAAGGGTATTCTCTCACTTTGAACACTCAGAGAAAGAGAACAGCTACTGTATGCCTTTTAACACACGTGTTCTCTTACGACAGAATAACTGCTCCTAGGGTGAGCAGCTCCATTTTAAGAACAGGCTCACCTCCCTCTTCCAGCTTTATTAGAGACTGAGGAAGGACTGTAAATGCAGAGATACCAACCTTTTTTCTAGATTGCTGAAGGAGGAAGAGTATCCAAGTAAAAATACTGAAGGACAGCAAGTGATAGCGTCCTCTGTTTCAGTGTAAATTAGCTTGTAGAGAGCTCCATGCTACAACATGTAAACTGCTTCCTGCATCAAACTGAGCTATCTTAGATATTTCTATATTGCAGTGCATTATGAAAAACAGACCTGCCCTCAAAACAGGGCAAAGAAAAAAAAGAACGGCTTCTGCTGGGGTGAGTTGAGAAGGATAAACAGGCTTAGATAAGCCGTGGTTTCCTGTGCCAAGGATCTGTTTTCCCATGTGCTGGCATATTATCAGGCTTTTTACCACTACTAGTGGGGCTTGTATCTAAAAAAGAAAAAAAACCCCACCCCTACTCATTGCCCTGATGGAAGCTCCTATCAACAGAATAATTTGGAGAGCTTATCTTGAAATCATAGCCAGAAACCCAGCCTCTGTAAATTACAATTTTGATGAAGATTACCCTGCATGCAGAACCAGCTCACAAGATTTTCAGGACACTAATGGGAAAGGTTTGGAGATGGAGATGCTCTTCAGTCTGCTCAGGAAGACAGGCAGGGGAACAGGGCAAGAGAGTGAGTTTACCATTGAAACGTTAAATATGCACGCATATAGAGAACAGTCAATATTTATGGATACATTTTCTATATAACCTCAACTTATTGAAAGTACTTCTACTGCTTTTGTTCTAACTACATCAAGGTGTCACTACGGCAAAAGTATAAAGTCCCCGTGTTACATGTATTAATATACAAATATACATACACTCATGTAATATAAATAGACATACACACAGAGTAAAAAAGAAAAGATCAGAAATAAAATACAACTTTTTACTTATCCATTTAGATTTTGTTTGCATCCTACTGCTTTCCTCCTAATAATTTACACTGAAATATATTTTTGCTGATTAAAATAAATTTTAATTATTACACAGCTGTTTTAGATATCTAATGTCTTCGTGTTTGATGATAACATTTTCTGAAGTAATTTTCCTCAAAAATTAAATACATACTAGTAATGCTACTACTCTTAAAAATAATTACTCAAAATGAAAGAAAGTATTTGTTCTCACACAAAAGATAAAATGTATTTTTTTTTCTTGTACATTCTTCAGTTGTACAGAGTAGCAAAAATGCTTTGTAACAGGGAAGTGAGAAAAACCTCACCTACTTTTTCTTTTGTTTGGGTGAGGATATTTTAAAAGATCATTATAAAGGTTTTCTTCATTGACCAAGTAATTTAAGTTGCAGGTTATATGCTGAGAAAACTACCATGCAATCAGTACTAAAGGGCTAACTCCCTGCCAGGATCTTCTTTTGTACTTCACACTGAAAGGCTTTTTTCTATGGCAAAAAGAAGATAGATATGGTGGTTCTTTGCTGCAGAACAAAGAATTTTAAAATCCTGAATCTGTTTAAAATCTATTCATTAATACTAGGGTAACAGAGTTATAGCTAATAGATCGAGCGAGTGTCAGTTGGAACCACGGGCAGGAAGTTTTCACTGTTTGACTCTGCAATAACAGCACCTCCTGCGCACAGTTGCTCCCACCGGTAATCCCCTTACTGGCTGTATCGCAGGAGAAATACTGCTATAGATAGCACTCCAGCCCTCTATTGTCATCCTTGTATGGCCTATAAATGGCACAGTTACGAAGTCAAAAGTCACAGCGCTGTGGGTTTTTCCAGCAAGGGAAGTGTCTGTCTCCAGCAGACACTTAAAATTTATATTGTTGCACAGGTAAACTCATAGCTTTGCATCAACAGAGAGAACAAAGGAAAAGAGCTGACTGACAAACAGATATTCCTGTACCATTCGTTAATGCAAAAACTTACCTGAAGCTCATTTGGCCATGTTATGGTTTAGAATCACAGTGCTTTTGATGCCAAAATACAAAAGCTAAGAGAATAAAACTCTTCAAGAAGACAGCACTGAGACAGAGTACATCACAGCCTCATACCTATGGCCATATCAGTTGCATATAAAACCTACGTGCTGTAAAGATACAAACCCAAAAAAACTAAAGCAAAGAATACCCGAGAACTAAAATTAATCACAGCTAATATACTGGTAGCTTCTAAGAGCAGCAGCCAAGCAGAAAAAGTTGCTGAGTTACTTCTTTAGAAAAATCATGTCAGGGAGTGAAAACCTACCGTTCAAGTATTTAATGCAAAGATTCCATGGTTCTCTGATGCATTACACACAACTGGAAGTGCAAAGACATATATCATTCTCTAACTTTTATCATCGATGTTAAGCGAGACCAATCATTGTAATACATTTTAAAAATAAATATTGTCTTTATATCACAGATAAATTGTTTATGCTTTGTGCTTTTTTTTTTTTTTTGTACCAAAGATGTTGAAAGCCTCATAATGAATTATTAGTAAACACAGAACTACTAGAACAGAGAACTTACCCTTTTCATCAGCTTTGTCTTTTACTGCTAGAGTATCATTACTCAGAGATACTGTCTGAGCATTTAAAATGTCTGTTCTCATTCCTGGAAATTTTGGAGAGGAAATTAATCTTCCTTCATATGAATATAAATAAAGTCCTCCACCATCTACAAGAAGAAAATGCCTGCCAAAAAAAAAACAACCCACCACCAACAAAAAGTAAATAATTAAATGCAGAAAAGCATGATTATAGTTTCAACAGTTTGAAGGTAATTGTCTAACATCCTGAAATTGTTTTCAGTTAAATACATAATTTCTAAACTTTACATTTCAAAGTTGATATTCTGAAAGCTCTGTATGGAATATTTCAGTTTTAGTGTGAATGTTATCTTTTCCATGAAAAATACTTATTACCTGGAATCACTGTGACTTTATCTGTTATGATATTACAGGATTTAAATCTTGTAACTCCTGATGACAGGGTGTTGTAAGATGCTACTCCCCACACATCACCCCATGAGACGATGCTGTGTGTATGAATGTATGTGAGAAACAGCTTTAATGTATACAGCTAGCTTTGAAATAGTATTACCTGTACCATTTTCTTCAGTGTGACTAGATTATAGAGTGCAGAAAATAGAAGACATTTAATGAACTGATCACCATCTCTCACGATGCATGGCTTCAGTGAAAAATAACTTATTTGCAGGAACACATTGCAAACTTTTATTGTTAAGTAGAACTATTTATGTTCTGTATAACTGGTAAATACGGTATCTCTAGTTCAAAGACACAAAAAACACACCCATAAACAACAAGCCAGTTGTTAGACCCTCAGCTATTGTAAATGTTACCAAACACTGGCACCAAATGAACCGCTGTTTGTGTGCACATATATCTGTAAAGGTAGCCTGGTTTTACCTAATTTTTAGGTTTGTCTCTGTGGATCACCTACACTGCCAAAGAATCTGTACCACATTTTCAAAATTTCTTTTAATCAGCAGCACAAAACTCCAAGTCTAGAAACTGATCTTCAAAATCCTGTCCACTTGCTTACCCATTCTCTCCTGCAGTATCTTTGTAGACTAGGACATACGTGTTTAATTCAAGGCATTCAAAATTGCTGTGAGCACTGTGCTGCACTTTGTAGAAATAGTTGTCCAACAATATTTGTCCACAAAAATTAATACTACAACCAAAACTCAAGAGTTTTGACTCCTATTCTTAGTCCTTTGAAAGACTTCAACAAAAGCACATGTAAAGATCTCTTTGACAAATGATTTTTAGGAAATACAGAATAAAACAAAAGCATATGTAAAGATCTCTTTGACAAATATTTTTTAGGAAATACAGATTAAAACAAAAGCATATGTAATAATCTCTTTGACAAATGATTTTTAAAAGGAAATACAGATTAAAGTTTTTTTAAACAGAGGAGGAAAACATATTAATGTGTTGCAACTAAAAATACAAATAAAGAAAAACGAAACTATTTATTTGGCATAGCTGGCAATGTTTTTAATAAAATCTGGAGACCAAAGATAATTTATAAAAAATATATAGAAGTTCAAAAAAGCAATATAAAACATAAAAAAACCCCAGATGTCAGCTCTACTTTCTCCCATAAATAAGAGTATAAAATACATAATGTATTAAAAGATTCATTACCACCATCGTAGACCTACAGTAAACATAGCCTTTCCATGCTACTCAACGATACTGTGTACTCTTTGTCTATTCCTAATATCTCATTACATACTTATAACAAAAGTTTAGGAAATGCATGTTCACATCTAATAGTGAGCATTACAAGAAGTTACCTACCTTTCTGCTTGTAAAATCAAACTAACTGTTCCTTCCTTCAGATCAAAGATCAGTGGTGTATTCCAGTTCTTTGTACTGAAAAAAAAAAAATTCATCATTTGTTAAAAATGCTAATCTTCACGTATCATTGCAAATACAAAGTTTAACTCACTAAGTAAAGCATACACATTTTAATCATCTAATATTCCTAAAAAGGGAGGTTTTCAAAAGGAAAACAGCATTTAGGAAGCCAAGCAACACTGATAACTGTGCAGTATGATCCAATAACACTTCTGCCTTCATTTTTGCATCCCTTCACACTAGAGCAGCTAACCTAGGAGTCTTACTAAACAGCAAAATCATATTTATATGAAATAAATATATTTTTTAAATATTTCTGAATCGCAATTCAACTCTTACAGTGATCTGGAGTTAGGACAGTCCCTCTCATGTGTCCTACTACAGGCTGCATTACTGTTCAGAATTAATCATCTCACTGAACATCTCACTGATAAGTGCCTTTAGGAGTAAACTTTAAATTTCTGCACACGAAACAGAATATCATATTCTTAAAACATGATGCAGGATTGAATCATTCCTATTCTACTCCAAAATAATGGCATGCCAGAAGCAGAATCCAAAAAAAGGAGTCCCTAGGTGGAGGCACAAATACATTTACATCCAGTCACCATTCCTGCAGCTTCTATGTGAAAGGAAAGCCTGCCAAATTTTTGCAGCAAAATGAACAGTCATGGCACCAGCAAGAAGCTGAAAGAAAGGGTGATGGGGGAGGGCAACTATACTCTAATACATTTCATTGTAGATGATGCTAGGTTCCATAGAATATTTCAATTTGTTAAAATAAATAAATAAATAAAAGTTAACTGCTGGATTTCAAATAAAATTTCTCCTAGTCTCCAACAGATAAACTTGAGAAAGCTTCATGGATTTGTATTACTTACGAAAACACGTAACACTGAAGAGAAGTTGAAACAACCAAATGCCCGTAGTTCAGAGAGGCCTTAATAACCCTGTCACGGAACTCCAACAAATCTACCGCATCATTAATAACATTGTGCACCTAATCAAAAGAAAATTTTGTTAAATAAACACACAATAACTGAAATGAAAACTAACTAGTGAAATACCATATTTCTTTCTTATTTTAGGTACATGCTGATACTAATATGCAATTAGAACATATCTATGTGGGAACAGGCCCTTTAACAGCACTGGTAAAAACTTAAACTCTAAGGTTCAATAAAGTCTGAATAAACAATGAATAATTACTGAAGAGCTGGATGGAGTTCCTTATAAGAAAGGAGCAATAAATGTGTACTTGGAATACATAAGGTATAAGAACAATATTATACATGAAGTTGAGAAAAATCATCTGAGCTCAAGGATGTCTGAAAGTTCCCATTTTAAGACTCAGTGTTTGGTTGCTGATTATTTAAACATTTGAAATATAACACTTCAGCGATCCCATCATTCTATCATCAAAACAATTCAGCAATATCCAAGATTTGGATAAAGATGTATTGTCTAGATGCTGAACAGCTCTAGCATATACTTTAATGCTACCTCTCTGAAGTAAGGGAAATTTAGGAGATGGCCTTGATGAGCAGGCTGCGCCTTTGCCATTTCTGTGAAAATTCGCTCAAAGGACAACGTTTCAAGAAAATCACAGTTTGCCTATAATCAACACAGATTTCTGAGCTTGAAGATTTTAGGCAGCTAAAATCTAAGAAGGTCTCTTATGGCAGGGTTTTTTTGTTTGCTTATGGGCTGTTCTTTGTTGGTTTTTTTTTAAGATGTCACCATTCTGAGGGTGGTAACTACTTTTTCATTTTCGCCATTATGCAACCAACTGCAAAACAACGACTGAACTCAATTATTATGAAAGCCTAGAAATCATTTCCAAAGACATATTAATTGCTATGTCCGCTGCAGTGATACATCCGTAATTAACTTAGCTATTGTAGTACTCAAGAAAAAAGAATGCATCTAGAACTTTTTTGTAGGTAATATTTTCCTACATAAACATATAGGAATTAAATAAAATAATAAAATAAAAAATTAGTCCTGAATCAGGGTTAGCTATACTTCCTGAGTTGTTTGCATATTCAAACACCCTGGAGATTATTCATAGAGCCCATCTGTTACGAGTCGATGTCTGGGAATGAAAGAAGAAATATGAATTTTTACCTGCTAATTTGTCTTCTGTGTTCCCAGACACTGACTCATGTTATCCCACCCACCGGACCAAATTGTAATACAACATTTCTGTTGTTACAACTTTTCCCAATTACATATTCAACATTAAAAGAATCAAGACCAAAAAATATTTAAAGGTCTAATTAGGAATTTAGGAACTTGACTTCAGTTTTGAAAATATTGGCCTGATGTCAAATACCAAATGTGTAATTTGGAAAATTTGTAAGAATGGAAATCTTATATTATCCCAGTGTTCAGAGAGTGAATGTTGTGAGTCAGTGTCTGGGAACACAGAGGACAAATTAGAAGGTAAAAATTCATATTTTTGTCTTAATTCCCAGATATTTGGTAACCTAAATGTGGATTAAGGCCAAGATTTTTCAAAAGAAGGATCCTAAACTTAAGCTCCAGAAACCACATGTAGGGGCCTGTTTCATTTCCAGCAGTGCTGAGACTTGGCAGGTCCCGCTGAGGTCAATGCCTGTTGCTCAGCACTCAGCTGGAAGCGCCATGCAGGTACCTGATGTATGTTATATGATACATGACAAATTTCTGTAGTTTTGGAAGATCTGAATCTAGGCTGCAATACAATATGTGGTGCAGAAAAGCACGTTACATCTCTTTACAGTTATAGTCAGAAACCAAATTTACCTGGAAATGCTGTAAGACAGCAACATTCATCACAGCGTCATTAACAACAAGGATACATTGAATGTTATTAAAGCATCAGCTACTACAAAATGCATCAGTACCTCAACAACTCATGAACGCAGATAAGGTGAAGAAAGCTCCTCTGTATTACCTACACTCAGTTATGCAACTTCATCTTTGCTGACAGTTATTGTAATGCTATTTAGTACGACGCTTTGGTTTTGGCCAATGTATTTGTATTGTTTTCTGGATAAACATTTTCATTATACTTGGTATCATCTCTCTTTTGTACGTGGCCTCTCACAGATAATTTCACATGCTTTTTAAATGAGCTTTGCACTTTTCTGGAGGATAAAGTACTGAGTTATGTAGTTCTCGTCCATCTGGTGGCATGGTTTGGTTTACATGGATCCGATCTTTTCCACAACTAATAATTATTTACACCATTTACTAACTTTGGCCATTTCATGATCTTAAATGTTTTCAGTCATATGCACTCGGGGAAAAAAAAAAGGATAATGTTTTATCAAGGATTAAAAATGCCCATTTTGTATTAAAAAGAGCCTTAGAAAGCTAGCAATCAGAATGCACAGCTCTGAACTGTGAAAATTACCTCCATGGTTCTCCTCTTAATTAACGTTATTTCAAAGTTCTTCCACTCCCAGTGCTGCTCCACGACATGGGCAAAGATGACATGTCCATTTCCACATGCTCCGGCTAGTTGCGTGCCATCAGTAGACCAAGCAATATTAAATATGCTGCCAGTATTTGGCTTCTCTAAAGCATATGACCACTTGCAGAAAAAGAGAAAATATTTCTTTTTTTTTTGGTACTTTCTGGAAATGATTTATTGTAATAAATAGATTTGCAGGGTGATCATTTTTTAAGACACATCAATGAACTAACTTTTTATTGTGGTTTGAATAAGCAAAACAAAGAGATTAGATATCTAAAGTCCAACTCTTGAAAAACAGGGATACAAAAAAGAAAACCATTAGCTACAGCAGAAATGAAGAATGTCACAATGCCTGAAGTACATTAGGTAAAAGTTATCTAGTCACAATACATTTAAAGCGTACTCATTCATTCACAAATCTAAGCAATCACAACCTAAAAATTAAGTGAATACTTAGAAACAATTATACTGGTTGCAGGAGTGCAACAGGCTTACGGTCTGAAGTGTGATGCATTCAGTTTATGCTGTGGTTGACAGTAGCTCCTGAATATAGAAACATCAAGCCCTGGGCATAACCAGTCAGTACAAACAAGGCACAATGGGACATTGGTGGGTTATGAAAAGCTCTGAAAGCGATGCCTGTATACTGTTTTCCTCCTAACATAAAAAAACAGCTTGATACCTTGCCCACCTTTTTCTCCACTCTCTGTTGTTACTGTACAGGGGAAGGATGTATCCAAAATTTCCAGTTGCTATGCTTGCAATAACAACAAAAAATTGAAACATTACTGCAATCAAAGTAGTGACATCTGGTCTAGCTTTGGAGAGAACCAGGAGCAATAGTTTTGTGTGCTGCGTCCATTTTAGTCTAATTAAGAGGTGCTCACAGAGGAGTATCACAGTTTAATGCTGTGGAAGCACAGGTCAAATAACTATAGTTCAGAATCTTATTATCAAAGTAAGTATGCAGTGTACCTGCCTTCCTACGCAGCTAGAAATTCAAATAGTAGGCAAAACGGCATCACTGCACTTTTTCCTGGTAACTGGGATTTTGTAAGGTGGAAAGGCTCACTAGGACATAATGCATTTCTGCGGTATTGCAGCTAACATTTTCCTTCACCTTTTCCTACTCTTTACATGATCTACCTCTACTAAAGTATCAGTTTGGTTTGTTGGTTTTTAAATGGATGCTCAAAATTCCTGGGGCAGCAGGAAGCTGTGACAGCAGCGTGACTGAGAGCTTGCAGTGCTGTCCAGATCAGAGACACCGCTTTGCCCAAGCGGCTAGCCAGCCTCGGGAAATGACAGTAGAGATTATACAGCGGTTCGTGGGCTGGCTGCTACAAGATTATTTTAATAAATAAAAAAAAAGGAGCTTTATACTCTCTAATGACAGGGTGTAAGCTGCATTGAACGTTTTAATTCCTTGCCTGCCTCAGCACAGGGCACATTGCCCCCCCCTCCTACCCACACGGCTCCACGGATTCGCTTGCTCCAGTGCAATGTGAATGCAAAAGAAGAGCATGTGTTCTGCTGAAACGGCACGTCATTTCTTATCCTTTGATATCTCCCTCCCATATTTTCATTCTCTCTGTTAGCATTGTGAAGAATAAAATTATAAATCCCCCTAGCACAAAGAACAAGGAAGAGGTATAAAAACTAGCATTTGCTTTTTTCCTTTTGATTCATACCATGGATGTAGTTACAAGAAATGCTTACATTTAGTACTAAAGCTGATTTTGTTCTTTTTCAATATTTTAATTTCCTCTAGTGAAGAACTTTATTCTTAAATTCCCCCAGACTTATGTATGAGGGATCTAAAGTTAGCTAGATCCTTATTAATACATTCTTGTCAAAAACTAGAAGAATTTTCACACCAAGACACTTGTTTTCTATTTCTTGCATCTCAGAAATACAGTTCATACAAATCATCCCAAATCTCCAAGCGTTTCCCTGAAAGTGGATGAGAACAAATGAAACAAGCTTTTTATGGACTTTGAGGAAGACATTAAATCAGATTTTAAAACAAAAAGCAAATATCAACTATCACTTCTCCAGAACTATGCAATGGAATATTTTAAAAAACATTCAGCATTTGAAGAACTACCTGAATAGTCAAATACATTTAAAATCTTAAGAATCAAATCAGTAAGAAAAAACATGTGATTGAAGTTAAATGTAGACATTGGATTCTCATGACTTTTGGATACATGATATTATACCAAAGGGGAGACAGTTGGAAGAAAATACTCACCTAATGTTTCTAACACATTTCATATTCTGATTTCTTTTGCAGTACACATAAACCCCAAGAAATACTAAGTCCTTCACACAAAGTCTTCATGTGATTTATATGAAATGAAATCACAAAAATTACAGTAAAAGAAAGGTGTCATACTTAAATGCTCAACAGCACGGAAACACAATGGGATGAAATTCAACCTCCCAGTCACACTAATGATTTGCAGAATACTATGTAAGATGACCTACTGAGTTAAGGCTCTTTTACTGCCTACACGCATAAGGGTGAGCAAAAGACAATGTCAGCATTGACTGAATTTCCAGTTTCAAGCACTCAATTTTAAGGCTTCAGCTTCCATGCCTCTTGGCTGACAGACACGCCATTTACTGCCTATATGATCTGCAGTTGGGAAAGGCAATTGTAATTTTTGGAGAAAGGTCCATAACACACTCTTCTGTCTCAATGGGATAAATACTGTATGAAACACTCCATAGTAATTAAGAGCATAATATTTAACTATGTCTGACATCCTTATATGGCAAATGAGTAAGCTCTTGAGGTTGTAGGAGAAATGATTGTAACAAGCACACTCAGAGAATGCTCTAAATGTCCTACATCTGAGACATATTTTTCACAGCTGGCCAGATGTGATCTATCTGAGAACACTTTGAAGAAGTACTATTTCAAAACTCAGTATTGGGATCCTCCCAAACAGACAAGGCTGTTTCAAAGGTCATTTCCCTTTGATCAAGAATCTACCCATCAGTCAGAATGAATAATAAAGGGGCATCAAGCCATCCACTAAGAACCAGTTTAGAGAACTTGAAGAATGTGGCTTTGGTGCTACCTTTTTTATGCATAGCGGATACGCTGCAGCTCCGAGAGGATACATTTCCAAAACTACTTTTTTAAAAAACCAAACTATCCAGAAGTGGTTTTTTTCCAGGTAGTTGAAATACACAATAAATATATCCAGATTAAACCCCAGGTTTTTTTTTTTTAAAAATATATTTATAAAGCAATTACGAAGTTTTATTTTCCAGTTATTTTTTAAAGCTCTCAGTATAATTCAGACCACTCCAATGATTCATACTCCCTGCAGATGTCTGCTACATTTATCATGTACACAAAATGTCATAATAAAAATAATTTAGCTTTCCACTTGTAAAATAGGAACAATTTTTAAAAAATAGCTGTTATGTATTTCCTAGATATACCAAGTTAAAAAAAAAAAGAAAAAGAAAAAAAGGGTATGAATATCCCTACTATATTATATGAATGACTGTATGAACCTTGTTCTAATATTAGCTGCAATGTTATACTTTGGTATTACTGTTTACCTTACACTTTTCCTGTGTCATAATTAATTTTTCATTGAAATCAACTCAAGAACAAAAACAGTAGTTATAAAAGTTTCATTATATTAAATAAATACATAAAGGCAATAACTTAAGCTTCCCTTTTCTGATTGCACAATGTAGTAAAAAAGATGAAGTACTGTAGTCATTGAAAACTGACTTCCATAAATGGAAACCAAGGAGGCTTTTGAGATGTCGGTGAAATTATTTCAGTGAGAAGATTCAGAGAATTCTGTGTCCCAGGAACAAGGACAGTCTTTCAAATCTATAATATTGATGCTCTGAGACTCAGTATGAAGGATCTAGTTAGTTATTATTTCTGGACTGAATGCAATAAATAAAGAAAGGTCATCCACATAATACCACAGCATAAAGGTTCTGAAATAAAGATTGTGAAGAAAGAGTATTTTCTTATATTTTAAATTATAGGAGTAATACAGATGTCAGCTGTACAAATGACACTTGGTTGTTACTGTCTGGTCTCTGTTTCAGCTGTTCACCAGTATGTGGAGTTCTGAATGGGGAATGCTGATGTAAGCTGAACTAAAGCTGATGCTGCTGTACCTCCTCATGATGTCAGAACCTACACAACATACCTAATCCACTGACTTAGTCTTTGCCAATAATTTCACCATTGTTTATGAAAAGACAACGTGCAATCTCTCCCACAATCCATTCCAGGAATCAGAGCACAGAACAGACTAACATTAAATACATGCTCTCGTCCTTTTATGCCCTAATTGATACAAACCAAGATAAGCATGCTGGAACCAGCCTCCAATCCAAGTCTGACACAGAAAGTTTCAGGTCCTCTGAAACCAAGGATATCTATCTATCGATCTATTGATCTATTGATCTATCTATTTTTAACTGAAGGCTTAGTTTTCCTTGTGCTCCACGGGGCATTTCATGTTAGTGCAGAGGTAGCTGACATCTGAAAATACATTAGTCTGAACATCCACTAAAAGCTGGCAATCGGCTCTCACTACTTCTACATGATGAGCCGACACTTTAGTGCAAACTTCCCAGAAGCTTCTAATCAGAAAATTAATTTTCTGATGTAATGGAAGGCAAATTGAAACTTACAAGATTATAAAAATCAATTAAGCTGCGTATTAGAAGAACAAAGCCAGACAGAGGATATCTAAAATTCTCCTGAAATCCAAGCACATTCTCATAATTATTAGACCCAAGAACTAAAAATAGGATGACAAACTGTCCCCTATAAATTCTTAACCTTAGAAAATGAAACATTGATGTAGTTCTTTAAATAGATTATTACTTCCATAGATGATGCACATGTTTTCATTTTCTTCCAGAAGTCGCATTAGCCCACTCCAATAAATTCAAATATGCCAACTTGGAAAGAATTGGTCAACAACATAACTCCATAGGAAACCTATCTGTAATATTTTTTCTTTTATTGACCTACAAAGAATTCAGGATCATGACTATTAATAAAGGTAGATGAAATAGAGACAGCGCAGGAAAAAAAACCCTTATTTTTGTTACACTGCCAAACGCATATGTCTGTGAAACATGACTAAAACTAAATGTAATGGGATCAAAGCTCGTTGTAACTCTATAGAAAACAGATTTGCTTGGGTTTTTTCATAGTGATCTAGCTTAGGACAATTCAGCACTATCAGAATAATATGAAAACACATGCACTGTATACATTGACTTTCAAAATCTTGTTCTCTCTTTCATATTTGTACAATAGCTAATGTTAATTTAAAGGATAAATAATGTTAATTTTACATTAGTAACACAATTTACTGTCCTGAATGAAAAACACTGCTTTAATGTTAAACACTTAAATTATTTTCAAAGCTTCTCTGTAGGTACCTGCTACCACTGTAGTTTTAAAATTCTTAGATGCTTTTTCCCCCTCATTTGTTGATAGTTTAAAAAAAAAATTAGGAAAAAAGGACAAACACTGCTAAATATGTGACCAACCCTGGTCATTAAGTTCAGTCTGTATCTTTTTGAGAAAAAGCTGAAACAAAACACGGTACCACAGAGCTCAGTATTTTTTACCCATAGCACTGCAATCATATTTCTTTTAAATGGTGTGGTGGGTGAAGAGTAGTTGTTACACTTGCAGAATGTTTTCCTTCATTTTCTGTAGATATTAGGCAATATTCCCTAAATGTTATTAAGTTTTCCAAATGTTTTTAGTAGAATTTCCAGCAAAATTAGACATTCCATGGAGCAAGCCATGGAATATAAAAAGCTGCATATAACAGAATCAGTCAAATATGCAAACTACCAGTCTAGTAAAATGGCCACAATTCATTCTGCAATAAAAGAGAAAGTTTGTGGAATTTACATGATTATCTAAAAGCATGAACTTACAGATTTAGGTGGAGAATTGCTTTCATCACAAAGAATTTAAGCATACTGATGAAATCAAGTTAGAAGTGAATCAAAGGGCAAGATTTAGCAGTCAAACAAACATCTATCTATTTATAAAAACAGAATGTGGATAAATATCACCAGAAAAAACGTTCAACAAGAAGAGCACGATTAATTTGGAAAATGACAATCAAAACTCAAATCAAACTGATCAATCCCCATTAAGGGTAAATAAAACATTAACGAAAAAAAAGCTAAAAGGCCTCCCCAAAACAAATGCATAAATGCATTTAGCATTATTAAAATATGAATTTGATGTCCATATTTGCTAACTTTTGTTGGCAATTCTGAAAGGATTAATTTGACCAGTGTTTCACTTTAAAGTTTTTTATTGATTATCCTTTTACACTCCACAGCACTGGGAAAGCAACCTGTCTTTGGAGCAGATGGGTACAGTCCATTTCCTAAGATACTTACGTGGGAGTGGAGTGGGGAAGGAGGAAATCAGTGAATTTCAGTCATTCTTACCATCTTTTACTGTGTAAATATTTTGACCTGATCAGTAATGTCAAGGGAAGCATGCAGAGCCACAGGAAATAGCTTACATAAATGAACTTTTAAGCACTGCCCTCCAAGTGATTAGATTCTGAAAAGCTGTGAACACCAGGAAGGCTAAAGTCTATCCATCAATACATCCACCTTTACATTTCAATATATGTACTTTAAAACTAATCTTAGCACTCTCCGCAGGGTTAATGATCATGGGCACTAAAGCAGACAACAAATTTCAACATTAAATATATTCTGTTTGGTATTCTGTAGGACAGCCATAATAATTTCTTTTACATACATAATGCTGTCAGAGCAAAAGTGATTTTTCAATGAAGAAACACAACTTCTAGAAGTTACTATTAGGTTTGTAGTTTTCTTTTAACATGAAGCTATTAGAACAAAGTATCCAAGTAGAAAGAAAAGGAGAAAAGAACATACCCTAACAGAATTTAATATAATTATGTCCCGAAACTGAACACATATGCTAGAGAAGAGTTAATGATATATATATATTGCCTGATGGCTCCCTGAGGAGCAATTTGCCAATACAGCTCCATTACATCAGACATAATAAAAATGTCTATGTTGACCAGTAAAAGCCAGGTCTGGTTCTCTTCAAACTCCATCACTCTGGTGGTATGTGAATCATTCTTCCTTTTCCCTCAATACTAGCAAAACTACTTCTTTAGTAACTATTTACACTCAATGTCAGGAAAGAAACTTTAATGAAAAATCATGACTTTTAAAGATAATAAATCATCATTGCTAGCTGCTAAACAGACAAAAGCACCTGGCACTAGCTACTGTATATGTCTTCATTTCTTTAAGAGTTAAGCAATAAACCAGGTAAAAGAACCCTTAATTTTATGAAAAAATAAACCTATCTGCATTAAAGTTTCAAACAAAGTCCACAAGCTTGTTCAATATTAAATGCTGATTAATAAATTACTGGTTTTCAGCTAGCAGGAGTTGGAACCATACTTAACAGTAAATTATATTACATAATAACTAGAAAGAAGAACAGCAAGGCCCTAGGGATCAGGAACAAAAGCTATATGCTACAAACCAGCATACATGACAGCAGAAAAAAGAAATCTAGTATTTTCCTTCCTTTTCTGCTGCACCAGTCCTTGCCACATTGAAGCATAAATCTATAGTGAGTGAAAAATGCAAATTAAATTGTTGGCCTCACCCACACAAGAGCATATTTATTTCCATTTACCACTTGCTTATACAGCTCAGTGGTCCCAATACTCAGAAACAATATTCAGAAAGGAGATGGAAAAGTGTTTGTGGAAGAAGAAGGCATGGTTTAAAGTGCTGTTTTGAAAAGAAAATACTAATGGCTAGTCTGAATATAACCTGGTCCAATGCATATATGATTATACCCACATAAATATATCTTATTCAGCTTCATCAAGTGAAATGTGGTGTGTGTGTATATATATATATAAACACTTCTACAGCAGCATATTTATATAGGGAGATGGAAAGGCAACATTCTTTAATTACATTTTAAGTGGACTTCAGTGGCATATTAAAATGGAGAAAAATCTTCCTATCTACCTTGCCTGGAACAAAAGCTTTCAGGCAATCTTAAAGGACCCTGCTAAGGGAAGCAGCAAGCATATCAGCAGATATGTGCACCCAGCTGGTAAAGATAATGACAAAATCCCACGCTCAAGGCCTAATGCTAACCCAACCAAAAGAATGCCAGGGAGAAGAAAAAATGTCCCCACCGGTGATGTAGCCACCTAACAACCATTTGAGCATCTTACCCTCTAGCAGCTGACCCATGACTGCACAATCTTTATGACCATACACACAGAGACAGTTTATCCATTTTCTTCCGCAAAGAGAAATAGTATCTAAATTTTGAACAAAGGCAGACAAATCTAACAGTAAGGCATATCTTCTTTTAAAAGAATAATTACAATGATGAAAAACATTAGATGATGGAAATTGCAATCTGCTCTCCAGCCTTATACCAATGAGAGAGAAAATACCTTCTTTACTTCATTATCTTTTATACTACTTAAATATATTTTTTACCTGTGTGAGTTTACCCCTATCTTTTGCACAAGCTCGTACCTCAGGCCCCAGCTCCACTCACTACTTTACTCTTTTAACTTCCTGCTGTGTTTGTATCACACAGGTAATAAAAATCTCCTTAGATATCAAAATAAAACTGGAAAATTAATAGTTTCCAAAAGAAAATTGCATCAAGTACTATTCTTTCAAGACAGTTATCATCAGATTTTACTTATATAGATTAAGTAGCAATAGGAATTTTTTAAACCAAGTAAGAGGAAACAGCACAGAAAATAGAAGCAATTCCTACTTCAAATTTAACACCTAGCTTACACTTACTTCTGCCGTTGAAGATCAATGAAACCAGAATCAGTATAGGAAGTGAAATATGAAGACTCAGAGATCTTATCCTGCATGCCTCTTCTCATGTAATTTTTAAAGGCTCTCCTTCATGAACGTAAAAATACTCAAAATGCATAGTCCAAGTTCATGGTAAAGAGAACTCTACTGCAGATGGCTAAACACCACAGCAAACACTGTTTTCCCAATCTCAGCAAGAAAGCAACAAACACAGCAAGAAAAGAGGTAGAGAGTGGGGCAATAAAAGTCCCAAACCAGCAAGGTTCAATGCAACATGAGTCTGAAGAAAAAGCTGCAGAACCACAGGAAATCCAGAGACAATTAGTGCTCTGGGCTAACTTAAAATACCAATGAAGGTAGATGAAACTGTATTAAATTAATTTTAATTGGAGACCAAGTTGAAAAAATCCCTAGGTCAACAACAACAAACTGGGAGCAAAGCTCAACAATATCTCCTTTAGGAGCCTTTCTTCTCTTACAACAGTTAAGAAGTAATAGAGACACTCTGATGGCACCATTAAAGTATGTCTTTAGCTGAAAAAATTGTGCTGTCTAGCCATCAGAAGTAGAAGCATGAATATTTTCCTAGCTCCTCTTCACTATTGCTTTAGCCTTATAATTTCTGACCCCTGACAACTGCATTTTGTGATCCTCTCACGAGATGTGCTTGTCAACTCAGTATTTTTTAAGAAAAAAAGCTAAATAGTAAAAGCACAGGACATTGTTCTTCTACCTCCTTTTTAAAGATAGGTTATTGCTACACACGCCTGATTTTTTATAGATAACAATGGCATTTATGATGGTCTTACATGAGATGCTTTTAAAGTCTTTGTGTTTTTAAGGAAAAAAGCTAAAAAATGCACAGAAAATCATCCTGAAAGGCAAAATAGTATTAAAAAATTGTATCCAACCCAACGCCTATTTAGAAGTGCAGCTAAACAGAGCATAGAGGCAATATTTTAGTCAGATGCACCCAGCTGAAAAGTGCTGGAAGTCACGACTAGTTTTTGCTAATAAAAATACCCGTCTGTACACATATATCCTCAGGAGTATTTACTGTATTATCAATAAATTTGCACAACTCCACAGCTGTTACTTCTCAGAATTGTTACTTACCCCAGTTTTATCGCATAGACGCAAAGTATGAAAAGACCCCACAGCAAATAATTCTCCATCCACAGCCCAGGCAACAGATGTTATAGGATATTCATGGGGCTGTGAGCTGTACAGCAGACGTCCATAACTGTCCCAAACCTTTAAAAAAAAATTTAAACATATACCTATATGAACATAGTTTGGGCATACCTTTACTTATTCTAGAGCTATCATTTTCCCTCAAGATCACAGAATTTGCACAAATACACTCTCTAAGTTATTTCCGTGCCTTTTAGCCTAACTAGAAAAATCACATATATTATAGTTAACTTTCATTAAAGGTTGTTCTAATAAATATTGTTTGCTCAATGCAATAGAATTTGCTGCTATGGCAAATGTTACGTTATTCTCTAGAAAATATTTTGAATTAGTGAGCTTTGTTTCATGCAAATTACTGTAAGTCTGTAAAATAACCACAAGGTTTATTCCATTTGCACTTGTTTCCCAACAATGTGATGCACCTCTGCACATTTCCAGACCAAAGAAATTTTCTCACTGATTGAAATCAATAGAATTCCAGGAAGCAATTCACAGTGTAGTAAACTGATTTTAACACTTTGATAATTTAAAAAAAATTCTTAATTGTGTATATTTTTATCAGAGCCATTATACATTTAAAGAATGATAGAACCAACATATGATATAATTAAAAATAAGTTCCTACTTAAGGGAAGAAACACAATATGTGCTTTCTATTTTGGATACAGAGTATACTAACAAAAAAAAATGTCTTAAGGGATTCACTAATGCTTCTGTAATAGAAAACAGTAGCTTTATCTCCTTCAATTTTGTATGTCATTACTTTTTTCACTATATGTCATAGCTTACGCTATTTCGAGTAATTATTTCTGTATTTCTGCATATTTTCCTTTCGCAGTTGTTTCACTTGCATTTTACCTATTTTTATTCTGCCACATTTTTAAAAAAATAAATTCTAGTTTTATGCTACTAGACAGAGGTGTATTTAAAAACAATACAACAGCGTAAAAAGCAAGTTTTTCTTGAAAACTGAAAGACTTCTCATTTAATTTTGAGCTTCCAAGTATTATTAAAACCAGAAAATGTCAGAATGCCTAGTATCTTTTTTGGCCTTTTTAGTTTCCTTTAAAAGGTTTAGTAGTGCTCACCTTATATTTACAATCTTCACCTGCAGAAAGAATAAGATCATTAACTGAGTTCCAGTCAGTTTTTAAAATAAGTCCATCATGGGCTTTCCACTGAAACAGAAAAAAAAAAATTAAACATAGATGCAACAAGTCTGACAACTTCTATTTTTAATATTTATCATTCATCATTTACTAGTATTCATACACTCCAATGCAGACAAGTGTTTCCAACAGTACAAACGCACGGATATCATCTCTTCTGCAGAAAAATAAATCAAACACAGCTTGAACAAGGCAGAATGAAAGCATAACAATCTGCACCAAAAGCATATTCTAAACCCTTGCTTGTGTATCTTTCTGTCTTTTTGTAACAAATGAAAAGGGGAAAGCTGCTGTATCTTTTTACCTTTTGTTTATTTACAAAAAGGGATGAGCTTAATCACATGCCTGAGGAATATCCACAGCAGAAATTGTCAATTTCTTCTCAGTTTAGAGAAATGAACAAGCTCCTTATTTGCAAGAACACTAAAAAGAAAAGGGGGGTCGGGAATGAGCAGTACACGTGTTGCATGGAAAATTTTAGCACAATTTCTCCTCAGCAAAACCAAATAACTGACAAAAGTTTTCACATGGAAGCATGAGTCAATGTTAATGTATTAATGATACCTGCAAAACTTTAGCATTTGGCTGAAGAGGTTTAATAATCAGTTGCTTCCCTGAAGTATAGAGAACTTTTTCAGAATCAGGTCCCCAGGCCACTGAGTACACTGGTGATCCTGTAGACAGACAGAAAGAAAATATTTATTATGACTTAACTGATGAAATTATGCAGAAACTGCTACAGCCACTTCAAACTGGTTACTTAAAATCACGTATCAAAAATTCAGGGCTGCGAGAAAGCCAAACTAGGGCAACCATTTGTTCCTCACACTTGTCTGATGCATGCAGGGGTCCTCAAACGTTTTAACCAGGGGGCCGGCGTGTGGATGAAGTGGCAGGCAGTCATCTGCGGCTGCTTGGTTTCCCCCCCCAACCCCCAGCAGAGGGGGGGGGGGGGGGGGGCGGGGGGTTCTGTAAATATGGGGGGCCGGATTGAGGACCCTGGGGGGCCTTATCCAGCCCACGGGCCGTAGTTTGAGGACCCCTGCATTATGGCCATGTTTACTGGTTCACTTCATGTTTCAGACAGCCATTGGAACAGCAGTAAGAGACAGATGCAAACTAGAAGGACAACTGAAGACTTTAGTTCATGGTACATACCCTTCCAACACTCCTTGAGGAAATAAAAATACATAGATTGAAGTCCCAACAAATTCACTTGAATAAACCATCAAACACCTACCACTTTCAATGGAGACACTCTAAATTTAACTGAACAAATCAACTCTATGAAAAACAATAATGAATTGATGGCTTGTCCAATGCTACCTACTGAAAACGTGTATGACTTCACTACTGCTATAGTTATCTCATTTTCTCATACTGTACCTCTCCATTTTGTCAATGCATCACTTAAGACCTACTGATTTTATTTCAAGGTCTGTCCCAGCAGACTCTGACCACATTTATTACTTGCTTTTTCATTTCACGCTCTCTTTGGAGAGAGAAGAATAAAGCAAACCACCTCTGGAAGAATTAAAATTGCCACATTTATTCTTATAAGTTATTTTCTTCAGTCAAATCACCTTCATAACCAGACAATTTTGTTTCTTCAGCTTCACTGAACCTCATGCATGTACTCCCATTGGTTTTATTTCCTCACTTTTAAAATAAAAATCTGACCAATTTATTCCAAGATACAGTCAGGCAAAAGATGACATTGTCACCTTGACATTTGGGTCACCTTTCCCCTTTAAGGTGCTCCTCTCCCACCTTGACATACTGATCCCCTGGCTCATGATTAACTGGGACACTGCAAAGATTTGTGTTGTCCTTTCCATCGGTACAAATTTCTCTATTGTATCAAATAAAGCCCTTCACAGACAGTTTACTTGTAAGGTCTATCTGCATTACAGCATCTTTCATTCAGTATTAAAATGTTAAAGTCTTCCCAACTGATCAGTCCACAAACTCAGCCTTCAATGCCCAGCTGTCAAATCTCCAGAGCTCCTCTCTTTCTGTTTAGTTTGTAGACACTTCCTACAAATACCTACAAAACCATTTCATGTTTACCTTGAAATCCCCGCAAACTTGTTTGCCAGAATATCTACTACATGATTAAATCCGATGCTGACACCACTGACTGTGATGTTGACCAATCCTAATTAAAAACTAGTAAATATCTGTATTAAAAGTAAGCCCGGCAAGTCAGGTAGATGGCTCACCATGTCACCACCTATTATTTTAATACTGTGTTTTTAATGCTGCATCTTTCTCAAACCTCATTATCTCTTGCCATTTACCATGCTACTAATTCGTAAACGTTTTTATAAGTGAACAGTGTTACACAACTCCAGAAAATGAATAGTAATAGCTGCATTTTGTATTTACTTAATCTTTTATACTCTGACACAATTTTATTCACAATTGTCACTTAAGAGATACAGAAAATCAACATGACAACAGTCATCCTAACACTTTTCAACAGACATCAGAAAATCATTCTTTGCACCTATAATGGTGAGACTGAATGCAAAGGTGGGCAGAAAAAGCTTTATATTGCATCTAAATTATTCTTTGCAAGATGTTTAGGCTCCATAATTAAGCATCTGACAAAACACATATTTTTGTTTTGCTGCACACATAAAAAACCCAAACATCCCATACACAAGCAACTTACAAAACAAATGATAACAAATAAACCCAGAAAGAGTGGTCCACAGGCTTCAGATTTTTTCCAATTAACTGAAAACATGTTTTTGCAGACTGAAAAGTCCAGAATGATGTATCTAGAATAAAGCTGACTGTTCCATTTTAAGATCATGTTATGTTGAAGTTTTCAAATGACCTTTTTTGAAAATAGAAGAAAGTAAAAAATTACATGGAAAAAGCATCCAGGAAAAAAAAATGAGACTTGCCAACTATGCAAATATTTTCCATAGTACTTGACAGGATTAGTCTCCCCTGAAGAAGAAGAAGAATCAAAGTACTACACTACTTGATTCCTTGCAAATAAAACTAAGAAAGTTAAGTAAAGAGCATGTCCAAACATTTATTTCTGTCACAGCTAAAGCCCTGTAGCAATGGACCGCAAGTTTCAGCATGGCCTCAGCATTACAGTGCATATAAAACTGCAAGGAGGCAGACTGCAGTAAGTCCCTGTCACCCCATTCTCTTTGCTTTTTGTAAAACTTGCTTCCGTATCTTCTGACATGGGAAAGAGATGGCTTATTTCAAGCTTCTGTTTTTCTCTAACAGCCTTAATATTCTCACTGGCAGAAGAGAGGCCTTTGAAGACATGATTCCATTATCTAAACACAAGCATCTAAGCGATGTGATGGGCCAAGGATACTCTCAGGTCCCATGTCATATCTGTAAGGTCCGCACGGGTATCTCAAGGAGATTTATGTCCTTCTGGAATCGATTTGGAGGTTAGGCAGAGCAGCCCAATGAACCTCAAATGGCACATCTACATTAACACTACTAGACTTGTACCCCAAAAGTTCTGTTTGAGAAGCAAGAAACCTCAGAAAAAGCAACTGTTACAATCTATATGTTTGTATTTGACAGTTTTGTAATTTTAGAAGAGGAAAACGGAAAGAAATTATCCTAAATTCTGAGATATGCATTTTTTTGGGACTCCTATCAGCTGATAGCTAAGTGTCAAATTGATCAAATAAACTGAAATTGACCAAATAAACCATTTTTAAATATATTTTTTTATTTATGGTAATAAAAAACCCCAAAAGGCTTAAGAAATGCTTTTACAGTGTAAAATTTTCAAAGACACATTTGGCATATTAAGTTTCATTTTAAAAAATGACTCAGGAATATCTTTATGGGAATATTTTGATGAAATTTAGATACTTAACTGATTGAACTGCTATATCAACTGTTGTAAAATCACCTAATATCTTACCACTTAAACTCTTGAATTTTCTCTCTGAACAAGAAGCTGGTTTTGTTATAGCAAATCAATTCGGCGCACTAAACTTGATTAGAGCTTCCACATATTCAAACCCTAAACTGAGACAGGGTGTCATCGCTGCTAAGTATTTTTGTACTTCATGTATTTTCTTTTAGGAAGGCATTTACTTTATGTTACTTAGAAATACAGAATTATGTTATTTTCTTTTTTTAAGTTGTCAACTATTATAGGAGACAATTCACAGAAACATACAACATATATTAAGTAAGTCTGGCATTAGCTGTTTTCCTACTGGCAGCAATTTATGTTGAAAACGACATAAATTCTGTCACCAACTGTACAGAAATTCTGAATAAACTAATTTTTGTCCTGCTCTAATGCTGATTTAACAATCAGAAGACTTTTTTATTTAAACCAAATGTTTAACTTTTTTATGATGGCTGACTACTTAACCACAATTTCCAGGGCTTAACAGCAGGAGCTAAGTTAACTCATTTCCTTCTGCACTTAACAAGAACTTGGTTGGGAAAAGACTGCCAACACATTGCATTGCTGTGGAAAGAAAAATTCAGCAGAATGTACAAACTGCAGTGAATTGCACTGGTGATAAACAGTTTCAGGAAAAAATACTCTGAGAAAAGTAGTGAGAAAAGCAGAAAGGGTGGGATCTAAAGAGGGGACCTGGAGAGGGAACATCAGCATTAAGCATACAGGGTGGACTTCTTCACATCCCAGTGTTCTATTCGCAGATGTTCATCCCCAATGAATCATTCCCATGGACAATGCATATAACAGAGAAAGAGCTCAGGTGGAGTGCAGGAGTGACAGAGCAGTCACTCTGACACTTCCAGCCACAGAAGGTATTTTAGTAATTACAACAGTAAGTTTGTGAGAATTTTTACTTTCACAGGAGTAGAAATATTAATTCAATAATTTTATTTTGTTCTGTGGCAGCACAAAAAAACAGGAGCTGCATTTGGAATACAGTTGTCCCTTCAAAAGCAAGTTCCACCTCACAATAAACATATTCTAATTAAACTGTTTACATTGTAACTGTAGCAATTTTGCTTCCATTAACCAAAAGGGCAACCTACATGCCAATTATTCCTATTACTCCTTGGTGCTTATTCATTATATTACTCACTGGAAGCCCATCAGAAAGTCAGCAATGCTCAAGAAAGATGAGTACTCACTCAAGAAAGATGTGGTCTTAAGAGTACTAGATGAGAAACTGAATTTGAAAGAAAGGTGAGAGAAATCACCTGAAGAACTAGAAATTCATCTGAGGTAAACCAGTTGAATGTGTGGCACAGAAACAAGAGGTGGATAATGATACTCGGGGTAGATCCCTGAAGTTTGTTTTCTTGCTTGCCCTGAAGATTCTCAGACTTGGAATAAGTAAAGCTGTCAGCTTCACTAGTGGGAAAGGCTAAAGAAACGGCACTGCAGAATAATCTTGATTGTGATGCGGAAGGCACAACCGCCCTCTACTTAATTTTCAGCTTCACAATACCTTTGACTCTGTGGAGTACTTCGAGGATTAGAAAGCCAGTGGTTTACAAACCTCAGCAGCAGCAATTTTAGACAGATGTTTCAGGAGAGACTATGCAACTGTGAACTCAACACTGGTCCTACTAACTGGATGTTTGGCCTGAGAAGGACTCTGCTGCTACAGACTTCATGTCAAACAATCTTAGTGTCAGAGTCTACAAAGCATCATAAAAATTTGTGGTGGTAGAGCCATCTTTTCTTTCAAATGTGGACCTTCAATACTCTGTACATCCTTATTTCCTAATTCTGTGGCTCTCTCCGAAGGAACACAGACACTTTGAGCACAGCGTCATGCTGCAATGCATACATCACAGAACACACAGAGAAATCCTGCTTCAAGCATAATCATGTGGGTTACCAACGTATACCAAAGAGATCCATGAAAAAAACCTATCTCATCAAAACATACCAGTGTACCATGTCAGCTGGAAGCCCAAAGAATTGCAAATACAGCATTTTTTAAAAAAAGTTTTCAGTTTAAGGAAAAACAGGAACAAAAGGAAGTATATTAAGGTAATTAAGGATGAAGAAGTGAGATCAGGCTCAAAGAACAATGCAGCCATAAAAGCAATACATTACACCTGAAGGCTGAATGCAGTAGTGGCTATGGGGTCACACTTTATTCTGTGCATCAGCACAATGGAAGGACATGTGGCCAAGGGCTCCATATAAGTACTGAAAATGCTAAAAAAGGGAAAAATGTATGTTCATGTTTTTGTAGTGAATAAAAATCCAAAGATAGAATAGGCATGTGGACCATCATACAAAGATAAGAGCTGGAAAATTTATTTCTAATACAAAGAGTGGAATGAGTAGAAAGAATGTTAGCAATGGTAATCCTTTTATTTCTCAAAAAGATGATAAAGGAAGTGAGAAATTAGCTCAAACATGATATACTTCTTTTAAACAACATAACAATCTCTGCAGAATCCTATGCTGATCCCAGGTATGTAAGTAGCTTACAGAGGGGTCTGCGGGAATCTGATCCTATAAATTTAAAGATTAAAGGGTTTGTGAGCTTCAAGGGATTTTATCTTAAAACACAAATACAAGACGACAATTATTGCATGGAGACTCAACTGTACTTTTATACTGTCCCAGAAACTCTTAAGAAACCAATGAAAATTCAGCTTGCGTATTTCAAACTACGTGTCTTACTTTATAAGCTACATCAAACCTCAAATAAGCACAATCAAGCATAAAAAAAATCTTGAAACACATCAACTGAGAAATAGTGAAGAACATGTGCTTCAACCTGTTGAGGGTTTTTTTTTTTGTTTGGTTTCATTTTTTCCAAAAAATTAGTTCAGTTACCTTATCTTTTTATATTGTAAGCATGAAAAAACATTACATCTGAATATGAACTTCCTTAACAGAACTGAAATATATTTTACATTCACTCCTGTGGTTAAAATGCCTTCAACAGGTTGAAAGAATTTAGATAATTTGTTTCAGAAAGAGATAAGGGTCTGACATTTAACCCAAACCCAGGTGCATGTGGTTTCTTAAAAAATGTCAAAAGGTCACATGATCTCAATGTATGAAGTCTGAAAAACAAAATCTGGCTCAGTATCTTCACTGAAATACTACAAAAATGTCAGAAATTATGATTATAAAAATAGCATTTTAAAAATATGAAACATTTATATAAATATGTATTTGCAGTTGATACTGTTGCATTTTACAATAATGTGATTTTAAATTGACTTAAATAACTGGAATGCTCTAGTATGCATAAAACTGTAGTTACAAAGCCAAGATCAAGGTTAGGTCTCCATGGCCCCGGTTCAACAAAGAATTTAAGCACAGGGACCATTTCACTTCAGTAGAACTGTTTGCATATACTAAATTAGTTACTGGGTTAAATAGATAGACAAACCAAGGGCTGTTAAGAGTTTTTTTAAAGTTCAGAGGAACTAACCTACACACGCTTTGCATCTTTCAAGCATTCTTGCAATGCTTTTAGAGATTATTTTTTTTTTCAGTTTCACCATAAGAGTCTGTGGCTTGATAAAAAAATAATTTTTTTAATTTTTAATTCTTTAGCCTCTCCAGAATCCTTAGGGTGGAACTGAAACTATTGTCTAAAATTGTTGCAATAACACTTCTCATTTGAAGAGATCTCTTTTTAAAGATAGTCATCTCATTAAAAATCCAGTTTCCTTTGTATTCAACTATGACTTCTGTTTAATTTTAGTTAAGTTTATCAAGGCCTTAAGACCCTTAAATAAACCACTACTGCCAGATTTAGGGTGTTATTTAAATATATTTAATAATATCCTAAATAAAAAGTTCTAATGGAACTTTAAGAAGATTAACTTACCTTGCTGAGCTAAAGTGGATCTCAGCATTCCACTTTTAGACCAGATTTTCACTTGGCCATCTTCACCAACTGTAAAATTACCACAGAAATCATCAACTCAAATGCAATAATAAGTCTAACAAACATGGTGCTTGTATTTACCTAGGAAACACTAGAGTTAAAATAAGTCCAGGTCTTCTTACAGGTAAATATCGTTTATTTAGTTTTCCTAACATGCGAATAGATAGTATATTAAGGGACAGATATTCAAGACTGTTTTTCTGCTATTATCAACAACTCTCTTCTTCTCCTGAAAATCCTTATAGTCTTCTTATCTGAAGCTGCTCCTGGGAAGAGAAAGTCCATCACTATTTAAATATCCTAAGTTCTGTATTTTCTATTCAGCATTGCTAGCACTTTTGATCTATTTACAGTTCAATGGCCCAGAGGCTGATTAAATGAGTCTCTGAGGAATCTGAAGAGAGTAGGAGCAGATTTTATGTATTAAACCAGAGGCTTCACAGTTGATAAATGGTGAAACTGAAGATAACTGAAGTCTCTGTTTGGAAGGCTTAAATTTTATAACATAACTGTGTGTTACCAAGAAACTCAGTTTGCTTATTAAAGATTAAGTTCTTATACGCTATACAGCATAGCTATGTATGCATTAAGAACACAGATTTCCTAGTGTGCTATCATATTTAAAACATGCAGCTCTGGGCCCTCATTTAGGCCTCCCAGATTCAATTAATGAGGAAAAAGTTGCATTAGAAACTTAATGCCATTCTTCCATTCAAAGGTAATTTACTTACCAGATTTCAGGTTTTTACATCTGGCCAATGTAGCTTTTAAGTGTTAAAAAAGTATGACTTTTCTTTTTTACAATCTTATTTGTGTCCATTTGATACTGATAGAGCCATAAAAAACATTTTAACTGATACAGTATCATCAACGATTCAGTCTTCCTCAAAGTATAGTTGTGGTATAACAGTAGTTATCTTCTCAGAGTACACTGTTTGGATATGGTGATGAATTCCCATACTCTCCCTAAGTGTCACGCAGTCTTTCAAAAAAAACCAAAACTAAACCAACCAATCAAACAAACAAAAAAAAACAAACCAAAAAAAAACCACATGCCAGAAAGACTGAAAAGGCAATTTTGATTTTTCTTTCAAGAAGTTCCTGAGGCAAATCTGTCTTTAAAAAGAACAATATTTCTATCCCTCTGGGATTTCAGAGGAACATGCCAGACAGAGTTCCTTGAGGCAGAATTTTAGAGTCAGACTGAGTCTGGAAACAAGCAGATCCAAAATTATCTTCAGTACTTCTGGACTGAGTTGGAATTCGTCCAAAGAAATCAGCTGTGCTAGATCAACAGGAGGCTGCAGAAAATTCTGACACCAACAGAAATCCCATAAAGGAGAAGTCTATAAGAGGAAATTTAATTAGCTTCCCCTTAACATCAAGATAGATGTTTTTGACAAAAATGCCAAAAGCAACTAATTACCAAAAGATTTAGGACAAAAACATGTAGAGATGCAGACACTTGGAAATCACTCTCCCAGCCTCAACAGAAAAGAGTTAGACTGCAGCTGGACCTACTCTACTTCTAATAATCAAGAAAGAGAAGCATAGGAACATTCAAGATGTTCACGAGGACTTAGTAAGCTTTGCTGGCTAAAAAACCCCAAATGTCATGTGCAGGAATATAGGTGTACCGACTTAGCAACCTTTTTTGGTAACAGATTAAAAAAACCCAACAAAACAAATATTCTCCTTTATGAAGTACAGAACATCCACAAAAACATCTAAGCACTCTGGTATTAAAAACATTTACTTTCAAGTAAATAGGATAACATCTAATATACAGGATCAATTAAAAAATTACATGTTTTTCCTAGATCTTCTATTATTTAAAAGTGACAACATTCTTCTAAAACAGCATTAATCAAATAGTGCAAAATTTACTTCTATTAAACAAGGTGATAATAACTCCAGTGATAGCGAAGACATAAAGAAAAGTAATTTATTATAGCTAGCTTCATTTATATTGTTGATTTTTGTTTCCCCCTTCTCACAAGAATGTCAAATTAAGCCAGTGTGTGAACACTTAATACTCTTGTTCATTCAAATTTAATGTAAATATAATATAAACTATGAAATTTAGGATTACATCTTCTAAACATGTCAAGGATTATATTATTTTTCCATAACATTCTATTGTTATTTATCCCATAAAGTACTTACATTCTACACATTTTATTGAAAGCACTTACTTTTCATAAATCTTGTTTAATAATGTATTTTTGTATACTTACATTTCTTCATGTCATGTCAACTTTGTATATTAAAAACCTAAAAGGCTTTATTTTAAAAGAGCTTTTCTGTTATATTAGTTTTCAAAACACTTCATTACTTTAAGAATGCTTACCTGTAACCAGTGCTGTTCCTTCATAATTCCACCTTCCTGCAAGTACAGCTCCACAGTGTGCTTCTACACTCTTCTCTACTCTTCCTAACTTTGAAATTAAGTGGAACTTCCCTAAAAGAAAGTTTGAGATGGAAACAGTGTATCTAATTTTGTGACCCGATATTTAGGACTGTAATGGTGTTTTCTGTTACAAATACACACAAAACAAGAAACCAGCAACAAAAAAAGAACAAAATATATAATTAAGTTGTTCACAGCTATGATTAGCCCAACCAAATGAGATCTTGAAGAAGGATTACTTGTAAACTCGCTACAATGTTGTTTGTTTGGGGTGATAGCCATAATCTTTGGTTTGCCTATTGCTTTTTCTTATGTCTCTCTAAAGTTTGCATGTCTCTCTGGGGACACAACTGCCTGATGTTATTTCATTGTCTGAAAGCTAACAGAGGTATATACACTGCACCCCAGGCAAGTCCTTGTGGTTTTGGGTTTTGGGCTTTTTAAGATCTGAAAAATCACTCAACAGCAAAAGGATAATGGAAAAGCTAGAACAATCTGACCATCGGTGAGTGCACTGCTCTGAGGAAGTATTACTGCTTGCATTATGGAGCTGTTATGGAAATTCACAGAAGCCAAAAACAAAGCTATTAATGATTTCAACAGAAGCATGAGGAAGTCTTTCTTTCCAAATGAGGGATGTTGCTTAAATCCAGGAAGATCAAATTTAAACTGGACCAAAGAGCAGACAACAGAGGACTTGGAAACATGTGGCAGAACAAATGCATGGCTTAGAATAGTAGTGATTTAAATTAACTACTTTAAAACCAAAATTCTTTAAAAACTATTTTATCAAATCTGCCAGACAGTGAACCACTACAATTTTCAGAGTGACCAGTACTCTTCGAGATAAACAGTACACAGATCCCTCACACTTAGCGTGTGCAAACACTCCATTACTTAAGAGGGAATAGTTTTTCCATTAATAACATCCTACTTGGGAATATGAATTATAAAACAGGCTTTACCTGGCGAGCCAAAACCAGAAACTAAATACCTGACTATTTCCATAAAGGACCACATTATCAAGACCACTGTGTGCATGCAGGTGATAGGAGAGTTAACTATAGACAGAACACAAGGTAAAAATGCCCAACACCACCACACTAAATGTACATTCAAATGGCAAAATTTAGGTGGCCTGCACTGCCAGAAGCTTGAAACAACTTTTACTGTGTTCTGCTCTCCCATGTTTTGTGTTGCACTTCAATCTTAAAAAAAAAAAAAAAAAAACAACCAAAAAACCACACAAAAAACCCCAACAACAAAACCCAAAGCTGGACTGAAAATAAAGAAAAAGCATTCTGGTAGATCTGTCAGTAAATAACCATGAAACATATCAGGGTTCTCCATAATATTATTCAGATTAATACCATCACACTTTGTCTACATTTTACTTTTAAGTACATAAACAAAAAGACACAATTATCCAGCCAAATCTCTGCCAATGCAAGATTTCCAAGGAAAAGATTTTTGACACTGAAGAAAAAGAATGGTTTGAATAAATCAGTTTATTTGAACAGACTATTTTAAATATCATACAAATCTATACATTTTTGCTTTTCTTTATCACATATTTGTATCTACTAGAGTACTCTTGAACAGCTAGTTAATTCCATTTTTTTTCTGAATGCACAGAACTAGTATTATCAGAATGACCACCTCTTCCTCATTCAGTTAAGTTTTAGCTTCCTAAAATGTTCAGTACTGGTATTCTACATTCAATGCATTATGTCATTTTATAATTATGAAATATATTTTATCTAATTAATGTTTCATTCTATAGAACATCTCTCAGGTCTGAGATTCTTGGGGTTTTGTGCATAAGCAATAACTGGATTCACAGGAATTCAATGGCTAAGTACTATTTTTTCCAATTAAATTGTCAAAACGGCCTTTTCTGGCTTTAAAATAATCCATCAAAAACCATGTTTTATTTTGCTGATCACCTGTCTTTTTCAATGCATAGTGTACTTGTTCAATCTGTAGCCAAGACCTTTTTCATTGCAGAATACTTACACCTAATCTGATCATAGGACTATGAATATTTTCATGCCATCACCTACAGTATTCATCATTTAAGTGGCTGCACTCCTCATTAAGTACATATTTCACTAATTTCACCCCCTTTGGCAAAGGGGGGGGGGGGGGGGGGGCGGGGAAAGAAAAAGCAAAAAGCCTTACAAATCAGGAGCTAATATACACAGAAATCTAACTCAAAGGCGTTCATAACTTTTCAGTATCCCATCTGAAACATCCAGAATTACAAAGAAATTCTATGGCACTTTATATATTGAAACAATAGCTTCCACTGACCTAGGTAGAATCTGTGAAGACCTCAACACTTCTGTAAGCAAAGCCCTCAATACATAAGAGAAAAAATGAAATGAAAGAAGAGACAGCTGGCAAGGAACTGAATACTTTGGTTAGGTCACATTATCAGGAAAACAATGGGCCATGTCACTGAGTACAGGATAAAATCCTGCTATATAAGGAAACGCTCAACTCGTTTACCAATCTTCTGCATCCTTTCCCACTCCACAAGCTCTTACTTCTTTCACAAGGCATCTTTCAAACAGTGAAACATAGCAAATTGTAGCCTAGCAGGAAAGAACACAGTTTCATGTAAAAGCAGGTCCACCTTAGGCACCAAGACAGAATTCATCTGGAAAAAATGTGATCATGCATTTAAAAACTGTATCATAATACTTATGCAGAACAGGGCCAAATCAAGTTTTCACGGATATCATCTTTACTTCTGCAACTTCTTTACTCTTCCAACATATAAATTTACAACTGATGACAGTCAAATGATGTGACTCATTAGATACTGCTGCTTTCACTGCATTCACACACAGAGGTTGCTCCAAAAGCAATGTTTCCATGGATTTCTCTGCCTTCTGCTCTTCAACTTAACATTGAGGCAGTGGAGGCTTTCAAATTAGAACTTACTGCCTTATACAATCAAGAAAGGGAAAATTTTAGCTGTATGCCTGGAGTAGATAGAAGTGATTCAACTTAAATCTTACTTTACATCTCAGATTTATAAAATACCGTTCCTTTACTTTTATTAAGTACAGAAGCCAGAAGCTGTCCTCAATCTTAAAGTGACTCCAGTTCTGGAGGAATTTCAAGTGGGGGATTAACAGCCTATTCAAATACAGAATATAACACATGTATGTTTTGTTCATTACTTTTCATAGACTTAAATGCTGACCTAATGTAAAATTATCAATAGCATAAAAAGTTGAAAAAATAATTCCATTCACTTGCAATTTGTGCTTAATAAGCAGTTTAAAGCTGAACGTATTTTTTATTGTTGTAAAAGAGCAGCAACAACATCAATGTAAGTAGGAAGTAACAGACCAATATCCCACAAAAGATGCAACTCAGAAGAAAACCCAAGAGGATTAAATTTACTTTTGCTCTAATTTCACAAACATCTGGAGATCAACCAGGAATTAATGCAACCCTGTAAAGACATTATACTCCTTTTCCATTGGATTCAGCAGATTTCCAGGAATCCTTATCACAGAGATGAATTAGCTGTTGCAGGAAAACTGCAGGCTTGACACGTAAGGCATGCTATATAAGTAATAGTTAAACAGAATTTTAAAAGTAAGGTTTTTAGAAAATAGCAACAATTTTTAGAAAATAAGCAACAAAACTTGTTCATACACTTTTGCATTGCAATAATTCAGTTGCATATGCAAAAAAACCATATCTTTACAAGATAAGTTCCCTTTATTGAAAGTGGTAAGTTACACTAGTAAATAAAAGCTTGGAAGTTTTCTAACCTAAGTTTTTATCTCAATTTATTCTTTCACAAATTAGGTTAGCACTGTTCTGTATTTTGAAGTACATCTTAAGAACAGTTTTCCAGAAACTGAATGTTTAGGATGAATTTACCAATCAAAGTTAAGAGCTTATCACTTAGTCCTAAGAACAGTTAACTAGGTAAAAAAAACCCTATAAGAAAGAAGATGAAGTACTAACTCATGCAAGACAAAACCTGAATATCTATGAACTAATTATTGCAAAAATAACTCACTTCATAAGTAACAGCAAACCAAATCAGCTTTTGTTGCTAGACTCCCTACTGCCTAAGCAGGGACCCCAGCTGAATGCTTCCCTTCAGGGAGGGCAAGCATAACACCTCCTCCCTGCCTGAAACATCTGGAGCCGATGCTGCAGCTGCCCCCTCCCTCGGTAGGCAGTTTTCCACCACAGAGCTGCCTCATTCCATAAAACCCACCAAGGAGCTCCAAAGTTACCGATTATCTGCCAGTCAATCCCTTGACAACACCAGTCATGGAAGCCCCATTTTCTTAGGGAACAGAACTTTAAGGGAAAAAGAGTTTCTTCATCCAGTTTTGTTTACATTTAGCACTCTTATAAACATATAAACAAGTTGAGATTTACTCTGTCCACTTAAACAGAAATTACATCCTATCTTCCTCCCACAATACAGCATCTTCTTACCACAGAGTATCTGTTGCTCTATAACAACCATAAAGCATTTCGTTTTAATAGCAATTTATCCAGCAAAGCTCAGTTCTCCTTTGCACTGCGCTATGCTAGCAAAACAGTAGCATTCAAATTAATGACAGGAATTGCAATAAAGGCCCCAGACATCCAGAAGGAATGCAAGGGCTGAATACAAATTCGACTCACTGAACAATACAAAATTATCTAATGACCGATCACTGGAGTGCCTTGAAGAACTGAAGGCTGTGTCCATCTTGGGAAAGGGGGAAACTAGTGAATTGCAGTCTCTGATCAGACAATAGCTATCTCAGCCACAACACGATTAAGTTGATAACACTTAGGGATGTTCTGAGAACTGGGCAATTTGAAGGGCCTACACGTGTGTCAAATAAAATAAAAAAAATAAATAAAAAAGTTGGCAAAGGTAGCCAAAACAGCTTATGCTGCATGCAAGCAAGAAACAGCTGCATTAAAAGAAAGTGAAAGTTAATCAAGCTGATCTCCCAAAGCTGGACAATGATAGAACTGATAGACTCTCAAGTGCATACAAATTATAACAAAGATATAACTACATGTTCATTTACAGGTTTCACAGATATTTTTTTCTCATTCTATAATCTTTAATTTTATTTTTCTTACTGTTATGGAGGAGACAGCATTTTTCCAGACCTTTCTCTCACTAGAACTTACATCTGAAATCTTTATGAAGTACTTCAACATTAGCTAGAATCCTACAATGATACCTTTAGGTCAGACAAAAAAAAAGTTTGGAAAAAGTCATAAGCAAATGAACACAAAAGTCTTATCAAGGAAAATGCAGATCAACATCAAGGGACTTGTTTAGAATTTGTCAGTCACACACAACTAAAATCTTGAGCAGCAAGAAAAATCATCTGCTAAGCTGCAAGTACCTCTGCCATTGACATAAGCCACTTAAAAGTAATTTAGTTTCTCCTAGTTCATTGCAAAGGTCCTAATGCATCTTGGAAAAGATTCTGAGGCCTACCTATACATCATTCTATTAATCAATCTTTATTCCTAAACTGTAGCTCTCTGTTGCAGTGTCACTTAATCTACTTACAGGAGAAGGGCAAGCATTCATTCATACCTACTAGATATTACACTTCAGAACTGGTATCTAACTCAAACTTGCACTGGGTTCACATATAGACTGAAGTACTTCTGAATGTACAGCTCCTGCGACATGCTAATTTTTTAACACTTCTGAAAAAAGATCCACTTTCAACCTCTCCAAACACATCTGTGAATATAATTTACTTTTCCTTTTTATCTTACTGATATAAAAAAACAGAAAAAACTAGAGAGAAAATCTGCATAGCTGAGTTTTAGAAGAAATCTTTTTCACGAAGGTAGTAGTAGCCTTTACATATTTCTTCAATCAGCTGTCAAAGCATTATTCAAGCAGAACATGAAATATTAGCATACTATTCTAATAACATTGGAAAACTGCCTGAATAAATTAACAGAAGATCTCACTCATTACAGTTGCTCTTTTGCTCGCTACTGACACATACAATTTAGAACTTTACAGAAACAGGTCACTAGAAATACAACTGTGAAAACAGAAAGGAAAAGAAAGGAGAAAAAAGCAAGGAATTAAGAGCATCAGTTCACCTACCAAAATCCCTCCATTCCATGTTTATCATTGAAAGGAAAAGAATAGAAATCCCATAGAAATCAGCTCAGTTAACATTGATCATTGACTTTCTGAAGAACATCCTTGTTCAGGTAAACTCCACCCCCTCAAAAGCGTAATACTAAAATGCATGCAACTATTAATTGATACAAACAAATCTTCCTTTCAGCTTTCACAAAAGCTTGCATTTCCACCTTAAGAGCTCTACAAGCAATACTTCATCAGACCCAGCTGCCTAAGACTCATGATAAAGTTCAGCACCAAGTATCACAAAAATTACAACTCCGTTGGTTGCACTTCTCACCTTCCCTCCCCACATATACCCAGGAAACAATAAGGAGCCTGCCTTCAGTCATCAAAAGATGTCCTGTTTTTGTCTGTAAGTTCAGTGCATTTACTCCTTCGGAAGTACTAAATAACTTGGAGAAATCTTGGCCTCTACTCTGTGACTTGAACCCTGAGCCCTCCTAATTTTTAAGTGCAACTATCACCAAAAGTCATAGAAATCTCTAAAATTTAATGCAAAGCATGAATTTCCTCTATCTTCTTCAAATACGTAATACCTCTCTCCACCCGTACAGAAAGCCATGCTGGATGCATCAGCTCCACACTGCTAATGCCCAGTAACAAACCTTCCGTTCCCAGTCAAGCTCCCTGTGAAGGTAGCCAAAAGCCTACAGTAAGTTCCCCTCACCAGAGAAAACATACTAGACCCACAAAGTCAAGGTTCTGGCCAAAACATGGGCAGAAGTTGGCTGGAAATTCTCCACCAGTCCCATTCAAACTATCAATAGGTCCCTGTGAAAGCTATCAACAGGGTCATGGGCAGATGTCCATCATAATCCTGATGAAAACTCTCTACAACAATTTACTGTGAACTGTTCTGCCTAAAGATGCTGGCAGAGATTTAGAGCAGCATATTGCTTTGAGTTCACTGCTGAGAAACTCCAATCACTACCATTTCTGTAGAAATACAGCTTTAATACCAAGATCTTTGACTGCTGACAAAAGAACATAAACTAAGTTTAGTATGTCGATACCATCTGCTTCTTTGTGGCACATAATTTCTAGTTCCAGCAGGCTAATTTGACTTACTCTGAAACCTTCAACAGCATTATCAACCCAGTAAAACACAAAGCTGGAGAAAATTAGTATCAGTGAAAAGACTGCCTGGCTTCTGCAAGCAAGTCATACAACTCTTGCAAGTCACCTGGATGCCAAGATCTTGGATGCAACATGAATGATTTCTGATACTTTCATAAACTAATACACCAACCCCATCGACAAGTTCTTAGCAGCGCATTGTCAGTGAGGCAGTCCCAGCCTATATCAAGAACTTATTTCTTAGCAAAGCGTTTATCCTAACACGATTTTTATAACAAGGTCAGTGTAAACCAGCAGATTTCATAAAGGATCAACCCCTTTTTAGAACTGGTAGGCTCAGGAAGAAACTCTCATCTGAACTACGGTGTACCCACACGGTAGGTTCTTTGTAACAAAAATAAAGGGGGGGCGGGGGTTGTTAAGAAAATTTATTTTTACCACTATTTTTCATATTTTGTTCAAACAAAGAATTAGATCAAGAAGAGACTCCAACTGTTCTTTCTTCAAGAAAAGGGATGAGGGGGAAAAAACAAAGGGGAAAACTTGCACTGAAAATTTCTGATGGTATGGAACATAATCCCCATTACAGTACCAAGGAGACAAACGCTGACCCGAACAGTATGGACTGCTTCATCATAAATGTAATATAATAATGAAACCAGTTACCTAAGATTTCTTCACTGAACTGGGGAGGAGGGTATCTGCCCTCATGCAGGAAGAAAAATCTGGCTGTGTGCAAGTCGGGCAAAATCAATTCCTAGTCTCTTTGGGGAGGAGGAAAAAACACCCCAAGCAATTGTCAAACCTTGCTCTTACCTCCCTTTCACAAAACAGAATTCACACCCTGGATACAGCAGCTACTATACTGGATGACATAGTCTAGTATTAGTACACTAGTATATGGGACAAATAGTAGCATACAGGATATACATATGCATATATACATCTGCCAGTATACTACACATCTATACTAGTCTTACATCTCTGACAACAACCAGAACTAGATGCTTTAGAGGGATATTCAAGACTCCACAGATGGCAGACACAAGTCTTGCTCTTGTAACACGTCCAAGAAATGGACTACATTATTTAGGCAATTTCAGTAATTTGGTCATCAGTTTTCATAACTGCAAGTGATCTGGTATCTACGTAGGCATGCAGTAGATACATATTGAAAACTACTGGTTTATGAAATTGAGAAAAAGATGGTAGAAACTGACCTACATAAAAAATTACCTATCTGCTGTCAGAGATATGTTTGATAATGTTGTATTGGAGGAAATTACAGTAACACAATGTATTAAATTTGAAGCAATTATTAGTTTTACACCAGTGCAACTGGTATATAAGATTTGAAGTTGCTTTACTGGAGACTATTTAACTGCAAATAATTTCTCATGTGTTTGAGTGACATAAGCACAAAGTGGTATAAATTATAAAAAATTTAAATTGACTTACCATCAGAACTTGTTAGAACAAAGCTCTCTGCATGGGACTGCTTCTTCACACCAATAGTTCTGGGAAACCAGTGAAGATCTATGGGATAAATATCATCTGGAAGTTTCACTACTCGAGTAGTCTCACTAGTTAAAAGGTTCCACTTCATAATTTGGTGATCATCACTGCAGGAATATAGCTCATCAGCTGTAGTCCACCCCACACAGCTAACTAATTCTTTATGTTTAGTTAAATTAAGGAAGTCTAAAAATGTTAATTACTAAATAAGCTTACAAAATATCTCATCTAGGCTACACAAAACTGAAGGAACAGTACAGGAAGATTATTTTGATAAGATTACATGGAATGCTTTATATAAAAAATATGATTCTTCATTCTTTTTTCACTGTTTTGCATCAAGAAGAGCTGGTAGAAATTCAGCAAAAAAATAAAGCCAACTATCATGCAAAAATATAACTCTTGTTATGATGCATACTTACTGCAACATAGCTGAAATGCTGGGTTACACCTCTAGAAAGGTTTTAGCGCACAATGCAAGTGCAAAACACCCAACTATCATTCAAATATGTCGGTTTATTAACACCACAGCATATACAAATTGTTGACATATCTAATTTATTAATAGGGAAAATACAATTTTCTTTACGTCCATCTCTTATTACAAGCAGGTAGATATATCGCTACACTTATTTACTGTCTGGGAAAGCTTTTAAATTACCACTGCAAGTAAGAAGGGAAAGTAAAACCTCAAAATTTGCTATCAAAGCATTGATTGGAGGGAAGGTATTACTCTAAGAGTGTTCAACACCTCTCAAAGTGTTGCCCTTAAAGGATGCACAGAGCAGGAAAGTGAAGAAAAGAAAAAGGAAAAAAAAAGCCATCTGCAATTTACAAACATTTTACCATGACATCTATGATAAAGAAAACCTTTCTGGAAAAGAGTCTAATCAGAATTAACATGCTGTCCTACGGTTTGTTCCATGACAAAGGATATGTTTTGGTTCCTTTAAAAGTGAAGTCTTCAGTCTCATTTCAGTTGTTCAGATGGAGCACTAAACAAACAAAAAAAGATACATAGTTATAACTGTAATAAAACAAGACAAACACCTGTGTAAGTAGCCAAAATTAAAAAGGGAGATGCTAACACCAAGATAAAAAGTTTTGACATGAGTAATATTACAATAGTACTGTGGAAAAATAAACACAAAACAGACCCGAGTTTAAAGGGAATTCTGTTTGTACAGTACCCAACCGTGTATTTATCTGATTGCTTTAGTATAATAAATACAGTGGACAATTTAAAGAAGTGATGCGAGGCACATATTGCTGGAACATAGGTTGAAACACTGAAGTTCTATTGCACTGACTTATAGCCATGAAGGTAGGTAGCAAGGGAAAACCTATTTTGCTTTCAAAGACAAGGCCAGAACTTTATTGTCGTTTTTGAAAACGGCTTAAACAGTCTTTACATGCACCTAGAAGGCAGAACGCTCACCCTCAGGTCGCACAGCTCACCTGCTGTCACCAACAGGGACCTCCACCGTTACTCATCCTACTACACACACAACGTTCAACTCCCCAAAGAGTCCATCGGCAGGTTAGCTGAAAGCATTTACTAGGAGTTTTAAAAAAGATGGGGCAATAACTCTGACACGGTGCGTGGCTCGGCTCCTGCCAGCCCCACGCCTCCTCACCTCGGTCCCCGCTCGCTCCCTCCTCCCCTCAGCCGTTTCCCCTCCGGAGCTGCCGAAGGGGGAGATAAGGATCAGAGCGAGACTGAGCAAGAGCCGGGGGGCAGCGAAGGAAAAGACAGACGGCAGGATGGAAAGAAAGGGCGTAGATGGCGGTGGCGGGGCGGGAGCTCGCCCCTCACAGCGCGGCTGCCCGCGGGGCCGCTGTCGCTCGCCGCTGTGAGGGAACCGCAGCTCCCCCCGCCTCGCCTGCCTCCCCAGAGCCCTCGGACAGCCTCAGGCACCGCACCGACAGCACAGCCCGCTCTCCGGCCATGCCAGCGCCCACTTTTTCACCTCAAAGTTTTCCAAACGGGAAATTATCCCCCCTCCGCCGCGCTTTCTCCCGGCGAGCGCCAGCGCCCGTTCCCCTCAGGGCCGTCCGGAGCCGGGGGTCGGGACTCCCCCGCCCTTACCTCGACTCCCGGCTGTCTCCCGGAGCTCTCCCTTCCCTCCTCCCACGTCCGAACTGGGGGGTCACGGCTCCCGACCCTCTCGCCCACCGCGGCAGTGAGTCAGCCCTGCCGCCCCGCAGCCACCCCTGACGGCGAGGGGAGGGGGATGGCCGCCGCCTCCCCAGCCCGCCTTTACCTGCGTCGGCAGCGGGACAGGAGAGAGCAGAGCGGCGGGGACCGCTGCCTCAGCGGCCGGCTCCCAGGCTAATCCCGCCTTCCTCCCCGTCCCCACGGCGCCACGGGAGCGGCGGGACCAAGGCGGCGGCTGCCCGCTCCCCCCGCGGCCAAGCGGCTCCGTCTCTATGGCTACTTCCCGCGATACTTCTTCTTCCTCTTCCTCCTCCTCCTCCTCCTCGTCCCACCGCCACCTCACGGGTCCTCCCCGACCAGGTGACACGGCCCGCTGGCGTCACCGCGCCGCCCGTTAATTAATACCAATTTTAAACCGTCGTGTCCCCACAATTTTTATTTGATTTTTACTTTTTAATTTTTTTAATTTTTTTTTTAATAACGGCGCCCGCTTACACCGCCGCTCCGGCCTCACCACCCCGCCGCCCGTTGCTGAGCAACCAAGCGCCGCCCACTGACCTACTTCTAAAATTAAAATAAATCCTTTCCACGCGGAGCGAGCGGGCACGGCCATGGGGTTGCTGTCACCGTCAACCGCCTGCCTCTCCTCTCTCTCCCTCCCCCACCCCCCCCCAAAAAAAAAAAAAAAAAAGCGCATCTTCGCGACTGGGGGGGGGGGAATTATGATTTATTTTACTTTTTTTCCAGCCTGTCCGCGCAGTAACGGAAAACAAGATGGCGCGGGAGCGGGGCTTTTTTTCCTCCTTTCAAACCCGCGGGAGGCCGGCCCCCTCCCTTCCCAGCATGCCCCGCGCTTTTCTAACGAATTTCGGTTCGAGTTCGCCGTTTGGGCGCCATTTTCGAGTGTGGAAGCTGCTGAGCCGCGGCAGGAACCGGAGCCGCCCGCGCTGCCGCAGCGCGCCGCCTCGCTGGGGCCGGGTGCCGCCAGCCCGGGAAGGTACCAGCTCGGCGGGCAGCGCGGGGTAGCTGGGCGGGCAGGGTTTGGGGTTTCGGTGCTGGTAGTTTGCCTGAGGGCAGGTGGAGTCGGGGGGCTTCAGCCGCTGTGAGCGGGGCGGCGGCGACGTCCTCGGGGCGGTTCTCTGGACATGGGGTGCTGAGGGAGAGGGCAGAGGGGTGGCGGGCTCTGCCCCGCGCCTCGTTTTTTCTCTTTCCGCATGACCCTGAGGGAGGGGAAGGCGGCGGCAGCCCCTCTCCCCAGGCCCAGGCGGTCGGGCGGCGGATCCCCCGCTGAGGGCTCTTGCCGAGAGGCCTGGACTGCCCGGCGGCCGCTCGGTCTCCGCGCTGGCGGGGCACGGCGCTCCATGTGTCCGTCCTGGCTGGTGTCTGCAGATGGGGGTGAGGAGGGGGGATGAGAGAGGGTCTTCTGCAGCCCCAGGGAGAAAGCCCGAGGCTTCCCGCTGTGCCCTTACGGATCTCTGGGGACCGCGCATCGGAGACCCACCTAGGACGGGGAAGTACAGGAATCCGTTTCGATGGCACAGAGGCCCGATTTTAATCTGCTTACAAAGCAGGGACCCATCTATAACTAGCTCTGCCTGCCTCTTCTATGTTTGAAGTATGAGAGAAAAAGGCAAAAAAAGGCCGTTACGACTTGGAAAGACCGTGACAGGGGCGCAGTTGGACTCCTTTGATTAACAGATGGATTAAAAACACCCCCAAAAATTTGCCCTGATAAGGGTTGACGCTATCAGATTTAATGCGCTGTTAATAAGGAAGCTTTTCTATCCGTCTCTGACTCTTTTCGCCGTCCCCGTAACAAAAACGCCACTTGGCAGGAGATCGTCGAGAGATGCTTTTAACGAACACCTTTGAGCTGACTCGGGGAGGGGCTGGCCACGAATTTGTTAAATTTGTTAGAAAGTATGTGGCAGCAGATTTATCGCGATTTAAAAGCAAAGGTCAAGTAGTTATGCTTGTTCATTCTGTCGGAGTGGGGGGGGGGGAAGGGTTGGTAAGGTAAATAGGTCTATATTGCACAATTCTGTTGGAGTGGAGCAGTTTTGGAAAAAAAATAAATAAATCTGGTACTTTGAGAGGCTGTAATTGTCTGAGACAGCCATTGCGGAACACTTAACAGGGGCATAGACTCAAATTGCCTTAAAATGAGTTCTTTCTCTCATTTCCCTCCCCTCCCCCATTGTCCCAAATGAAGGACTCTCATGAGAGTGTGGGTTGGGGGTAGGTCTGAAAACGTCAAATGATTGGCACCAATTGTAAGATGACTTTCTAACCACGTCAGTTTTTTATCTTGTGAGAAGTAAACTTTCTCATGTCTGTTTTTCTGCGAACTAACTTTGCCACTTGCTGCAATTTAAACTCTTTGGAGAGAGTTTCACTCCTGCAGTCGTCTTTTCTTCCCATCGGTTGCTTTCTATTTATACTTTCTGGGAGCTCTGCTTAAGTGTAATGTTTCATTCTTCATCAGTTAACTTGAACATCACAACTAGATTAAGGTATTTTGTTTTGCCTTCTCTGTTAAATGTTGAATGCTGCCGGTACTGGTTGTTATAGTAAAATGAGTGTGTTGATTTAAACAGTTTAAGAGTCAAGTCTTTGCTGTAATTATGCAGGTCTTTTTGTTTACCTATATAAAAAAATATAGTCAGCATGGACTGTTGAAAGTAAAGCCTGTGTCAGGTCTGAAATGTGTATGTAAAGAGTGCTTCTAGAAGAGTATAGACAAATGGCTACTCAGTTTGTTATTGCAAATGTGTCTTTAACTCTTTTGCCCCCAGTATCATGGTTCCCATCTCTGAGCATAGTAACTGCATTGAACATGGCTGTATGAGTTTTCAGTAGGTAGATTCATGCTGTTTCTACAGACTAGGGTTGATCGGTTGGTTTGGGGGCGATGTATCTTAAAGAATATTGTTAGGCTAATCTTGAGATTTTATTTCAAATTTGGATTATTGTCTTCAAAATACCTCTAGTCTGTATTTTCTAAATTCGTCAAACATCTGGGCAAACATGTAGGTATATTCCTTAGGGGATTGCAGTTCGATGCTTGGATCATGGGGTTTTCTTGTTTATGTTAGCAAAGGAGATAGATCCCTTCAGTAGTTTGATTGCTTCGAATAGAAGGAGAACAGCCAACAGAGATCATGACAAGCAAGAGCACCAAAGCCTCTACAGCAGCCCATCAGAAAGGTAGAGAGCCCTTAGAGGAGCCTACCAGTGACATGGAAGTGGAAAACAATGGTGACAGACAGCTTGACGAAGTACCTCCACAAGGTGGGTCTGAATGTTGTGGTTCTGATGGTGTGTAAACTCGATAGTAGTGCCTGTTTAGCAACAACATTCAGTTGAATTTACCAGCTGTTCCAGATAGGGTTTGCTCCTTTCTCTTTTGGAAAGGAATATTGAAAGCCTTGACTCCTGGCAAGTTTAAACTGCTTTTAAAATAGTAAAGAGGGCTTGCAAAGAGTTAAAGTGTTTGGACCAGTGATTTAGTACAAGTGCAGAAGCAATTTGTAGACTTTATCCTAATAAAGCCTATTTCATATTCCTGATCTGTAACGTTGTACTTAAGATTGTGGTACAACAGCAGGATTTTTCAAATTTATATGCAGCCAATGGTATGGGATTTCTTGGAATGGAATAAATGTCAAGTTTATTTACTTAACTCTTAAAATGATTTGACTTTCTTTTTCATGAAGCAGTGTATTCTTGAGTTTCTTGTGTTGAGATTTTGCTGAAAATGTCTGGAAAAACAACAGTGTGGGTCTTTTTAGGTAGCCAGATATGCAATTATTACAGCAAGGTATTTCACACACAGATTAATACGTTGAAATTGGTGGCAAAAACTACTGTCTATTTGAAGAAGTTGCCAGTGACTGCTGAAAAGCTGCTTTGCTTACAACTAGCTGATATCCAGGGGGCCAGTTTGTTTTCGTAACAAACTTCCTGTCTTTGCAGAGTGGTTGTGCTGTCATTACAGCTTTCAGAGCATTGTGCAGCGGTCCCCAAATCTTGCAGAGTGACTTGAGAGCACGCTTGAAATGTGGCTTTGCACTTATTAATTAGAAAGACTTTGCCTGTTTCAGATTTGCAGACTTATTGTGATGGTTGTAGCTATTGTAATTGCAGAGTGCCTATTAAAGTGTGTTAGAATAAGAATTACATAATGAAAGAACCAACCCACCAGTGTATCGATGGGACATCTTGAGTATCTCTTTTTAAAGATTCAGTTCACGGAAAGAAGAACTTAAATTCCACTTAGCTCCTTTTAATAATTACAGGCAAAAGTATAGGTTTGGTTCATGTAGAAATGTTGTTTGCTTTTCCAGTTAAACATTTCAAAAGGTGTCTAGTCATTGAGAGCTTATAGTCTTTTTTTTTCTTTCTTTCTGTTTATTTTGGATGTTTTTTAGAAGTCTCAAATGAGGTGCTTGCTAATCGAAGTTTAGAAGATATTTTGGGTAGCATCCCTCCTCCCCCACCTCCAGCAATGACCAATGAACCTGGTGCTCCTCGTCTCATGATAACTCATATTGTAAACCAGAACTTCAAGTCCTATGCAGGGGAGCAAACTTTGGGACCTTTTCATAAGGTATCTTTCTTTTACCTTAAGCATTTTTTAAATGAAGGTAAGACTTTGTGTGTTAGTATTCCTTCCTGTATTTTCCTGTAAAAGCTTCCCTCAAAATAACTGAAAAATATTTAAGTTTTAGAATTACTTATATAGTGATATCCTAGATTTTCATTATTGGACAGTTGAGAAAACAGTTAAGTGCAACTTTGTGATACTGTACAAATTTAATTTGTCAGAAAACCTTAAAAACCCCATACTTCTCTCTTTATTTCATTTACTGGAGAACTTTTAGGGGTGTGTTTGAAGAATGAGAGTATTTTTGAGTGCCCATAGGAGACTTACGTGTCTAATCATGAAACTTTCCTTGCAAACAGGATTGCTAAGTGCAGTATTGCTTTGAGTTAGCAAGTTAAAATTTAGAAAGCTGAGCTGAGGTGTGGTTCTTTTATTAAATAAATTGTACTGCTTTACCTTTGGCAGTAAAAACTAAGCTATCAAATAGTCTGCAGTTTCATACAGTAGGAATAATTGTGTTTTAAACTGTTCACAAACAAAATGGGTGATGTACACTGGCCAGGATTTATTTCCCTTTGAATATAACTTTTTTTTTTTTCTTCTGTTATGCAGCGTTTTTCTTGTATTATTGGGCCAAATGGCAGTGGAAAATCCAATGTCATTGATTCAATGCTTTTTGTGTTTGGGTATCGAGCACAAAAAATCAGATCCAAAAAACTCTCTGTGCTGATCCATAATTCTGACAAACATACAGACATACAGAGTTGTTCTGTGGAAGTCCACTTCCAAAAGATCATTGACAAGGTATGTATGCTTCTATTCAGAGCAGTGGAGACATTTTCTTTTTCATTTTTCTTTAATGATTTGAAAACTTTTAATATTTGATTATTTTAGTTTGAGATGGGGAGAACTTCATAGCATGATTAGTTTACCTTTGAAATGTAAAACATCAATTCAAAGTTAATTAGCTTTAAAAATTACTCTATCGATGGTGCAGTTCTTAAAATATTCGTAGGGATTCCTTTTTTATTTTCTGCAAGACTAAGAACTGGTACAGATCTGTTTTAAAACTATTTAGAACTATGTAATAATCATTTTAAGAAGAAGTCGTTTCAGAGTTGTCATCTCATTTACCTCAAGTAAATAAAACCTATTTCTGAAATTAATAGGACCCCTAAAAAATTACAAGTCTCTGTTTGGACATGTTATATATTCTTAAATTTATAATATAACAATGTATATTAAGAAACAAAAACTATTTTAGCAAAACTTTTCAAACCAATTAGAAACTATTTTAGGTTATCTAAATTTAGAAAAATATATAATGTATCTGTAACTTTCTTATTTTTACTTTATATACTGTGAACATGTCTGCAATTTTAAAACAGATTTTTCATCAAAAATTCTGGACCTCACATCATACTACTAAATATTTCTAAACCTGATATTTTGTTTCATTGAAATAGAAAGTATTGGCAAGTTAAAAAAAATTTATTTTGCTTGCTACTTTTCATGTATTGATAAAAAACTTTGTGAGGTTTTTCTTGATTTCTTGCAATTATACTGCAAGGAATTTATCTTCATTTAAATTTAATTTTTGTGCACACATTCTAGCTGAAGTATGAACTGTTGAGTTTGGGGTCAGTCAAAATAGTGGGAAATGTACCCTGAAATGTAAAAAAGTTGTGTTAATAAAGTGGCAGTATATATGGCCTTTGAAGGAACTTTTTAAAAATACAATTTTTTTCCCCTTGGCTTTATATACAGACACACATACCTTTTTCCTTTTATTTATAATAACCAGATTAAAAAAACTTTTTCCTTCATTTGACTTTGTATTAACATATAGTAGCTAAGTTTATGATCAAAGAAACTTCTGCATATACTAGATAACAATTTGATTATGCTCTTGGGGGTTAATCTGGGGAAGTGGCAGGCCAGTTTATGTCTCTACAAGAAGCATGCATCGATTTGAACTTTTTAAAATATAGTACCAGCTTTATTTTAGTTGCTGCTTTGTAGATGAGGCTAAGATATCTTTTGAGAAGCTGATGATGTCATATTTGTCACATCTTTAATGTTTTGCTTTTTATCTTCTACAGTTTCTCTTTAGAACTAGTCAGCTAAAAGTAACTCCTTTTCCTAGCACTATAAAAGAAAAGTTTAAAATGCAAACAGCAATTGAAGGCATTCAAGACTTCCTAACTAAAATTAAAAAGTAGAATAGCACAGCCACTTTAAATTTGAAGTAGGCCTTTTCCTTTGTGATTTGAAGCAGTGGTAAAGAGAATAAATTAAGTATTTTCAAAGCAATGGCTTGCATTAGAGGTGGGAAAGGCATAATATGAATATAATGATATAACGATAATAATAATATGAGGGCCATTGTTTAAACTGTTTGGGCTATTTTTTATCCAGTTCTCGAGGTTGGGGTTTTTTTTATCTTTTTTTGAGATAGGCAGCTTTAAGACAGTTCCATTTCTACTAGACCTCAGAGAGCAGTTGACTTAAAACCTGAACATGATAAAACTTCTGTGCTTAATTGTGAAATATGAAGTAAGCCTGAGAGAGTAATTGTTTTTGTGGCTTTGTTTTTCCTCAAAACAGGAAGGAGATGAGTATGAAGTCATTCCTAACAGCAATTTTTGTGTATCTAGAACTGCCTATAGAGATAATTCTTCTGTCTACCACATCAATGGAAGGAAAAAGACATTCAAAGATGTTGGTATTCTTCTTCGAAGCCATGGAATTGATCTGGACCATAACAGGTTCTTAATTTTACAGGTTGGTATATGAATAAAAGCAATTTTAAGTCAAGCTACATTTCCAGTTATAGTTATAAAAAATGCTGTCTAGGTTTTAAGTCTTGTATTTGAGGCCTTAAAGTACTCTAGCAGCACATCATGGTTTGCATGCTCTAATAAAGATGCGAATCATTATTTGCTGCTTTAGAAATTTAAGGAAGAGAAACAGTTGAAGACACTAATATAAATTTTTCTATTAACAAATTAGTGTTCCTGGCATGTGGATGAATAGAAGAGTTGTCATACTTGTTCCGCCCTAGCAGCACGTAAATATTGGTGTAGTAAAATAAACCTTAAACCCCAATATTATTGTGCTGCTTAAGCGTGGCAGAGATTGAGCAACTTGTTTATACTTTAGATAAAAGTGCATCAGTATTAACATAAATCTTAATGATTCTACTGTAAAGTTACCTACGGCTCTTGTATATAGACATGGTTTTACTGGAGGAGTATGTATATAAAAATTAACTGCATAAAAATTGAGTGCAAGAAAAAACTCATGAAGTGTGCTTTTTGTTTACACTTGCTTAACAACTGTAGAGGACTCAAAGAATGGCAGGTTTGTAGCCAGTTCAAGCTATGTTTTTAAAGGCTACAGTTTACAACCCATACTGTAAAAATAATCATAGAATTTGTCAATATAATACCATTTTTATTCACATTTGATTTTAAAATTATAAGGTTTGCTGCGTCTGTTTGCTGCTTAAAAGACAGGCTGAAGAGAACCACACTAATTCTCTAGTGTTTAAATAATGATAGAGAATTTTGCTATGTGCTAGAGAACTCGATTTACATTAAGCAATTAAAATACTTGATGGAAGTATTTAAATATTAATTCAATTAAGTAACTACATATGCAATTACCTGTAATTATTTCACTACTATTACTAACAGGTCCCAAATCTACTCTGAAGGATCATGGCCTAGAAAATTAGTGAACAGTGGGAGCCTCCCAAAGTCTGAAAATTTTCAGTAGTTTTTCAGGCCTGTTTCTGTCAAAGGAGCTTCCACTTACACCCACAAAAAGAGGATATTTCTGTTTTGAAGGCTCCATGAGAATGAATTTTTCCCTCCAACAATTTATTCCTATATTTTATTTTTCAAGATGGAGTGAGAAGTGCCTCCGACAAAACAACTGTAGTAAATACACTGCGTTTTTTTCTATACAGTTTTTCTGAAGTATCATTTTTGGCAGAATTTCTAAAGGGAGAGAATGCAGAGTCGAAGATTAAGCTAGGTAGGAATTATGGTACAGACACATCTAAAGCTTAGTGTTAGAGAGCATGCCCTTTTACCTCTGGGAGAAGAAGGGAACAATTGGGAAGATGTATTGCTAAGCTTTTTAAATTATTTTTTTTCCCTGGAATTTGACTTGTTCTCTTCTACCAATAATTGTTTCCTAGGAAGTTATCAATGAAGAGAATATTTTCCTAAAAGCTGAGTTTCATTCTTTTCCACCTGTACAATGAGAAATAAGGGGAGGTGTAACCAATATTAAGGCATAAAGTAATGGTGTATTTTGCTTTTTTTTTTCCCTTCCATTCCACTAGACTCTTTGTGGGTAATGTATTATAATGGATAGCAGAGGAAACTACTGAGATTTTCTGGTTTCTTTAGTCTTTCTGACTGAGGCAAGGTCCTTTCCCTTTGAGCATAAGGTTTTGTGCTTTTTTTTAAAGTGAAATCTACTCATTTGGCGACTCAAAGTTGAGTACTTTCAAGTGGGAAGTGTAGCAATGTTTTCCACATCATAACAGCAGAACTTCAAAACTCAAATAATAAAAATATATAGTTAGAAGTAAACGAGACCATATCAGAAGGCTGAGGCTGTGGATTACTATCACAAGGATAGCTGTTTTCCTCCTGATGTTTTTCAATTTTATATTTAAAATTGGAGAGATAAGTAACAGTTTTATTTAGCTTTTACTCTCCTCTTGTTATAGCTAAAATAAACCAGGCTCTCCTAATTTTAACGTGATATCAAGTAATTTATCATTTAAAATAAGTAATAAATCTCTTTGATTTTTACTGTGCAGTAGGGTATAATTAAAATATTTCACTCATACTATAGACTGTGGGCAAAAATGTTAATTAAAGATTATCAAATGCTGGGTTTGGTGTGTGACAGAATATTCACTGGTTAGGACATGGTCACTTACAACTTTTTCTTTAGTACTAAATGTAATAACAAAACCTTTAGATGCTTGATTTTGTCCTGTTAGCATATTTAGCATTATAGAAAATAATTTGCCTGTTAGAAGACTGCTTTATTTTTCTGGTTTCTTCTCTCCACTTCACCCTCTATTTTGCAGTATTTTTCTGACAGAGCAGGGTTTTGTGCCTTTTAGGACAAAACTTGAAAGCTCAGGCCAGACTGAATTCTGTAGAAGTTGGGTAGGGCATGATACAGGTACTTGTGCTTATGCTGTACTGAAATTAGTAAAATCAAACTGCTGATGACTTCTGTGAGTACCATTACAAAAAGCACCTGTAGAAAAACAGAATATGTAAGACTGAGTAGTTCTAGAAATATTACAAATTCTGTGCCTGAACTAGCTAACTGAAAAAATCTTGTTTAAAAATGGTTCTGGTTACAACCAGATTTTGCCAACATTTAACAGGAGGAGTTCATCACTTTTGTGATCCTTAAGTTCTAACACTCCATATTTCATGTCTTTAATAAATTGTTATATGCTTTTAGTACTTTGGGAATAGGCAACAGTTCAGTGCATTTTTAATGAGCTTCCCACAGCCTGAAACTGCAACAGGAAAAAAAATATGCATATTGTTATTTAAGAAGTATGCTAAGCACTGTGGTAAAATCTAGCATCTTGCAGCTATTTTTCTGTCTTCCACACCTAATGCCCCAGCTTCAGTAACTTGTATATCTGTAAAGGACAACAAATAAAATTACTTTGCTTTTCTCGAAAAGCTTACATGGAACATCGGTGTACATGTACAGAAAACTTGTGTGGGTTCTATGCTCTGACCGGGCTGGGCAAAACTCAGAAAGTATGTCTGCTGTTGCTCAATAGTGACTCCTCTGAACATGTTAACCTTGAGGCCAGAAAAAAATCTCAGCCTCTTTATCCTGGTTGGCTTGCCTCTAAGGAATTATTAAATAAATGTGGAACACTTGAAGGAATGTCAGTTTTGGATACCACTAGGGTGTGCATGTCTGGGGACTAGCTGTGGACAGCAACCATTAACGCCTGAGGAAATTGCCTTTTGCAGTCTTTCAAGGTAAGAGAAGTATAGTTGATAACAAACTTGTTAAAAGGAAAGTGGAATTTCACAGGTAAATCCCATTCAGTGACTTTGCAAGTGAATATTGTAGAAATGGTAATGAGTGGGACAAGACTTTGAATTAATTGTGTACAAAAAGATGGTAACATGGGAGCAGACTTCTATCGGTTGATTTCAGTTTTTAGAAGCCCTTTCAGACAAATTGAAACTAGTTTAAATACATCTTGTACTGATCACAGTAGCATTTCACTTAAAGGTAGACTTAAAATATTCTCATGTAATCTTAAGTGAATATAAACAACTACAGTGATTTTTATATATATGTATTTTTGTAACAGATTGGAATGACATTTTATAACATACTAAGCCTTATCCTATGGCAAGATTATATGTTGCCAGAAAGGAAGTTTAGTCAAGTTTTTCACCTGCTGCTTTATGGAAATAATGTAGGAGTCGCTCTTTCAGTGTGTTGGAGAGGAAATGAGGGAGAGCAGATTTTCTTCTCACTTTGAGATAAGCCTGAAGTTCCCAGTTGTTGAGGTCTGCTTTTGTAAGGAGGCACACCAACATCTGAGCTAAAGCACTGAGTGGAACACAAGCTGAAAAGCTCTACTGGGATTATAAATGGAGGTCTATGCTGCCAACATTGGTGGGGAGGAGAGGTTTGTTCTAGAAAGGTCAAGGACAGCTGAGCTGAAGTGGTAGGAAGAATTAAAGCAAGTTTGATAACATCATTAAGTAAAACCAGACTCTTTGAATAAAATATTATGTAAAAATAGAAACCTCACACTGATTCAGAGTACAGAATCAGTTTCTCTGACTTTAAATATTATGCTTTATGCTGAAGTGAATACAGAGCAGCATAAAATATGCTAATGTGTCTGCAGTTTAAAAAAATAATTTCTCTTATATCAGAAAACTTACATTGGCAATTCATATGATTTTTATTTTGCAAATTGCAACATAACATTGTAACCAATGTTTATTAAGCTTTCTTCAGAAAAACAGGGAAATATGGAAAGTGGAGAAAAGCACTTTTTTAGGGGCAGTGTGTAACAGAGTGATCAACTAGTTTAATGAGAACATACCGATAATCTTAGGTCAAACATTGTAGGGTGAGTTTGACAATAACAGATTTAGATTCCAAAGTGACTCTAGATTTGTGCTTAATTTGTATTCTTGTATTAAATACAAGAATGTCCTTAAGAAAGCTTCTAAAATTAGACAGATGTGCAAACAGCTTGACAAAGGCTACTTTTAAATTATTTCCAGAATGCAGAATAGTAGTTTTGTGCAAACAACCGCATGTTGTATAACAGGCTAATTCTAAGTTTTTCCTTATCTTTGGACAGTAGTGGCCTTGTAGATTTGTGTATGTGCATTTATTACTTATTTGACTTTCTTAATTTCCCACCTAGTTTGTAACAGTTTTCTTGGAAGGCAGAGCATGAGGTTGAGTATTTGATATTTTCTTCCCTCCTGTATGTTTGCTATTGGGTAAAATTGAAGAGTAGAAATGAGATGTGACTGCAAGCATTACATAACAACAGCAATTACATGGAATTGGAAAAAAACCCCACCTGTTGAGGCTTACAAGCGCTATATTACAGTCATGTTTCCAGGAGAAGAGGAGTAGCGTTACAAGAATACTGGTTAACTATGTACATAGCTTCCAAGGCCCATGTATGCAGAATTAGAATTCACAGTCAAAACTTTAAATGAAGAGGGGAGTATGAGGTTAATGTCAAAGTCAAAATGAAATTGCCATTCTGGAAAATGGGAGATACACAAATTTAGCACTTACTTTTGCTGTTCTGGACTGTACTTCTGCTTCAAAAGTGAGAGCTATCATTTTGGTAAAGTAAAAAAAGTGCCAAGTGTGAGCACTGTAATGCTAGTTCAATATAAGGAAAAAAAAAAAAAGCGGGGGGGGGGGGGGGGAGAGGGGTTGAAAACAGTGTAAGTTGCATACAGGGAAATGGAAAGATGCGTCCTACAATGCTGCGTAGTGGTTTATATAAGATAAAAATGCAGTTTGGGTGTCTTTATATTATCATGAAACTGATTACACACAATATCCAGGAGAAAAAAGTATTGTGAGGCAGCTAGTGTTAGATGCAGAAACGAAGAATTGTACAAGGTCCAAGCTAGTGCTTATTAGGCAATATGACAGGCTGATTAATATTCATTACTACTTTTTCTCTAATTTTATTCATTGGCTTTTTCAGCAGCTATAAGTTCTGTTAAAGATGTAGAATTGGAGCTGCGTAAGAAAATAGCCTGAATCTTATTAGCAATACTTCAGTGGTAGTGCTAGTTCTGATGTTCAGAAGTGGGTTAGAATAGAAGACCAAGGAAGGAAAACCAGTAATTGAAATTTCCCAAAATTAGTCTTAGATTTTTGATCTTGTAAATCTCTGTAGAAAAATAGTAAACATTCTAAATCTTCTAATGTGGTTTCTCCTTCAAGCGAATCCATAGTGCCACTGGTTTCATTCTATTGGCTGCATAAGCCATTGTTCTTCCTTTATGCTGATGAAGCTAAGAAGTTGTGCATGCTGTATTTTCAGCTCCTGTAGCTGGCTGGTGAAATACTTGCAAAACCTATTGTCCAAATTCCCCTTGCTATGGGAGAAATGCTTCACTGTTTGAAAGAAATTGAATTATAGCTTTTCTCCATAAAATAAGTTTAGAATTTTTAAACTTTACCATTATTTTATTAAGTTTGCCTTATGCCAGGTCAGTTCTGCCTAGCTTTCCATATTAAAAAGCTAAGAAAATAATTGAAATTAGGTTATCATGTGGATTGATCAAGGTTGCTTTTCTTCAATAGGACATACAATAGCACATTTTGGTTATGGCTACTGTAATCTTCCACAAAAGTTTGAGTTAGAGGTGGCTGTTGTAACTCCAAGTACTGTTTTCTTAGCATTCTGGATATGCTGGGTACAACTCAACTCTTTGCTTCATTTCAGTGCTTAAAAGACAAGTTCTGTTGATCAACTATTACATGTAAAGAAAACCCTATTGTTTCAAAGTTCAGTTTGGTATTAGTTTTTCTAATAGCTCATCCCTTTTTTGGAACAAACTTGCATGCTTAAACCATTTAAAATTCAACATGTTTACATTAAATCTTTTTTTATACATGCATATATGATAGTCTTGTGATGTTTGTGACAGAATATTGTTATGTGATGTTTGACAAAGTTAAAGTAAATGATGTTCTGACCACTGCATTTGCATCTCACTTAAATGAAAAGGAATTTTGTGATACTGTATAATATAATATATAATATATTATATATTATATAATATAATAAAAATTATTTTTATAGGGTAAAGTTGCAAACTGTGATTCATTTAATCAGTTTACTTAGTAAGCAAATGGAATATGCATATTGATGGTACTAAGAAGTTACAAGATCATTGTAATTGTGCTGTAACAGGTGTAATGCTTGGGATTCCAGTATAGCCTGCTGATACGCATCCATCCATTGCTCAAAGATTTTGGACTCAATCACAAAACTTCCTTTTACGGATGTTTGAAAAGCCTTAAAAACTAGTATGTTATTAAAAGCATGCTACCATTAGAGTGAAACTAATAAAATACCATTCTGAATGTTAAAAAAAGCCATGATTGCCTTAAAGCCACATATCATAGCCATGGTCATATCCAAAATTTTGTAATAGGTAATTTTGTTTCAGGATTAAACTGCTTCAACCATAATCCCAGCCAACAGCTTTCTCTGCAGTTACTGTAACATTTCTGTTCCAAGGCAGGAATTAGAATTTGGACAGATTATAGTAACTAGGCTTATTTTACTTTTCATTACTCCAAATGCTGGTAAGCAAAAGAATTCTGAAGTGAAGCTATCATCTTGTATTGATGCAGAACCACAGCTTGGTAGATTTGACATCTAGGTATGTTGAAACTTCAGAAAACTTATGACAAGAAAATATCCAGGCTGTTACAGGAGGTGCTCATGATTTACTATTGGCTTCCTTTGTACAACTTGAGATAAGAAGGCTTCCTTCTGCCCAGCACCTCAAAGGTGGAAAAAATGTAAGCAAAGAAAAGCTTGTATAAAGCACTTGGTCTCATTCACCAGTATTTGCAAAATGTGTAATTGTGGGGTTTTTTAAGCCTGGATTCAATTGATAAAGTACATTGAGGTTCCATCAGTGGTTCAGAAGATATCTTGTGTTGTATTTGCAACAGTTGCAAGTGGAAACAAAGACAAATAGGTTGTCCTGCTCTCTAAGGTAATGCCTCACTAAATTGCTCAGCCATGTGTAAAAACAAAGGGTTTTTGCAATATGTAGTATTGCAAAATATATACTGGGCAGTATTTTCTCTAAAACTCTTACTCATGAGCAAAACTGAATGTAATTTTGAATTCAGTTAGATGTTCTATTACTCGTTTTGAATTTGACTAGTGTTGAAGAGCTCCCCTCCAAAAACTAAAATACAACTGGAACAGAAAACTCCCCTCAAAAACCACCCAAACTATCCAGTACTCCCCACCCCGAATGCAGTACATTTCCATCTACTGGATTCCAAGCTACAAAATTCCTTGTTACAGTATGTTTTAATGTGCCCATGATTTGCTGTGCTTCAAAAGATTTCTTGATGTGTGTGTTAACACTTTGTTAACTCAAAGTTTAACACTTAAAGTTAGTCCAGTTCATTAGGTTGTGTAGAATCACGCTAATCTATCCCAAGGTTTTCAGCACTTTATTTTAAAGCTTCAGATTAAGACACCAGAAATTGACAACTCAAAATCCTGGAAAGCTGTGTTTTTCTACTTGCTGCTGTAATTATTCTTTGGAGTGCTAACAAAGCTGATCTGCAAATGTTGTGTTTAACAGTTTACTTGACAAAACTAATTGTGTTGCAAGATACTGTCTTCAAGTTAATTTTTTCCCCAAATTTTCAGGGATGAGAAGAGGAGGCAGTAATTGGTAAGCAAACATGTTTTTCTATAGGTTCTCCAGAAACAACTAGTCATAAGGCAGGCAAGTTTTCACAACCGAATAAAAAAAAGTATTGTTTCTTTCTTCATTAAGAGTTTTAAGGTTGCTGTCAGAAATTTTTCAATGACAAAAGCTTTTGACTACCCCTGTCTTGTTTCATAGCACCATTTTAAAACAGAGTCTGACAGCTGTATTCTGAAACTCTGTAATTCCAGTTCTAGCACAATTGCAGACTGAACTACTATTGTACACAGCACAAATTACCAACGGATACGGTTTATCACCATTTGAGGCTGGATAATGTCAGTATTGGGATTAGCGCATTATGCTGTTCAGACTTCTGAGCATTGGAATTAGTGCTTCAGTCCACAGACCTTACTCTCAAATGTAAAGGAGGGTTGCTGGAACATAACGCTACTGTCTGCCAAGAGCAACAAACAGGAATTATCTGCAGAACTGAAAAGTAGTATCCTGTTTCAAGACCAGTGGTAAGAGTTGCAGAAAGGCAGTTTAATGAGTAGGTCAAAACTTTGCCTTATCAAGTGGTTTGATAACCTTGTTTAAAATTCAAATCTTTATATACCAGAAAACATTGGATAAACTCAAATTAAAAGCTTTCTGTTCTGAGAGGATCGGTTGTTTTAAGAAAAGAATGTATAATTTCAGAGAAAATTGTAGTAGCTCCAAGAAATGAAGTAAATAGTTTAAAGACTTTATTGTCCCACCTTTTTAGACCTATATTGGAGGTGAAATTCTTGCCTCTTGCAAATGTCCTCTAGGAAATTGCATACAGCAATGGAACGTGGCTCTTTAAGCCAGCTGGCTGCACTGTTAGACTAAAATGCACATTAGAACTAGGACATCTTTAATATGAATGCAGAAGAGTGTGCATGCAACACAGAAATTTGAGTTCTGTCTGTCATCAATGTCTTACATTAAATGTACAATGCTCCTAAAATACTCCTAGGATGAAAGCGTAACTTTCACTGAAATGCATGGGACTTAAAAATAGATAGACCCTTGATTTGGCAGCCTCATAAAGTTAAAATAGTAATAGAATATTCTGATGGTGTTGCCACTTCTGTCAGTTCACCGGACATCTTCATGGGCATCCACCCATGGCATCGGCATGGGCTTGAACGCAGGAGGCACAAGCCCAGGCACTCCTGGCCGGTGTATTTTGTGCTGCTGCTTCACCCTGTGCTAATGCTGACCCTCTCGTAGTCTCAACAGTCATCAATTTCAAATGGTTAATTTCACTATGAGCAATTCTTACACTGGTTTTTGAAGGTTTTTTACAATTTACTTGCTTTAAAGCTTTTTCCTTTATGCACAATAGAAATTTAAATGTAGAAAGTATCTTAAACTTCATGACACTGAAAAATAATTCACCTCTTCAAAAGTTCGGCTATGCCAAGGAAGGCGTAATCTCCAGCTTCCAAGTTCCTTGAGTTGTTCTTCTTACTTTTCACTAGAGGAGATGGCTTTCAAATGAGAATGGCTCTTGCCCTTCTATAACTTCGTATCCTGCTGTCAAGCAAGGTTTCTCTTTATTTGCCCAGCGGTCAATCAACTTTATTGCTTAGAAATTTTTCCACAGATAAACTTGTGTTCTCTGTTACAGTGTACCCATGTTTTCTGTAACTAAGCTGAGGCATTTTGTAGAAGCTGTTATTTAGATGTATGTTTGTTATACAGTGTTTGGGTTGACCACCTCTGTTACTAGTGATGTGCCCCCATCCCAGTGAAAACTTCAGTCTGATGTAGATGACTTCATGCACGATGCAGAAACTGAAATTGGGTTTGTAATTCCATTTAGAGTTCTTGCACCGAACGTGGAGCCTTCCCAAAATACTCAGTGGATATTTGATGTTTTTTCATACAGTGATTACTTAATGTTTGTGGATGTTTCCTCTGCTAGCTGTCTGCCAGTGTCACCACTGTCTTGGTGTTGACATCCATCTTGATTGTCTTCTCAACTGAACAGAGGATTTACTCGTTTTTACTGTTGGTTTTTTTTCACATTTCTCCCTCATGAATCCATGCCTGTGAACTAGCAGAAGATAATTGAGGCAAATAAAGAGATTTCTTGGTGGTCTCTGAGACACTTTTAAATTTAGGTGTGAAAGTTACGTTAAGCATGTCCAAACATGTTTCCTTTTCAACAAATGTCTGCCTGTTGCCTTCTTAGTTTCACTTTCAGAAACGCTGTTTGTATTTCGAAAGATTAGTTGCTAGATAAATGAGCAAGGTTGTATTTTTAGGGTGGGTTTTTTTTTACATAATTCAAATAATGGGTCAAGTAATAAGCACAGTTAAGAAGTTAGGGAATAGTTAAATCGACTATCAAGTTTTACAGAATGCAGAGTTGTAAAATGTGTTTTTTTCTCTTGTTAATCGTTGTTGTGACTAGCAAAAAGAGCAGGTACAACTTCCTCAGTCTCCTTTATCAATTAAAATAGCTGGAAACCTTTTTGTTTCTTAATACGTTAACTACAGGGGTGGGCTAAACAGATTTCATAATATTCTTCTAAGTGTTCTTAATATATTAACTTGGTAAATAACAAATAATACTTAATACTCTTCTTATTCAGTTACTGTTTATAGTTTCTAAATTTTCCTTTTTACCCTTGATAAAAAAAAAAAAGAATCCGAGAATTGGAAGTAGGTAGTCTGTCTACATCTCTTTACATAAGATGAAGAATATGTAATTTTAAAAGTGCTTGCCTATGGTGAAGCACAGGAATTGCATATAAAATTGACAGTAGCTAGCCTGACAAGTTCAATTTGTGTGTTATGTTCTCAACAGTGCTCAATTCAACTTTTCAAAGTGTTATTGTACCATATGGTCTTAACTGAAGTCACCAGTAATGCCTGGTTGTGTGGTAATGTATTTATTTGCCACCTCGACAACCATACCCCTGCTTTCTTAAATTACAAGGTAATAGAATTTGACACAATGGGATTAAATTTCATTATTGACTAGATCATTAAGCATATTTGTAGTTATATTCCGTTACATTAGTGAGCTATGGAGAATCCTCACTACATTATCTTTCTTAGATGGTTGTGACTTGAACATGGTTAATTATACTTAGCCAGATCATAAATACAGTTGATTTCTGTTCCTTGCTTGTCCCTAATACCCGTGCCTTGTGTTAGATCCAGGGTAGTTCTGTGGTTTACAGCAGCACCTAACTTGAGGGATATATATGCAGTGTAGGAAATCCTTAGACTTGATGCTCAGCACAGGAATTAAGTATCTTTTCTGTGATTGCTTTTTCTTGGATGTGAACAGAGGAAATGCTTTAATGCAAGGAGAATCAACATAGAGACAACAATTCCACAGAAATGTAGGCGGCTACACAGTTTCCTACCTGTAAGCAGTGTCTCACTAACAGGTGTTTTTTGGCAGAGAAAACATGCTTTCATGGCAAGGGAGCAAATGCGTAATTGGAATTGTATATAATACAACTGCAATTGTTGGAAAACTAATTGTTTGGCTTTTTGAGATGTATAAGAAATAAAGGTTGGATTGTTTTTTTGTCTTTTCAAACCTGCTGATACTTTTTAGGAATGGTAACTACCAGAAAAATAAAAGCTTAGATGCATTAACTTCTAGAAATTTAAATAAATAAAAAAATCCTCTGCCTCCTGTGTTTATGCTAACAAAGGACTTGCATGCAAGAAAGACTTAAAACTTCACTTCCCCCCCCCCTTCTACTCAACCGAATGGGATTTACCAATTGGAAGAAACATAGGGCCACTAGGTGTCATTGTGTACTGAGCACGGGTAGCAAAACCCCTTTCGCAAAAAATCCTAGTTCCTTAGCTAACATTCGGGAGTCCCTTACCCTCAGGTTCCTCAGCTGGTTACAGGTCTGATTTACAATGCTCGCCCAGGAATTCTGCCCTTCGTTGATGTCTGTGACTGCTCTTCCTGGTTCTCCAGCAGTCTCATTAATCGTCCCTCCTCCTGTATGTTGTTAAAATTCTTCCTTACCTGTGCTTTTGTAGAGTCTTAGCTGTCAGCTCAAGCTCAACATGCAGCCAACAATGACAACTAAATTCTTAACTATACTCTCACTTTGTGGATATAAACTTTAGGTTTTTTGCATACATAGCTCATATACTGGGATATAAATTTTGGTTTTGTTTTGAATTTTGTTTGTTCTAAAACTAAATCAAAAACTAATTGGATTTGTTTCATGCATTTAAAAATGCCACAAATGTCACAAAGGCCAGTGCAGGTACTCCGCACTATTGGCTATCTGGCTTACAAATAAGTTGTCTCTTGCTATGTACATAACTACCAGGTTTTTGAAGGACGAGTAGTTTTTACTCAGTTTGCGCTGATATGTGCAGCATCTGTCACATCAATTCTTGCTCCAGGATACCATTTTCATATTTGTATATTCAATTGCATGTCTTCACCTTCTGATGTATGACCATGCAATTTACAAAACTTAATCAGTATTTTAAAACATTTCATGCTACTCTGCTGTCCTAAGCATAAAATGTAGATAGTGGATTTTTTTGTTGTTGTTGGCTAATGTTTGCATCGGTAAAATAAACAGTCCTTGTCTTCGTTTAGTCTTTTCTAATTCTTATTTTTATAAAAATCAAGTTATTGCTATTCTTGAGGTTAATAATTTAAAGTTGATGCTGTACATAAAGGAAAGTTAAAAGAAGGAAGCCTAATAATAAAATAATGTTTTTCTGTTTCCAACAAGGAAGACTCAGCTATATGAATTACAAGTCCAGTTCGTCCATCAGACATGATTTTATGGACCTTCTGTTTTCTAAAAAGAACCCTTCAGGGACTTCAATCCTGATTAAACTATCTTAAGACTATTAGGTGCTACGTGACCTAGAGGGCATGCTTTATTCTCTTCTTTTTTTAGGCTGGGGAAATACATTTTGAAACCGTAGAGAAATGAAATAGACCTGAATGTTTGGCTTCAGAAGAGATGCTGGTTTTCACACACATCACCACTATGCACTCCGAGGAAATTTTTGTTCATTTTGATCTGTGTTTTCGCAAATGTATTGCTACTCTGAATAGACACTTTAGATTTTTTTTTTGTTTTGTTTTTACGATGCTAGAGGATGGTCATATAGCTGCATTGCAAAGATGTTTGTATTTTTTCAGAATGCTAACCCTTTCCCCCAGAAAAAAAAATAATTTAGAAAACATGAAACTTCTTTTTCAAGGGGGAAGTTGAGCAGATCGCATTGATGAAACCGAAAGGCCAGACTGAACATGATGAAGGCATGCTTGAATATTTAGAAGACTTAATAGGATCCGCACGACTAAAAGAGCCTATTGAGATTCTGTGTCGCAGAGTAGAGATTTTAAATGAACAGAGAGGAGAAAAGGTGAGTCACAAAATTTTGCTTAAATTATAAATAAAAAAAAAGCTTGCAGTATTTCATTACTGGAGTTTTTTAGAAAACGTTAACAGAGACTTGGGTTATCTTTATCGCATCTGTTGTTTCTCTCCATTCTAAAGTGGGCAGTCAACATCACTTGCCCTTCTTTAAACACTTAAAGTGCTGTTGGGTTTTGATTCCCAAAGGTTTTGAATGCTTGAGTTGGAACACAGGATTTTACCTGCTAAACGCTCTTTGGTCATATATGCATGTATTAAATGCTTCTCGGACTGAATAGAGGAACAGATTATCTGAATATATCCAGATAGGGCTTTTTATCTGCCTGACTCCTATCGCTAAATAGCAAATGGGAGAGCAGCAGGGAAACCTCTCACATGCTAGGAAAAGGAAAGGAAGAAGGAGGCAGAGCATGGTGAGGTGAGGCATGCACAGCTGTATGAAGAAGCTTAAAAATACGGAAGATTAGTTGTGACTTGAGCTATGTAGATCTGTTGCAGAACTTGCTTTCATAACATTTTATTGTTGTATTGAGTTCTGAAAATACTAAATAATATCAGAGTTCTCTTTACTTGGGAGTCCTTTGTAAATCCTAATATGTTGCCATCATCATCTTTTTTTTTTTTTTAAAGGCTGGGAAGGAAAACAAGACATGTAGTTGCAGGAATTAACTTAAAAGGGGCTAGTCAAAAAGTTGAAATATAGGTAACAGCATATATGACTGTGTATAACTGCTCTATTTCTCACCTACATTTTTCCTTGATTTGCCTGAGCTGTTCCTAGTATCTGTAGGATCCCTTTTTAGTATTAATGGATTGCCCTAAGAGGATAGTTTCTGCTGCAGAAATTGTGATCTGTTACCTCAGAAAGCTTGCAGTGCTACATTGCCTTGCAGAGTTAATTGTTGAACACCATCTCTCCAGAGGACACCTGTGCTACGAAGGGTGGGTCTGGGGTTTTTCTCCTCATGGTTGGTTCTTCTGTAGTACTAGCAGTAAAGTCAGCTCTGACTCTTTGTTTTGTCTAGTTAAATAGGGTTAAAATGGTGGAAAAAGAAAAGGATGCCTTGGAAGCAGATAAGAATAAAGCCATTGAATTTCTTTGCTTGGAGAACAAAATGATTAAAGAAAAGAGTCATATCTGCCAATACTATATGTAAGTAATTCTCTGAAGTTTTGATTTGGCTTTAATGTAGTGGTGATGTTAAACTCTGCTTCCGTATCTCTAATTGCAAGTATCTTGCATTTCTTAACAGCTGTATCATTCCTTCAAAATTAGTTGAATAGCATGTGGCTAGTGACTTTTGTTTCAAGTTATGAAGTTAAAAGTTTTTAAGTTTGAGACCATTTTCACAAAATCCTTTTAAAAAAAACCCAAACGAAAAAAACAACAAAACCCAAAACCAACAATAAAAAAACCTGCTTTCAGTGTTTTACAAAGTAGTCTGGCAAATTAATCTCATGTAGATCATTTAACAACTGTTTTCATATGAAGTATCTAAATTGTTAAATTTCCTTGGTGTTCTGTATTAAATTGGTAAGATTACTTGATAATGAGTATTGCATTTAATACTTCACACAATCACTTTAAATTACATTTAATATTGGAAATATATATTCATTATGTTAGCTTTATGGAAAAAAAGTGGAGTTTTGGGTTTTTTTCTGTTTTTCTAGCTATGACCTGAAGAAACAAATAAATGATATAGAAATGCAGAAAGAAAAAATTAATGAAGAAGCAAAGGAAGTTAATGAGAAGAGTAGTAAACTTGCAGACAAAATGAAAACCAAGAATAAAGCTTTGAAAGAACTTGAAAAGTAAGTACTTTAGGTACGGATTTTAAAGCTAAGAGTACTGTGGTTTATATGTTCTGCATATGTGGCATTGGAGTTAACAGGTTTTTCAGAAAAGGCAGTGGTGGTTGTATTACGGGGCGGGGGTGTGGGGGAACAAACCTGAGAGAGCAGAAATATCCAGTAGTTGCATGGGAAGATGATCAAACACAGGGAGCACAGCTGGGTTTTTCAGTAGTTCTACAAAAAACTTACAGCTATCTGATGAGCAGAGTCATTTACAGTATATCTAAACATTCCCTGGCAGGGATTAAATGGTCTTTTGCACAAAACTATATGTAAAACAATTTCTCATTGGTTTGATTTGGTTCTGCAGTTGCTTCTTTTGCAGAAATCTGGGTAATATTCACAACTACAATAAGAAAATGTCCGATTTTTAAAATTAATTTTAAAGTACATACTTTTTAATATTAACTGTACAAAAAATAATTGGAGATTGTTTCAGCTTTTTAGATATATGACCATAATACTTGGGTACATGGATGTTAATAATTTTTTTTCTGGTACCCTTATGAATCTTATGCCTAGATTGTGTTTCTCTGAAATTGATTTGCCTGGGTGCCTATCTCCAATCCAGCTGCAATATTAAACTTCTCATCCTCTGTGATCATAGTAAGTTATTTGTGAGAGATGTGAATTATAAATTCTATCAGCAAAAAAATAAAATTTCTGAACATACGTTTAATATTGCTTTGTTAGTTGATCTTTTCCTGATGAAACATGGCTTCCCCAGGGAAAATACTGTGAATACAGTAAGTCTTGGGTGTTGTTTTTGACAGAAGGCTGAGTAGTATTGGTTTAAATTCTATATGCTTACTTACTAAGTCAAGTTGTGTTGGCCTTATTTTTATAGGGTATGGAACAGATGAGACTTTCTTTTTTTCCCTTCAGGAAAATGAATACAATTGCAAAGTACATAGAGGAAAATAAAGAAAAATTTACTCAGTTGGATTTGCAGGATGTTAAAGCAAGGGAAACTCTAAAACATGCCAAAAGCAGTGCTAAAAAACTGGTGAAGCAACTTGAAAAGGACAAAGAAAAGGTAGCGTGAACTACAACTTGATTTACTTAAAGAAGGATAGTTGGTTGCTCTAGTTGAGAACATCTTTGTGCAGCCAGGATAAAATAGCAAAGGACACCAATTGTACTTTGTGCAACAAAGATGGAAAAGTATGTTGTTGTTTTTTTTTTAATCAGATATTTTATGTCATTTAAATCGGGTAGGGATTTTGTTTGCAAATCACTTACTGAAGTAATGCATTATTCTCGCTTAAAGCATTGCTTGTTGCATATCTTACTATGGAAGACTGGCCAGCAGTACACCAGGCTGTTTTCTGTCTAAAAGCAAAGTTAGAAGCTTTCCTGTTGCTTCTCTGTTGGGAGGTCTCATGGTTTGCAAAGCATCTTTTTATCATGTTTGTTGAGGTTACAGGAATGTTGCATGTTCTCACAGTTACTACCTTTGCAAAACTTTTTTTTTTCCATTTTCCTAGTTCATTTGGTTAATTTAGTGGATATTTTTTACCAAGATGGTTGGTGCCAGCTGTTATAGATCTTAAATCACTCTGGATTAAGACTGGCCTTCTGAAAGTAGGTATTTAAGAATTAAGCCTTACTGTGTTTTAATGACTTGAGTCATTAAAATGTTTTTTTACTGCTCTGGCTTGCGTCTCACTGGATGGGCTCTAGAACTGAACACACTTTGCAAATAAAATCCAGGCCTCCTGCTAGAGCCACAGTGTATCTTACCCTAGAAAAACACCTGAGCTTCCTTAGGGCTTATGCCTCCTGTGACTTCCACATAGCACTTGAAAGGCAGGGTTTAAAGATAAGGAGCAACTTTTTTTTCAGTGGAAGAGGAAGTTAAAAGTCTTTTCCTTGTATAGGTAGAAGAATTGAAAAAGCTACATTCCAACAGTGAAAAAGCTATCAGTGAAGCAACATCTAAGAAAGAGCTTCTTGAAAAGGCAAAAGAGGCAGAAGAAGAAAAACTCAAGCAGGTTATGGATAGCCTTAAGGACGAAACACGAGGGCTTCAGGAAGAAAAAGAGGTTTGAACTGTTTTGACTTAGTACATTTTCTGTATTAACTGACGTGCATAAGTATTTACACTTACAAATTAAATGCTCACAAGACAGTCATAAAATGCTATTTTATATGACAAATACACTGTTTCATGTGTTAGTTCAATGGATCTTAACTGGGAAATTAATTTTGAATTTATAATCAGAGCTAAATCATTCTCATTAAGTTGTCTGCTTTATATAGTGATCGTGTAAAATCAAATATCATTCATATATGCTGATTAAATAATTCTACACTTTCATTATTTGAACATGCTTTAATTTATTCTCCCATCAAAATGTTTAAGCCAATATGTTGCATAAATAAGTAAGCAGATTTTGAAATGGTGTGTTCCGAGCCTTTTGTGCAGCTGTAGTCTGTCTTTGAATTAGTAGACAATGCTACAACGCTTGGTTATTGTTGTTGATGTTACCTGTGCAATCACTAAACACCTGGAGGCTGGAATTTTACCCTGTAAATTTGGGGGCTTATTTTCAGTACTTGAAAACGTGTTTTCTCCATTTGCTCTCTAAGTTAGCACATGCATAGGGCTCCTCCCAACTTCCAGTTGAGAAAAGTATACAAAGCTGGTATAGAAATGTTCTGTGATAATTCTCTGATGTTTTTTATAATTATGAAAAATGCCTTATTTAATTTCCATACAGAATGTTAATAGATTAAAAAATACTTGTTCTTCTAGACAACATAACGGTTTTCTGCTGACAGGAGAGCTTGTAAGAAAACATGCCTGTTTCCTCTTTCTTTCATACAGTGTGACTGATGCAGTAAATCCCACAGTTGTCTGGTTGTAGTTGTAACATTGTCAATTTTTGCAGAGCAAAGAGAAAGAGCTCATGGAGTTTAGTAAAGCAGTGAATGAAGCACGTTCAAAGATGGATGTAGCCCAGTCAGAGCTTGATATCTATCTCAGCTGTCATAATACTGCTGTGTCTCAGTTAAATCAGGCAAAGGAGGCTCTGATGACTGCTTCAAAAACTCTTAAAGAAAGGAAAGCTGCTATCAAAGAAATAGATATAAAATTACCCCAAGCTGAACAGGAACTGAAGAAGGTGAGACTTGACTTTCGTATATCTTTGAGTCACAACACAATGTTGCAACACACAAACCAAAGTTCCACTCTTAATTTTAGCAATAATCGTGGTGAAAATAAACAAAAAACTGTCTCAAATAAAATAACATTTAAAAACTGTATTCTATATATTCTAATACTCAGTTAACTAGTGAAGTATTTGATTTCAAAGTTACTTTTGGTTCAGCAAATGTTAACGTTAAGCACTAAAATGAAATCCTACCTATCCCTGCAAGAGGATCTATTTAAATGTCATAATGAGACACGATAAGATAAATAAATGGCTGTGTTTCTGAGCTTTCTTCGAATTTCACTGCTTGCTCTTATCTCATTCCCCAAAGAAAAAAGGTCCCGCTACCTTGTCCTAAGCCTGATTCATGATTTCATAAGCTGTTGTATTTGTGTCAGTGTACTAAATAGTAGCCAAAGTGTATCCATATACCAGCCATTCTTCTGATAAATGTTTGCTACTTCCACTTTCAGTGGCTGGTATCATTGCCTACACAATCGTGAATCTAAGACTCCCTAAATACAGTAGTTTTTGTGAGGCTAAGACAATCTCTTTCTTTTAACCATTAGAAAGAGAAAGAGCTTGAGAATCTGAAAAGAGAAGAATTGGGTGCTAAGGATCTTGTTCGAAACCTGCGTCAAAAAGTAGAAGAAGCCAAAATTTCTTTATCACAAAGTCGCAGTCGAGGAAAAGTGCTTGAGGCTCTGCTTCAACAGAAGAAATCTGGAAATATTCGTGGAATATATGGAAGACTGGTAAATTTTAGAAGACTATTATTGTCTTAAGCTTTATGCCAGGGGTCCTCAAATGTTTTAACCAGGGGGCCGGCGTGTGGATGAAGTGGCAGGCAGTCATCTGCAGCTGCTTGGTTTCCCCCCCCAACCCCCGGCAGGGGGGGGGGGGGCGGGGGGTTCTGTAAATACGGGGGGCCGGATTGAGGACCCTGGGGGGCTGTATCCGGCCCGCGGGCTGTAGTTTGAGGACCCCTGCATTATAGGAACAGAGTGGTATTTCAGTAACTGAAAGGTAAAATTCTCTGCTCTGGTGCTATGAATTCAGACAGCAGAGCTGCAAATCTTATGGACTTGTTATAAATTTAAAAGAGAAGATTGTTGAGGTTCCTGTGTTCAGCACAGAGTAAAAGCAATGGCCATGAGAAAGCTTTGTGTTTTGGTGGGCTAATATTTAAGCTAAATCACTTAGCTGCAGTCTCTATGGTAATATCCTCAAGCCAGGAATACTAACATCTTGTAAACCTGTCCATGCTCTGGTCCTGCCTGTGCTCCTGTGTTTGGGTATGGCTGACAGCTGTAGCGATTCTGATTCCTTTGAACATACGTGCTGGAGAGGTAGTGTGGAGTAGTGCTTTTTACCTTCTGCTGCCACAGCAGAAGGTAGAGTCGGTCAGTAACCACACACTTGGTAGGACTGCCATGGAACTTAAAAAAAAATCTTCCAACTTGTATGTAACTTCATGTGGAATTGTACACTTTTTTTCCCCCTCCAAAAGTTATAAAATTTGATGATCTCTTTGCTGTTAATTTCCTCTTGTTTTACTTGCATACATGTCAAGTCAAAAGAGTAATATTGTTTCCGAAGACAAAGGAAAGCTATGTCATAGCAAAAAGTTGAGAGTTATCAGTTCTCTCCAAGCAGCGTTGATTTAAAGTTCTGAAAACTTGCAGCTGGAGTAGAGTTCTTCATTCCTTTTTTTTCACTAGCACTGAACTGGTGCTAATGCATATCGCTAAATGCAAAAGTGTGATTTTTGTATTCTGCAGTTTTCTCTTTTTTTCCCCTACCTGCTCATCCAAGGAAAATTATCTCTGCTTCAGAAAAATTAGTCTATGTAATGTACATTTGAAAAATGTGTGTATAGACTTGTTTAAAAAAGATGAAGTTCTAACAGCAGCAGACCACTGTCTAGCACAGCTGGCATGAATTTTGTCTCATACTGTTATCACTTGCCGCAGAGAGGAGTGTGAGATTAATCTGTTCTTGAATAACTCGCAGTTGGCTGTGCATGCTGTTTTTCTCTGCCGATGAACAAGAATTTTCCAAAGGTGATGAAACCCCCATACCTGTTTTTCAGATCACTGCAGGACAGCACACAGAAGTGTATGACTTGCTGGGTCCTTCCCAGCTCACCAACAGTAAAACCATATACGGAACACATGAAATTATTTTTTTAGGCCAGACTGTCTCTCCAAAATGCTAGCATATACAATTTAACATTTGCCTACAGTAAATAAATCAAGGCTACCTCATTGCTCTACCAGAAGCACCACTTTTGAAGCTTGGGTATATGAATTTCTGCTATGGGAGTAAGTACATTAGAAATACATAAACAGCAGTGTGCAGGAAAGGCAGGTGTGGTATTATTTTACAAATACTAATTAAGGTTCAAGTTTTTTCACAGAAAATCATTTTATAATTTGTTTTCATCTCATTTCACTTTGTGTAAAGTTTTTGTCATTTATTTCTTAATACCAAGAGAAGAAAACATTGATGCCAAGCTAATCAGTGTACTTCTGCCTCCCCCTGCAACCCTCAATTATTAGGGAGACTTGGGAGCTATCAATGAGAAGTATGATGTTGCTATTTCATCGTCTTGCGGTGCCTTGGACGACATCGTTGTTGATACAATTGATACTGCACAGAAATGTGTGAATTTCTTAAAGGCGGGAAAAATTGGAATTGCCACATTTATAGCCCTGGACAAAGTAAGTACTGGCACTTTGGCAAAACAAATTGTTGATTTGTCCTACTGTACATAGTATTCATACTGTATAAGTATAATGTATTGATATGTGTGTGTATAAATATGTATTATATGTGAATAATTACACTGTGTATGTATTAATACAGCCAAAACTAAAATATAATATGTTGGTACCTTAAAACATTCTACTGGCAGATAACATTTATTTACAGAGAATTACAAGGTTTTTAGATAACCTATGTGTACAACAAATGTTCGGCGTGCCTATTTTTACATTTAGGTTTTTTTTTAACAAATTAGCAAACTTAATAATCCAAGTGATCTAGCAACTGTAAACTATGAAAACTATAAAAGAGAACAATGAGTTACCTGATTTTATAATTAAACTGGAAGTTAGTAGAGATCCCCAAGGAAGGAAGCTTGACTGGTAATTGCAACGGGCTTGAATTTGCTTTAAAGTCTTAGCATACCTTACAATAATGAAATTAACTCGTAATTTGGCCTAAGGAATCTCTTTCATTTATCTATCACTTTGATGTAGATGGCTGTATGGGAAAAAGCATCTGAAAAAGTCCCAACTCCTGAAAATATTCCTCGGTTGTTTGATCTGGTGAAAGTAGAAGACAAGAAGATTCGCCTGGCTTTTTACTTCGCCTTACGTGATACTCTAGTAGCTAATAACTTGGAAGATGCTACCAGAGTGGCATTCGGAAAAGATAAAAGGTGGAGGGTGGTAACGATGCAAGGACAGGTCATTGAACAGTCAGGTATTTAAGTGTAAACTTGAGATTATATTTTAAGCACTTTATAGATGACATCTAAGCACAGTAAGCTTGCTAACTTCTTTTCATCTCTCTTACTCTAGGAACAATGACTGGTGGTGGGAGTAAAATAATTAAGGGCAGAATGGGTCCCTCAGTCATAATGGATGTTTCAGAAGAAGAGGTTGGTACATAATCTTAATTAAAAGTGGAATTTCATCAGAGTTCCTTATGTTCTGGCAGTTTATATACATGTGCTATTTTCTTTGAAATCTGTATGAGTAGCTAACAATCTGTGATGCAAGATACATTAACAATGATTTATAAAGCTAAAATTCCCCAGGTTAGCATAGATTATATCGCTTTTAAGTGCAGTTGTTCACAGCCCAGCTACCATATGCCTATTACTTAATTCTTACTCTCATAGTTCTGCCTTTGCTAGCTTGGAAACTGATTGAAGATACTGAGCTTAAGGAACAATTAAGCTGCAGAGCAGCATACACAAACTCAAGAGCAAGAAAAGACAGGTTGAGTCCTTCATTTTATGTCCTTGTAAGATTTGGCAAGGAGTGGCAGAGCTTTCCTTCCAGTTTGTATTTTGAGAATGTTTTAGAAAATAAAGATACAGCTTGCTTTTTGTTCTGAATTCTTTTAGGTTTTAGCCTGTAGTTTTATTTAGTACAGTTGTAGCCTGGGTCTTTTCTGCCTAGTACCTGCTGATCAACTTAACTGTGATCAAAGTGTTAGTACCTCTTCAAGAAGACAAACTCGCCTGTGTATCTGTCAAGTAAACCATGGCTCCTGACATCAGTCCTTTCCCTACAGAAGACGGAACGTTTGCTCTTTAGGAATGAGAGCTATAAGCCAACACAAGGGTTGGACTTTTGCTAAGGACACTGAAGCAGTAGTTCGTGTTTTTTACATGAAAATACTTTCAAATTGGAGAACTTCAAAATCAATCTCAGCTGTAAGGTTCTCTCTATGGGATTTCTCTGCTGGAGGAGATAACCATGTCACTGCCTTTGCTGACGTTTCTGTGCTTTTTGGTTTTATCACCGAGAGGTTAAAATATCTATCTATTCGCCTCTCATCTGTCGTCTGTAGTTTCACCTTCACTCAGCTTGGAAAACAGGATTGCACTGGCCAAGAAAAGATACAATTCTGCAAACCCTGGAGAGTTTGACATACCACGCTTTTTTTTTTTGTCAAGCCTTTTCAGATAATGCTGTACTCTTAAAGAACTAATGAGCTAATCTCATGGACAAAGCATTACTGCCCTGGCCTTGTAAAGGGCCAATAAATACATAAGGCAGCTCATATTGGGTTCTTATTAATTAAGGGACTTTGCTATTTCTGGTCTCCACACTTCAGATTTATTTGTTGTGTGTTCTCTCCAAGAGACAGACTTATGTACTGTTTTCTGTTCCATCCATGAGAGATACTGTGGCATTTTGTAAAGATTAGTAGCTGTAACTTCATTTCTCCACTTTCGAGAGTTTTGGCTCTATACCTGTCTAGCGTAGTGGACAGCTCCAAGTAAACAAGTATATTGATAATCTGCAGCTGTTAGTTCTCTGTGTGTAAAAACAGAAAATGGGCTGAGATCTCTAATGTGTCCTTATTCCTTTTGCTCTTGAAGGTGAATTGCAAGGCTTGGTCGCTTGGCCAGTTACCATGTGCAAAAGCTTGTCTTCTTAACAGCAGGCTACAACAGGAACCACAAGCGTCAAATTTTACCTATATTAAAAACTGCTTCTAGCTTCTGCTTGCGTGTGGTTTGCTTTCTGCCTTCACCATTCTGACTTAAGCCTTTGAAGCTTATCTACATCTGCTTCTATTTCATTAAAATAATTCTCCATTACAAGCTATTTTGACAAGGATTTTTCAACTTGATTTTTCTTATGCTTGCTCCTCTTGTTTTTGACTATTATCACTGATCTCCTCAGCAGTCAGTCTCCCATTTTGTGTCCAGCTACAGCAAATTTTCAAGTTTTTATTCCACTTTCTTGTATTTTGAGAGATCATAGACTGTCAAGCACATGAATAAGACCTTGCTGTGAAGTGGTGACATTAGGCAAATGATCATATCTCATCTTTGTGTAGGTCAGTAAAATGGAATCTCAACTGGAGAAAGATTCTAAAAGAGCAGTACAGTATGAAGAAGAGAAATTACAACTTGAAGGAGACATAAGAAAACTGTACCAAGATGTTTGGGAAATGAGAAATACTTTGGAAAAGTATAAAGCAAGTATCCAGGTGAGCAAGTTTATTATTGGAACAGTATCTGGCTTCTCCAGCAATGTGCAGGAGCATAACTTCTCAGCCTTAGCTTAACATAGTCCTTGTTTTAGTGTCAAGGATCTCTTCAAAGTACAGGATTCTAACACAGTTGTGTTTTCTATAGAATTTGTCTGAACAAGAAATATGTCTAACAACCCAAGTTAAGGAACTTGAAGCTAATGTAATTGCTGCTGCTCCAGACAAAAACAAACAGAAAGAATTGGAAAAAACCCGTAACAGTTATAAAAAAGGTAGGCTTTCTGGAGAGGGGATTACAGATAAAAATTGCAGTCATGTTCTTTAACTAATACAGGAATGGATGGTTAAAACTTTGTTCTTTGAGATTACCAGCACGGTACTGGATCTTGGTTTGGAACCTCATTTCTTCTGAGGAGGGCAATAAAAAGTGCTTCTAGAGATAAGGATGTTAAAACTCTTTTTTTTGCAATTGTTCAAGTTCATATTTGAGTCAAGCTAAAGTAAACATTAATTTTAGGGGGTTCGTTTATTTGGTTAGATTTTGGTGGCTGTATTACATACAGATTCATAGGGAAGCGTAGTTTAATTAAGGGTAAGAATTCTTCATGTGGAGGTAAAGGCTTTTGCTGTGCCTTGACTGGCTTATTATGTGACTTTAAAATTACTACCCTGTATTCTGTTGTGGGCACACTGCACCCCTGTGCTTTTTGTGAAGGTTGTTTATTCTGAGAACTTGAGTAACAGTTTCTCTGAAGAAACTGGTAGCTTTGTAAAGTAAACCTTGTCTGCTTTGTATTTCTTGTGCAGGGAATAATAGGAGCATAGTAAAACATCATTCCCTTCACCCCACAATTCTTTCATAGCGTTTTAGGAAAAAGAATATGTACTGCTGTTCTCTCTGTGCCTCTTTTGAACAGTATAGCATCAGGAAAGTATGAATGTATGATTCCTCAATCACACTGAAGTTTGATGTTACAAATATTTTCTCTTAATATTTGTACCAAATAATGGAGAGACGCAAACCTGTGTTCTCTGGAGAGATGACTGCCTGCCACATTTCAAGCCTCTGCTCTACCGCTTCTGTCCCCAAAAGGAAATTAAATCTGTAGCAAACTTAGTGAGGGACTTTGTTTTGCCTTTAGAATGCTAAAGTGCTATGCGTGTTATTTTTGAAAGCTGTTCAACGTATTAAGGTGGTTTTGTTGAGTTTTAAATAGAAGCTAAATAAGGAAACTTACTTACCTTGAAGGTAGAGTAGGCTATCCTATTATTCTGCATGCTGTAGTAACCACACGGTAACACCAGTTACTAAGCAATGGTTAGTGGCCAGTTCTTAAAATTTAACCTCTGAGCATTTTTCCATTAAAAAAATGCAAAGAATGAAGTTTGGAATAGCTTCTTATGTACTATCTCATGTATTTATCTTAGATATATCAAGTAATCCAACTAAAATTTTTTGTGGTTTCCACCAAAAAAGGCTTGGTAGTGTAACAGTGTCAGAAAGATGTGGGTGGTATTTTTTTCTTTTTGCCACAGTGAAAAAACAAACCGTTTTTCATAGTATGAAGAAATATGTACACTTCTCAATATATTAATACAGCAGAGCTTTTTATCACTTAAATTGTGACGTGTTGCAGGAGGCCAGTGTTCCTAGGGACAGCATGATGACCTTAACTCAGTTTTGTTTATCGACAGACTATGACTGCGTTGCTGAGAGAGCAAGTAAAATAGAAAATGAAGTTAAACGATTACATAACCTCATAATGGATATCAATAACCATAAACTTAAAGCACAACAAGACAAACTTGATAAGATCAACAAAGACATTGACGAATGTACTTCAGCTATAACCAAAGCCCAAGTGGCAGTCAAGACTGCGAACAGGTATGGCAGACATGGCTTGCTGGGCTGTAAAGCTTTGGTCTGTAATTGTCTATTGCTGCAATTCCTGTTTGATTAGTCAGATCTTGGGCGGTGGCGGTGGCATTTGTCAGGCTAGAAGAGATGATTTTCACCTCTTCATGGCTAGAGGAAGCCTGGAGGGAGGAGGTCATAACCTTTCAAACTGAGACTGGTTCTTAATTAAGAACCATAATCTTTGTTAATTACTGTGCTTTAAAGGCAAAGGATCAAAGACCTAGAAAGCTTAGTGAAATCTGACCAAGGAGAGTCATGTCAGCCTTCAAATAGCTGCATCTGTTGGCATCGATGCCTGCAGGACATTTGCTTGTTTTAAGCAGTCTCCATAGCTAAAAATTCTGTGACCTGAAAATCTTAATTTTCAGTTGCATGTCTAATACTGTAAATGTTGCTTGTGTCAAGGAGGTAAAGGGAAATAAAATCTTTAGTTTATAAATAGGAAGATGAAAAAGTCACGTTTATTTCGTTTTTTTCTGTTAATACTTGCCTATAGCTGAAATGCAATCTTTCAGGATAAAGATTCAAAATAGCATTTAATTGCCATGCAGTGGAGCAGTTCAAATCTGAGGAGACTGATTTCATTGTAAGACATGTCAGGAAATAAAATGTGAATTATTTTTTTTGTTAGCTTAACAATGCATAATGAATACTTATAACAAATGTCAAAACTGTCTCTGAAAGGGCAGATGAAGTAATTTAATGAGGCCTGTCTGTCTGCTGTATGTTTAAGGAAGACAACTTTGTTTTACTTGGATATCTCAAGAGTGTGAGAGTTGAGGCATAAATAAGCACTTCCTATGTAGTTGTCAATAGCCACTGAACAATCTTTACAAGGTTGTGTTTCTAGATTACCTTATGTCCTACTTGCACTTGTGTGAGCTATACAAACATCTTGGTACCCATGCAGAAACATGAAAAAATCTGAAGAGTCTGTTCTTCACACCGAGAAGGAAATTGAAGATAACAAGAAACAAATTGAAGACTTAACAGAAGAGCTGACTGCACTAGAAGGCAAAGCTATTGAGGTTATAAATGACCGCAAGCAAGCTGAAGTAAGTGTCATGTTAATTTAGTGTGTTTTTTCACAGAGGATGTCTGTGAAATAAATTTTCAATAGTAGTTATTGTGCCAGAATTGTTTTAACGGCTGATGTCTGTCAGCCTTCATCCTTAGACTGCCAGGCAGGCCTAGCAAGGGGCCGCATTAGCTGGTAGTATCTTCATTTATTTAAAAAAAACCAACCAACCAACCAACCAACCGAACCGAAACCACCTACCAAAAAGCTACCTTGCCATTTAAGCCTCAGACTTGACAGTGCTGGTCTAGAGTATCTTTTTCTCTGATACTCTACTACTTATCCTCCAAAAATTCCCATGGGGATAAAATGGCAAAGAATATTATTTTCTGTATCCCGCCGTATATTGTGGGCATTCATACAACATTAATGATTTTATTTAATCGTTAATCAAAGTTGGCCTTTAAATACAGATGCCGGGGGTGGGGGTAAAATTAGGGCAAGACAGTCCTAGTATGCAGTCTGGCCTTCAACAAAAATCAGAATGATGAGTTCTATCCTTATCATATCCTAGTTACAGCCTTCTAGCCTTCGCAGATTTTGTTGTACAGCTGCAGAGTGGCATTCCACCATGGTCAGGGAATGGGAATGGTGTTCTTTTTTGTTTTTTCTATACTTACCTGAAAAAATCTGTTGACCCAGTTTTCTGAGGCTAAGAAAAAAATCTTAAACCAAGTTTCCCTGAAGAAATTACTGGTTTTAAAACTTGCTTAACTATAGATCTTTTCTCCAGTTATGTGACACTTCAGTTTCCCATCTAGATTTATGTACAAGAGTGAATGAAAACGACCAGGATGGCTGGAATTCTTCCATACAAAGCTGTTTCTTTGAGACAGTCTTTCTCTAAAACTGCCTTTTAGCTAAAAACATCCGAATGTAGGACTTGTTTGATCCAAATCTGGAATGAAAATAAAAACTGCAGCGTATTTTCAGTCATTCCAGAATTCAGGAACTAGGTTGATCTAAATACAAGAATACGTATTTGTTTACATCAATACTTAGGACTGTGGAGAGTAACGCTGTGAATAACATAATGAAAACAAATCTATAACCTGAGAAAGCAGTAATGTTCTTGTAGGAAACAGATTCATGCACTTTTTTGGTCATTTCTGTTTAGGAAGCATTGCCAGCAGTTCAGGAGGAGCACCGCGGTTTACTCGAGGAGATTAAAAACATTCAGGATGATGAACACACCCTTCGAAAGGAAGCTCTTAATATTAAGCTGAAAACTGAACAAATTGATAGTCATATTTCTGCACACCAGTCGAAGATGAAATACTGGCAAACAGAGGTAGGGAAATTGTTTCGTTCCTAAAACTTGAACTATAAGATCTCAAAAGATTAGTATGTTGAATATGTCGACATGCAGTTAGAAAACAGGTAATTTGGGAGAAAATTCATATTCAGCTCACAGTTTATTGGTGTTTATGCTATAAAAAACAAATCTAAAAAAGATGACCCTTCTGTCTTTTACTTTTCTGGTTTACATACAAGGTTATGAATTACCTTCTAGCTTTTCAAGTTTTCTTTATGAAAGTATGGTAGGATAACTGTAACTGACATAATGCTGTCTATGAGTAATTAAGAGCAATGAGGAAAAAATAAATAGGCCATAAACAGGAACCAGGAGACATTTTGTGTCTGCGTATCCTCTCTGTAGATACTGGAAAACGTTTTAAAAGGGTAGGCACCCTCCTAGTTGAGAGAAAAAAAGCAAGACGTTGATAACTAAATTAACACAAGTTATGTGTAACTACTCGGTGCTGCTTCCACTGAGCTGTTCTTTATAAATTGGCAAGACCTTTTCCTTGAAAGCATTTCACCTAAAACTTGTAGTCCATTTGGTACGTCAAATTGCCTTTCCCCAGTGATAGATAATTGGGCTGACAGGAATTCTGTGGGGCCAGCAAAAAAATTTGCTCCTCAGAGGTTGCTGCTTGAACCAGCTCGTCGAGTAAATTGGAGTCAGTGGGAGTAAGGAATTGCCAACTCTAGGTGCTACAACACCTAGCTTCTCAGGCTTGGACTTGTATGGACTGCTGGCAGCCTTCACACAGGTGGACGCACAGATAGCTTTACTCACACCTCATTTCTTGCCATCTAGTTCTGTTGAACGAGCTAGTTCTAAGTGTTTGACATGCTGTGCGTTCATTCCAAAGGTGACTGACCAGCTTCTGGGAAGGGCTCTTAATCCTTCTGGAAACAATTCTGCACAGAATTCTGACATTTTCTGGCCCATAGATTACTTGAGCACAGAGTTAACACCTCTTGAAACTCAGGTGTGTGCTCAGGGGGGCATGCTCTTTTTATTATATATCCTTTCTACTTCATATTTAAATCATGTAGACCAGCAGATGACCTCGCAATGCACAGTGCCCTTCATACCCTTGTTGTATGATGATAACGGGGACAGCTACCCAGCAAGCAAAGCTGCTGTCAGAAGTTCTTCAATCTTGACCATGCAAAGTATTAAGTATATAGTTGTTGAAGTTCTGTGGCATCAGTAAAAATGATTTCCTCCTTATATGCTACTGCTCCTCTCACAGGGAAATCTCCTTTGTAAGAATGATGTATATAATTTTCAGGAACAGAGTATTAGGGTAAAAGGATAAGTTGTCTTTTTCACAGCTCATTTTTAAATGTGTTTTTTAAAAGTTATGTGAAGAATCTTTGAATGTTTTGAGATTGGAAGCTTCAGTATGTACTAATACAGAATATGTTTATTTTACAAACATGTTCATGTGATAACTACTGTGATCTTTAAAGGTTTCTGGTGACTGGTTTTGAATTTCAGGTATCAAAATTGTCACTGCACCCCATAGAAGATAAACCACCTGAAGAACTTCCAGTATTAAGTCAAGAAGAGCTTGAGGCTATCAAGGATCCAGATGTCATCACTAACCAAATAGCTCTCCTGGAAGCCCAGTGCCAAGGAATGAAACCTAACCTTGGTGCTATTGCAGAATATAAGAGGAAGGTAAGCTTAGTTACTGCTGTCTGGTAGTAGGATTAATCTTTTTGATATTGTGTTACCTGTTGGGGCAGTAACACGGTACGCCCCCCGTCTGAGGCAGCAAGCGTTGTGTAGACAGCTTTATTGCTTGCCCGTACTTCAGTCTGTACAGAACTCGTGTCATTGCTTCTGAAGTACGGAGGTGACCTTCCAGCTGTGCATTTTTCTTCAGGTGAGTGTTCAAATAGATCCTGCCCTCGAAGCGCATCCCAAACCACACTCTTTATCTAGGTGACTGAAGAGACAATCTCACCTACGGGCATACTAGGGGAAGGGGGTGCTGCTGTTCTTCCGTTTCTTTCTTTGGGAGACTGAAATGGAACCCTTGTATGTTCCCTTTCTCTGCTGCAGGCCATGCTGTTGCTAGTGTCCTTGAATATTTGTTAGCTCGTACTTAGCCAAGTATGACAGTTGTATCTAGGAATTTACGTACACCTTTTATATGTGATGTCAGGTGAAGACAACTTTCTCCTGTGAAAGTTTTATTTAGAGTCAACTAGTCTTGACATACTAGGCAGATCCACAACAATACTAGGACTTTTTTTTTTCTCCTCACAATACTCACTTCAGCAATATTGGACTGTTCAACACATTAAATTTTTTTTTTATTCTAACATGGGTTTTCCATCAGCCACTTAGAGATGAGAAAAAAGAGAAAGGTTGGATTTGTTCTTTTGTTTCAAGGCTCTTAGCCATTATGGGGAAAATAAGTTTTCAAAAGGTAGGGAAAATAGTTTAAAATCTAAACTAAGGAGACAGCTTCTTTAACTGTAATTTTGGTGGTTTGGGGTTTTTTTTCTACAGGAAGAGCTATACTTGAAACGTGTGGGTGAATTGGATGACATTACCACTGAGAGAGACAACTTCAGACAAGCTTTGGAAGATATTAGGAAACAAAGGCTACATGAATTTATGGCAGGATTTAACGTAATAACAACTAAACTGAAGGAGAACTACCAGATGCTTACTTTGGGAGGGGATGCTGAGTTAGAACTTGTGGACAGTCTGGACCCCTTCTCCGAAGGAATCGTATTCAGGTTTGTCAAAATACTTTGTATTATTGCTCTAATCTAATAGTGGTATTGCTTTTTTTCAATGTGCTTTTTAAGTAAATTTTCATTGATCATCAGCTAACCACGACAGTCCCCCTCTTGGCAAGATACTGACAGGAGCCACAACTTTTTAGCACGGAGATTGATTTCTCCTGGAGAAATAAGTAACTCACTGCAGTTAGAAAGCTTTGGCTTTGAAGTAATTTCTCAGGCTTTCCTAATCCCCAAATCATTTCATTCTGCCTAGGGGATCATGTCAATCACATCCGTAACTGAAGATTGTTCTGTTGTAAATGCTCCTAAGAGTACATTCATTACCTAAAGAGTAGAACAGCACTTTTGAAAGATAATTAAATAGCGGTTCTTAAGTGTTCTAGTTCCTACAGAGAATGGCAGAGTGTTACAGTAGTCCGAGTTCAGGTCAGCATCAGCTGACCACACAGCCATGTGTGCACCCAGGGAGTTACTCCTTGGTGAGTAGAAATAATCCAGTTTGCTACCTCTGAGCTGCAGAGGACTAAGAGTATCAAGCAGCTCATCCACTGTTTTAGTCAAGCTTCTTTATGTGTCATTCCCTCCTGTCTTGTGACTTGCTTTTCACCACAACTAACTTCAATTGAGAACAGAGATAAGTTACAAACTCTTAATTTGTTTCAGTGTTCGGCCTCCGAAGAAAAGTTGGAAGAAGATATTTAACTTGTCAGGAGGAGAGAAGACTCTTAGTTCACTGGCTCTAGTTTTTGCTCTTCATCATTACAAGCCAACGCCGCTTTATTTTATGGATGAGATTGATGCAGCACTTGACTTCAAAAACGTATCTATTGTAGCATTTTACATATATGTAAGTATTTCATGGTAACTAGTATAATCTTCCTAAGATATTTTCTTCTCTGCCAGAAAAACAAAGTAGTAACACAATTATGGCCAGATTTAAAAATCTGGAGTGATAGAATATTATTAAGCGGAAACTATGTACAAAGCAGATTTCCAGAAAGGTGCTTACAGTGTTGCTTTCTCTGTATTTTTTCTAAGCTGCTAAGCTTAATTCTTTCCTGAAATGCGGCAACTAATAGAGGATTTACAAGGGTTTTTTCCCTCCAAATCCTGTTTCAAAAGCAGTCTAAGGAGTGCTAGAATTTGCCAAAGGTGCCACATTTCCTTGCTGCTACTGCTTCCTTTTTAAAAAATAGAGTCTTTCCCCAAAATAATCAGCTGTAGTCAGCTGAGAATACAGTAACTTATTTAGCTCTTAGTAATGTGTTCAAGTATCCAAGTTCATGATTTCATTCTCGGGAGCAGCCAAGGTTCCTTGGGTTTTTACTTCCATTTCATTAACATGAGCTGTTTCCCATAGGCTTCTTTGATCTGTGTCTTTATTAGTGTTCTTTTTCTTTCATGCCTTTAAAAAGTCTGTCATTGCTGTATTTAAGTGAAACAAACATTTACATTGCTACAGTTCTGGTTGCTAATTTAAACTTGGGATTTTCAGAACTATCCAAGGTAGAAGCACCCTAGAAGTACCAAAGACTGATTAGCTACTTAAAATTAGGGAAACACTTCAAAGATGCCTGCCTACAAATGTAGTTTTAACCTTTGCTTCCACAATACTCGTACTTTCACAAAGGAGGGTCCATCACCCAGATGGGGTTTCGTAGGGCAAAGAGTTTCATTTCAGCTGCAGTGTAGACTAACACTTAAATTTAAAACTTAGAGTAGTTTAGCTCTTAAATGCAAGTTAGAGTTTAGTGTAGAGCTGTAGCTTGTATTCTGTATACAGCTTCTAAATTAGCAGTCCTAGGAGAAAAGATCGGTATTTGAGCCCTTTTTATTACATCTAGCCCTAAGCTTCTGAACCTCCTAAAATTCGATGTAAAGACAGAACGTGGGTACACGCCGCGAGTCTCCTCAAAGTGATGAAGTGCTTTGTTAGCACAGGGAGCAGTGGCCAGCCCTCGCTCTGCCCTGCTAACTGCTGCACAGCCCGCGCAGTGGCCTGCCACCCTAACCAGCTCCACGCACATCATTGCTGGGTGTTCGGAGATGGCTGAAGGGGGTGAAGACGCCCCTGTGCCACACTGTACCCTACGGGCTGGATTTTACCCAGCTTTGCAATCCCACTTAGTTAGCAGTTGGTCCTTACTGGATTTCTCCAGTGTGGCAGCAACAGCAGCTACACTGATTCTGCCAGATTCTTAAGGATAAAGTTTGTTTTATTTTTAAAGCGTCACCAGATTTAGATATTGTTACCTCTCGTCGTTCAGGGTCACAGAACTAGTGTTCATCAAGGCTTGTCCTCATTAGCCAAGGGCTTTCTTTCCCCTATTGCCATGCACCGAGAACAGGTTTGTTTTCATTCTTAGAGCAAGGGTTGCTTTAACAATTCAGGTAACTTAGTGATACCCACCTTCGGTAAATCTTGTGGAATTCATGTTAAAACTATGGTGAATTGCAACTATGGAAAGCAATTATATATCTTTAATCGAATTCCCTTGAGTAGGCTGTGTAAAAGATAAAAGGAGGAGACTCACTGAAGTACAGAGCAGTGCTTCATGCCGATAGCCAGGCTGGGAGCATGTTGTGCACCTACTGATTACGGACAGCAGGGACTCTGAGGCCTCATCACCTGCAGACCTGTTGACTGACATACTTCTAGCGATGTTTTCATCAGTTCCTAAAACCTGAATACAGAGATCATACAAGAACAGAGCTTTCTGAAATGCTGTGGGCTAACACAAATAACTTCTGTTTCAGGAACAAACAAAAAATGCACAGTTCATCATCATCTCCCTGCGAAACAACATGTTTGAGATTGCGGACAGATTAATTGGAATTTATAAGACTCACAATACCACGAAAAGTGTGGCAACAAACCCCAAAGTTATCGCTTCAAAAGGACTGGCTGAACTTGCGGCTCGTGGGTGTAGTATAGCTCAAAAGTAGCGAGGAATAAAGTTCCATTCTTACTGCTGCTTGTATCTAAGATACTTTTGTATTTGAGATTTTTTTTAATTTCAGTTTTGTGTTTTATCTTATTAATAAAATCAGCGTCAATAAATTCCGTTTTTCAAATTACACCGTCTATACAGATTTTAATTATGTGACCTGAGTTTAAAAAAAAAAGCTGTTGTTTCCTAAAGCTTACCCATGGAATATTAAAATGCAGCTAGATACATAATTTAAGTCAATGCTTGCCTTCTGCGTTTGGTTGGAAATGCCTGTATGGCTGCATATACCAAACAAGTGCAAATCTTCAGAGCGTCCTGTATTGTTTGATTATACAAGTTCTAGTGAGTAAAGGCAGTGTACAAAATTATTTCCCTGTATACGATAAGGATGTCATATGTTATGCTGCATGGTTTGGGACTAAGCCGTTTGTAGCCATTTTGTAATGAATTGCTTCAGTTTAGGAAGCTGCTCTTCAGTTATTTTCCTCTCCCCTCCCACAGGGCCTGCTCCTCCCTCAGCTGCGGCCACGCTGTGCGCTCGGGTTTGTGAAGGCAGGAGTTGCCATCTGCTCGCTTCTGCTGCCCCGCACAAGGGGCTCGGCTCTTCCTGGGGAAGACTTGGTGAGGTTGGGTGAAGCTGCACCTGGCTGTGACAGGCAGCTCTCCCTTCCCATCAGCAGCATCTCAACACTCCACTGTACAGGTTTTGCTTCAAATCCCACCCCTCTTTTTTTTTTTTTTTTTACTTTAGGAACTGAAATTATGTGGTTTATCCCAGAAGCCAGCCCAGTATCTGGCACACTTGCACCAGTACTGCTCCTGGTGCTACGCTTCCTGGGGAAAAAACCAGCTCCGTCACAGCTGTGCTGCTGCTCGGTGGAAAAGCTGACCAAGAGGAGCCGGTGCTGCTGGGCCTTGTTTACATTCCCAGCTCTTGCTATTTTCGTACCTGGTCAGTTGATCCTGCCTGCTGCTGTAGTCCCGAGGTGGTTCCTTATGCCTCCAGCCAAATCTGGCACGATTGGCCCAGATCCGGTGCAAGCTTCACCCTGTCCTAAAAGGCACAATCAGCAACATGGACTGAAGCAGGGGGGTAACATAATTTGCTATAAAGTCTAGAGATACACTTTCTACGTAATCTTAACCATTAAGATCACCCCACATACATTAATTTTCACTTGACAACATCTGATATCAAGTGATGTGTACGTGCACCACAGACTATTGCCAGGAACAGATCTTGGTGTCATACGTGGGCAGTTTTCAGAAACCACAGCTCAGCAACAGTCACAAACACAACAATACATGAGAAAAACCCCTCTCTGGCCCAGCCCCGCTCCAGCCACCAGTGCTGTGCACAGCCGGGCTTTTCTCATCTCGAGATGAAGCTACAAAGTCTTGCAGCAGAGCTTCAGGATGAGCGTGCGGGCAAGATCAGCCAAGAACACAGCAGCAAACTACTTAGGAGGCAGGCTGCACTGCCTGGGCACCTGGCAACTAAAGTTTCTGCCCTCCAGATCTCGATACGCTTTTTCAACCAGACTTACCCTCTTTAAAAAAAATAAAAAATTAAAAATGCCTGCAGTAAGAATTACACCTCTAAAACAAGGTTTCAGAAGAAGGTAATTGAAAAAAATGGGAAAAAAACCCACCACAGGTCTGAGAGGGTACAACACCCCCCCCCAATTAAAATGGAGTAAAAAGATTTGATTTGCTTGAAAAAGCTTCCATCTTCCCTTCATGAAACTAAGCATGCAGGGCTTGTGTCCTGCCCAGCGGACAGAAAGCGGGGCTGGAGCAGCTTGGCTGGGGCAGGAGGCAGACGAGATGCTGCTTACAGCGCTTCCCAGAGCCTGCGCCGCGCTCCAGCAGTCACCGCGCTGGCTTCCTCGGGCGCCAGCCTTTGCCACCTCGCTTGCGGGAACACGAGTAAAGCAGGCCTGTGGCGGGCGAGGTGAAAGGCTGAAATCCACAGCAACCCAGCTCAGGATGTGCTGCTTCAAAGCGGCTTCCAAAAGGTCACGCTGCAACAACAAAAACCAACAATAAAATGGGGAAGAAAACAAAGCAGCCAGGCAGAGCACTGCCGAACAGCCCCATTCCTGCTCCGGCTCCTCTGGGGCTGGCAGGGGCGAGGATCGGAGGGAAGGTTCTGTGCAGTAAGGAAAGCAAGGTGCCAGCCAATCCTACTGTAAGAATACATTTTATTTGTATGCAAATTTATTAAAATATAAATTACATTAAGTACAAGTACTAAATGTTTCCGTGAACAGTAAAGGCATTTTATAAATTGTAGTTGTCTTGAAAAATAAAACCGCATTATAAACTCTCTTAAGTTTTTAAAAGTCAGGAAAATAAAAGACAAGAAGGTGAGTCAAAAGAGAAGCCTTACACGGTAGTGGACAGCCACTTAGCACCAGGTTTCGAGACTCACACGCTAAGCTGACAGCCTTCTAGCAGGGCTTAAGACAAAAACAAATTCCTGATTTTATTGGGGAATTACTGCAATGGCAATTACACAGTCTCAAGCTACACTGAAAGACCATTTCCACACCTGCCTGGTGGTATTGGTGGGCCTTGCCTTTGAAATATTACAGAAAACTTGGGTACGAATTACAGAAACGGGTCCTAACTCCCTGGGCATGGCACAGCCGCGCCGCTGCCGAGCCGCAGGGAAGGGAGCCTCGGCGCGGTCTTTTATCGATACAGCGATATTAGGTTATCGGTACCGCCATTAGGATCTTTAGGCTCAAGGAATGTATGGGCGTTGCGTCCCGGGACTGACCTTGCTCGAGCTGCAGCCTGGCAGCAGCTGGTGTTCGCTGGACCCCAGCGGTGTCTGCCGGCAGCGAGAGGCAAGCGGGGGTGGGCACAGGGGCTCGCACCCCCCCAGCCCGGGCCCGGCCTCCAAGTCCAGCGCTACTTAAACAACTCCGATTACTCAACCTGACAGAGCAGCCAAGGAACGCGGCCATGCTGAAATACACTGTTATTTCTATCAAGTCAAATACAATTAGACATGGCAAATACATACTTGGGATTATTTTTTTTTTTATAAAATCATTAGCAAACTGTAAGATCATCTGTGTTCTGCTGTGGTAACTGCAACATTTCAAGGCCGTCCCAGTACTTACTGTAATTAGCCTGTAATAACTGAAGGCCAAAATTGGCTTTCGCGGGAGATTTCGCTCCCGAGCACAGCTTGGACTGGAGCATCTCGTATCAGAAGCAGCGAACAGCGTTAGTGGCCGTTTGGCTGCAGAATACACGACGAAACCATGTCCTCCGCTAGCCACCCTGAACAGAGTGAAACCCAGAGCCGTGACTACACGCTTCAAAAAACAAGGCGTATCAGTATAAAAACCACAAAAGAGTTTTTATACACACCAGAGCTAGCGACTGACCCATCCCAGTCTAGCCAGTTTGCAGCCTGAGGTGTTTTTTTAACCTTTAGCGTTCTAGTGCTTTTATTAAAAAGCAATTTAAAGTTACATTACCCAAAAAGAAAGATAAAAGGTGTTCAAGGACAGTTTACAACCAGGACTCCAGATTAGGATGTGGATGCTTATTACAGCTCGCTTATGGATACGCACTTTCTCACTAGCTCCCAGTTTAAACCAACACATACCAACCTACCATGGGTTTGAGCGGAAGAGGAAGCCTTTTTTGTTGCAAACCTGCTAGCTAAGAGTTAGCTAGAAGGTAATCTCTACAATACAAAAAAAGGAAGGATACGGGAACAGAAAGGAAAAGTGTAGAGTTTAACAATCCAGCTTTTAAGTAGAAATTAAAAATCCTGTGGATTCCTACGCTTTTAATCACTGAAATAATCAAAGAGAAACAATTCTGCCTAAAAACTCCATCAGTGAATTACATGTATGGCACAGCACATCCACTGTATTCTGCAAATGGGCACTGAAATCTTGATAAATGAGCAGCCAGAATTCTGAGATACAAGCAGAAGTAGCTTCCATTACAACTGATGACAGCGGTTTGTAAAACGAAAGCACAGTTACCGCCGTTACAAAAAGCAGCAGGACTGCTAAAGGATTTACAGCCTGAAGGAGTTTTTTAGACACTCTTCCTTCCTTCCCACCGCCTTTGCTGCGTAACTTCCTTTTTGGAATCAGTTTTATTTTTGGAGTGAGGGTCTTGTTGATCTGACTGAGCTCGACTGTAGACCACACATCCCTCAAGAGATGCCCCATCCTTGGATAAATCTCCATAGGTTTAACATCCGGCAGTTGCTTCTGTTTCAAAGCTTTTATACGTTGATGCATATCATTCACCTTTTCAAGAAAAATAAGCGGGGACTCTTCTTTTTTAATAGCTGTATGCAGCCACATTAACTCGAGCTGTTCTTCCCTTATTTTTTTCAAGTTCTCAATGACCGGCTCGTATTCTTCCACAATGCGTGCGTTGATCTCATCCAGTGCAGTCAGCAGAGCTTGTTTTTTGTGCTCCAAGGTATCGCTAAGTTTCTTAAAATACTGCACTACTATTTTTTTATCATCCTGGACAACGCTTTCACACTGGGACTTCTGTTCTTTCAGCTTTTCTATAAGCAAACACACATCAGTCCAGTGTTTATCGGTTAGCTGCTCGAGAAGTTTTCCGCAAGTCTCCTTTTCTTTTATGTAAGCACTCTGAAGGTCATCTATCGGGTGACCGTTGTGCTTCCCTATCGTAAGGCAATGCCCACACACCAGCTTTCGATCCAAGAGACAGTAAACGTTCAGCGGCTGCCGGCAGTGTTCGCTGCAGGTCGCAACGTCAGAGCGATCTTCCTGCTGGTATTTCTCAATAATAGCTTTCAAGGCAAAGTTGACAGGCAACGACTCGGTACCACCGGCAGGGATTTCAACGACACTCCTGCAGTTGGGACACTTCAGAGGAACTCTCAGGGCTCTCCAAATGGCCAAGTTGCTCGACAGCTGGATAACACCTTCCAGACAATTCCTACAAAACGTGTGGGAACAGGGCAGAACACGTGGATCTTCAAATATGCTGTAGCAAATGGAACACGTTAATTCTTCCTCAAAGTGATGCATCTCCTACAAAAGAAAAGCAAAACAAAACAACAACAAAAAAACCCCGGTTTAATCTCTTTTTACAATCAACTCATTTAAAATAATTGGTTAATCTAAGCGCCTCAACATGTGATTTAATGACCAGTAACTTAACCTACACTGGCACTTAATTGCCAAGGGGGAGGGGGGGAAAGGACAAAAAAAAAAAAAAAAAATGAAGGAAAGTGAGCAATGGCTCAAAAGATTTCAGCAAATTCTGATCTGTGCTTAGTACCGAAGTGACTAGACAGTGTTCACCCATATCCAACTTCTGCCTTAAAAAGCTCAGAAAAGCTCTCTGCTACTAGAGGGTTTTTTACAGTGGGAAACAGTAGAAAAGAGTGACAAAAGTTAGAATGAAAGTTTCTAAATAACCTAAGAATTATGAGTAACATGAAAATAGAACAATAAGTACAGAAACTTTTTATGCTCCCTTAACTTTTTTCAAATGTTACTTTTGCAATGTAAGTAGTCATTAGAGTCTGAAGCAGTGAAATTTACTAAAAATTACCTTTAGCTTCTGGCACAAACAGAAGTCTAACTCAGCGGCCCTTAAATACAATACCACTAAGAGTAATTAAACTCATGGTCCTATTCCTGGGTTACTTAAAGCACAAAACTAAAAACCTAACTTTCATTTTCCATCTTTTGTAATGTTGCCTTGTTTTGCTTTGCCAGCTTAGTGAAATCACACTGTAAAGTCACAAATAGCAATAACTCTAATGCCAGTTTTCATAATAAATCATAATTCTGTTTTGCATTCTGTTAAAAATGGGGAAATTAGTACGAACTTTCCTTATCTGTGTGTCACATTCTCCTGTCCCCTTCACCAGTTTTACTCGACCCTGTAGACTTTGCTATGCTACAAAAAGAAATTGTCCAAGCTTTTATGTCAAAGACTCTCGATTCAGGTTCTAACTCTAAATGTGAAAACAGCGACATGCAGCTGGGGTAACGCAGCTGCACAAAGTGCTCCTGACCCTTTGTTTGATTCAGTCAGGAAGGTAACTACCTACGAGATTTATTTAGGGAGGGTATTTTACTTTATTCAGATGTGCCCTCTTAATCTTTTTAATGCAGTAGTATCTTTTTGCATTGATCTATCAACATTTCTCACTGACACCGAGATTACCAAAGTTTAAGTGAATCTACTTAAAAGGAACCGAACTATTAATTACACTCTCCTTTGAAAACAAAACCTTAAATCGCTTTTGGAATCATGACAACTGCTACGGATTAAATTCAACACTAACTAACAAACATTTTACAATAATTAAGCAGCACTGTTACTGCAACAGGCACAGAGTAACGTGAGGGAAGTCAGAAGCTAAATACTCAGACCCCGGTTCTTCGAGAGTTAAATCAGCTCCGAACAGAGAAACTACTCCGATCATACAGAAATAAGCGTGGCTTATCTTGCTTCATTGAGAGAGTCTGGTACACCCAAAAGTGAAAGTGTTCAGCTCTGCATGTCTGATCAGACTCTTTTGCTTTGTAAATCCAGACTGAATATTAATACTAATACGACTAATAACAATAATAAATCTAACAGCCATCATCACCTAAAACATCCAGTTCAATTCAGGGAAGTATTTGTACATTTTTCAATATAAAGTTAAACTTACTCAAAACACATTTAGAAGCTTTGGGGGGGGGGGGGGGGAAGAAAAAAAAAAAAAAAAAAAAAAAAAAAAAAGAAAGAAATCTATCCAGCACACTCCAGGTCATTTTTCAGCTAATTAATACAAAATGCTGGTTCACATATTTCCACTTTTTAAAGAGAACCTGACAACAGTTGGACGAAAATCTACTAGAGAAACATCATTTTTAAGAACTACCCTTTAAAAGAAGAATGATAGTATGTTAGCATTTCTAACTAGCTAGTGTATTCTCTTAGTTAAAGAGAATTAATATCAACTGCTAGAGACGTTTAGCAGAAGACATTCAGGACACTTTAACACTAAATCTACTTCTGTGCTGCACTGCTCTTACTAAGCAGCATGAGGTATTTCTCTCTTTACTGGGAAACCACATACATTTACTTTCTAGCTTTTCCAATCAGCCACCGTGGCAACGCTAAGTTCTTTAGGTCTATACGTTAATAATTTCACATTTTTAAGTGATGCTCCAGACACCGAAACTAAAGAAATGTGTCAATAATGAAGGGAAGCTGAACAACAAATCTACTTCATTGTCTAGATCAATTAATTTTTGAGAATTAATTCCCAGAGAAAATATATTTTAAAGTTTTATATATATATATATATATATAGTTATTATGAATCTTAGGAATGTCACTTCCACTTAAAAAAAAAATAATCAGGTTTTGCTCATTGTTAGAAAGGAAAGAATCCTTAGTAGGTTCTCTCATTTATTATTTTCTCCTATTTATATGGAATGAATATAATTTTTGTTAAAAATGTCTTATCTTTAAAATCACTAACTTTTTCTAAATCTAGGGCTGTAGTTCTCTTCAAAGAAACTGTTATAGGAGGGAAATATTCTTTGTAAAGAACACACCTAGCTTATTTGAGCTACACACAGAACAAGATAAATTTAACCTTCAAAAACATTGTTTTAACTACAAAGTAGTTGCTTGCTACCATAAAAACAAAGGAGCAAATTTAGCAATTTTTCCTTAGCTCTATCACACATCACCTCAAACTAAGCGGTGCCCCGCCAGCAAAGCGGGGTGCCTCGCCACCAGCTGCACAGGTTCGAGCAGCAGCCAGCCAGCCCCGAGGCCGTTTCATAACCCTCGCCGCCAGCCAGAGGGACTGAAATTCCCATTTCCACAGAAACACAGCGCTCTGTTTCCCAGGCAACTACAAAATTTGAAGAGTGACAGCAGTTGCCTGCTAGCATGCAGCTCTGGAAAGCCAGGCGGGCAGTGCCAGGGTAGGAGCTTCTGCTCCCAGCTCCCCGCACGGCCAAGGGTGCGTGGGGCACCCCGCTCCAGCCCCCCAACCTCCCAGCACCTCACAAGATATGACCCTTGTTAGGTTTTATTATTATTATTCATCAATTTCAAAACAGTATTTGAAATGCTAACATTGATGTTTGCTATAGGCACCCTGTGTTTTTTTTTTTATTTGTTCTAGACAACTACTGCAGAGTTGTACCAGGCAAGCAGCAAAAGGTAGAAATCCTGAACCTCACCCTGCACTAGCAGCAGCACGAACAAAATAGAAATAAATCAGGAACAGAAATAAATCCGTAGATGGCTATCAGAAACAGAGAAACTGGGAACTCCAACCAAAAAAGACCGAGAAGACCCAACGTCACCAAGTTAAGCAAAGAGAAAAAAAGTTTTCCGGGTGGGGGAAGTAGCAGGAAGCTGGCAAATGCTTTCCTGCATAGAGCAGATATTTTTCCTTAAATGTTCCAAACAACTGCAGCAGCAAGTATGTGTGTGCCCGTGTGTATACATATTTGTTCTAAGAGTCACTCAGCATAAGTAAATTACAAACTAGAAGGTATTTTAAAAATTCAAAAGCATAATTGCACCAGTAAGGTGAGTTTCAGAAATCTTCCAGCAATAGAAGGCCTACTAATTAGCTATGATTTTATCCTCTTCTAATTAGCAATGCTGTAGACAAGGTGAAAACATGCGATACAGCCCACCTGTATTACAGTTTATCTGCCAAAGCTTGCAGTCAGGCAGATCAGAGTGAGGTGGCGGACCCCTGGTAACACCGCGTTCCTCACCTAGCGAGCAGGACACCGCTTATGCAGCTCATCATGCAAGACATTGTTTAGAAACAGTTATATCTGCAATACAGCGTATATCAGCATTTAGGTAAATACCCAACTGCTTTATAGAACAAGCCAGCTGTAACAAAGCCAATACCCTCCCATTCCACTCTGGAGAATTTTAAAAGATGGATTTGGCATTTGCTAACAGTTGCAACAGCCGATACGAGAGTTAGAAGGCGCACTTAAGGCAAACCCTCCCTAGGAGTCGGTACTGCCAGGCTCCTGCTCCTCCTCCACGCCACTGTCAGGAAAAACAACATCTGCTCTCTCCTAAAGGACACTGTAACGCTCAGCTTGACTTTCGCTACTGTACTGAGCTACGACCACGTCAGAAATGCCGCCTCCCCATCCCGCAGCGGTCCACGAGGCCCTCCTGTACCACTATCGTAGAAGCTCAAGTTTACGTTGTGCAAAAATAAGAGATTAAATGACGTTGTGGGCAGTGTTCACCTTAGTGGCAAAGGATGACAGAACTGTTTAAAGGCAAAACAGAAGGCCGAGGTGCAGCTCTGGTATTTGCTGGTGCATCAAAAGGAATGGAGCCTGCCAGGTTTGCTGGTCATAACAGGCCAGGGAGCAGAAATCACAAACAACAGCTAACGAACCTTAAACCTCTCCACTGCAGCCCACTTCAGCTGCGCTGCTTCTGCTCCACGCCACGGATATCCCACGGCCAAGTCACCGCCATCCTCGGCCAGCCACGTTCTGCCCCGGCCCCAGTTCCGAGCACGGCCGTGACACAGCTGCCCCGGGTTTTAACACCGGCTTGGGGGGGAGGTTTATGCCCCGAAAGGAGACGCGCGCCGCGGAGAAGCCCGTCCGGTTTCCCCATCAAGCCGACCCCGCAGCTCCCTTCCGTAGGTGCCTCCGCCGGCCCCTCGCCGCCCGGCCGCCTGCAGCCACCCACGTTCCCAGGCCCCAGACGCACCGTCCCTTGGGTGCTCCCCGTCCCCGACCTCCGCAGCCCTGTCACAGCCCCTGCCCTGGAGCATCACCGCCCGGCAGCGGGGCTAGCAGGGAGGTCGCACCTCTACCTGCCGAGTCCCTGCAGTCCCCCCGCCGGCGCCCACCCAAGCCCCCGGCTCGCCGGGGCCCGCCAAGGGTCCGCAGCAGCGGGGTGCAACACCGGGGCGCTGTGCCCAGGGGCCGAGATGGCGGCGGCACCCCCAGGGCGGCCGGGGCACCCCCAGGGCGGCCGGGGCACCCCCAGGGCGGCCGGGGCACCCCCAGGGCGGCCGGGGCACCCCCAGGGCGGCCGGGGCAGCCGGGACCCCAGCGCGCCCCAGCCGGGAGGAAGGAGGCGCGGCAGCCGCACCGCCGGCCGGGCGGTTCCCCCTCAGGAGGCCGCTCCCCGCGGGTCCCGCCCGGCCCGGGGCGCTCCGCGGGGGCGCAGCCGCAGCCCGGGCAGCCCCGCGAGGTTCTTACCGGTGCGCTGCGCCCGCGGCCCCGGCAGAGCCGCCCGCGCTACCGACAGCGACCGCCGCCTTCCAACCGCCGGCCCGCGGCCCAGCCGCGCATGCGCGGGCGCCCAACGGCCGCGCCGTTTGAAAGTCAACGGCCACTGGGGCGGGCGGCGGCGCGGCCCCGGGGCGCGGAGGGGGCCCCGCCGGGCACCGAGCCGGTTCCCCGGGGCGGGGCAGGCCCGGGCCAGGCGCTCACCGGGAGCACCGAGTCACCGCCCCGCGCCCCCGCACCGAACGGCGGCCGCAGCTCGAGGAGAAACTCGCCCCGAAGCGGGAAACCACGGGGCAGAAGAACCTCCGACAGCGGCCCCGGGGCGCAGGAACGGGCGCTCTGCCACCCGCTGCTCCGACACCGAAGGACTACACGTGCGCGGTGACGGCCAGCTGCAGCCGAGGCAGCAGCCGAGGCACCCGCGCTGGGTTTGCCCGGCCAGCGTTTGGTGCCGGGCGCGGAGGTGCCCGAAGCTGCCCCGTGCCCGGTGGAGCCCGTGCCAGCCGGTGCCACCGGGCCCAGCGCGGGCCGGGGCCCAGCCCGGCCGCCACCGCGGCAGCGCGTCGAGAGGGGAAAAAATGCACCTGTGCCAGCGGGGGGTGAGGGGACGTGGCGGCGGCAGCAGCCCTGAGGCAGCGCAGGCGGCGGCGGGGGGGCTCCAGGCACGGAGCAGAGATGCCCCCCCGGCCTGACGAAGCCCCTGGCCAGGCAGGCTGTGCCCCAGCCCGGGGGGAGCACATCCCCCCGCAGCCGGGGCAGGAGCCCACAGGGGGCTGCGACCCACGGGCGGGAGCTGCACCAGTGCCGCTCCTGGCAGGGCCTGTGGCCCGTGGGGAGAGGAGCCCGGGCTGGGGACCCACGGGGACCCACGCTGGGGCAGGACAGAGCGGCAGCAGAAAGGCGCTGCTGGCGGGGAGCAGGGAGAGAAACTGGGAATTAAGGCCAGGAAAGAGGGAAGATGTTTTTAATATTCAGTAATAAACTAACTTCCCCAAGGCAAGCCTGCTGTGCCTGTGACAGTAATCGCAGAGTGATCTCCCTGCCCTTGGCCTGACCCACGAGCCTCACGCTGGCTTTTCTCTCCCCTCAGAGCAGTAAGAGCAGCTTCGGTGGGCACACGGTGCTCAGCCAAGGTCAACCCACCAGAGCATGTTTCCCTACTTTGGCTACTGAAGACAGCCGAGATATTTTACATTAAGCAATACTGCTACTGCTATACATTAAAACTGGGCAATTACAATTAACACAGAGCTTACCTTCCTCTTGCCAAGCAAACACCAAGACTGCAGGAGAAAGCAAGCAGACTAGGGCTACGGTTCCTGACTGTTTTACCAACATCTGCCAACACTGGTAAATCTCAAGACTGTATCAGTTAAAGTACCGATAAAGTATCAGTTGTGTAGAATTCTCTCAGATTCCAGATTATTCTATATTTATTTACAGTTAACTTTACAGTTTTAGTGTACTTTATTCTCAGACATTGTTTATAGTGAAACTGAAAGAAATTAATTTAATTTTGTAACATAAATCATAATAAATCATTCAAAAATTACTTAAATCTGTATTAAAACTGGTATTTAGGGGACCCCATACAACTATCTGGGAAACACTGGAATTACGTTTTGAATAATGAAAACCCTCCTGCTCTAACAAATTAACAGTCACCGCTCAGCTGAGAGGCACCGAGTTTACCACACTAGCTGTAACTGGTGTTTTTTATGCGAAGCTGTTACAATCACACCAGCCTTACACTACCTTGCCATGTCAGTTACATCACTTCAGATTTTGGTTTAGCCACCTGCCGTGCAGCAACACCCCCCTGCCCCACAGACACGCGAGATGGCACTGCCAACTGCACGGCTGCCGCTCCCCAAGGCAAGGAGAGGGGGGACCACCCAGGATGTGCCTCCCTCCTCCAGGGAAAACTGAACCCCAGAGAGGGGAACATCTGTCCTTCAAGCCAGAAGCAGCTGAACCCCAAGCCAAGGCAGGCATCGACTTCATCCACAAAGAAACTGACCTCCAAACAGAGGTGGTCTGTCTCCCAAGCAAGCAGATACAAACGTCACAGAGCCTCCTTACCATACAGAATACAGCTGACTCCAAGTGGAAGAGGGATATTCCTTCAAAACAGTAGAGACGACATGAAAAAGAAGTTTCCCATGAATAAAGGAAAAGGCTGACACAGGGAAGAGCTCTTCCCAGAGACACCGACTACATTCATCGCCTTGGGCACCTATCCAGACACCACACAGCAAGAGATTTATCCACAAAACCTTATGAATTAGAAAGTTTCTGTAAAATTCTTATTTTGCCGTAAAAGGGACTTTAAGATGTTGAAAAACAAATCCTTCCTTAAAAGACATGGTTTGAAGAAACATTAGGTCCTTCCTGAACTGAGAACAGAACTTGGATGTCTTCAGAGAAGGTAACGTCATTTCCAGAAGAGATGCAGTAATAAAGTGAGGAACAAAAGTTAAGTCCAAATACTTGCTTAATTCTAGAATTAGAGATAATTTAATTCTAAAATTAATTCTAAAATCATAGATATGGGTCTTTAAATAAGCAACTTCAGTTTAGGTTTGTGGAACCTGAAATGGCAAAGAATAAAACAGCACGGACTTCTTCCTCTGGCTTTATTTCTACATGCCGGGGCAACTCTGCATGTTGGTAACGTTACAGCAGGATTGAGAGTGTATTTTGTATATCTGCTTTGCAAATACACAGTCCAAACACGGTGCGCTTCTTTCTCAAGCACAATGATGCTTCATTATATATTCCATTTGACTGTTCCATGTGTCCCACAGCAGAAAATCTGCTAACAGCATTCCTTTAGTTTATTCACATCCCCGAACTACTCCCAAGAACAGATCAGAGGACAGGAGAAGACTGTAGGTGCAAGGTATGTTTTTCTTCTTGTTCTACTCTGAATGAGATAAAATACAAGCAACGCGGAGCTAGTGCTAGTTATTTTTGTACTTTGCTACATAAGTAATCAGTACATCTTACGATTGTTAGTTTTATAGAGTTTGGGGTATACTGGGGAAATTCCCCCCCTTACTTTCCTACCCTACAGTTTCATCCTTTCACGCCAGAAGACTGCCTTATTAGGTCATCAGGTTTAAAAAGTTGCTTGCTTCTTAAAAACCAGTAAATCATGACCTTACTCTTAATTACAGGTGGACAGATCCCTGCCAATTGTGCTCATCCTGCCTGCTGATGGTACCAGAGACCAGAGTCCTACATAATCTCGTTTCCGCAGATTGTTTTGTTAGTGCACTACCTTCCTCTTCCCCTGCCTCCACTTCTAACCCAGGCAGCAGCTTCACGCTTCGGCCAGCCTGCCTGTCACAGCAGCGGCCTCACCTACCTGCCTTGTGCGGAAGCAGCCTCATGGGCTCGAAGAACTAGCTGAAAACTAACCCAGAAAACAACTTGTTTTTCAGAGAACAGGTCCATTGGCTGGAGGATTACACCACAAAACGGGTCATTATACCAGATGGGCCATCACTAAACCACCTGCTGTGGCTATGTCAAGACAAGGAGGATATGTCATAAAAAGTCAGAGATGAACAGAATGCATGCACTCCCTGACAGATCAGTAACCTACTTTTTATTGCAGAGATGTCATCTCAAATGTTTTATTTACTATCTGAACAAGAAAAAGTAATATTAAGACAGATATACAAATCTTCACATCCAGAAGTTTACTCTGCCCTTATGCCCCTGTTTGCAGAAGCGGCTGCAACCACATGGATGATCTATTGTTAGCATTCCGTTAACTGCATCACATGGCAAAAAAAAAAATATTTGCAAATGAATTTTTGGGAATAAGCATTTTCTAGAAGCATTCTGCATCTGGCAGGAATTGCAGTGGACGAGACAATGGGCCAGTGTTAGCTCTGCACAGCTGCAGCGTACTAATGCCAGAGCCATGCCAAAAACATTAGCCTAAGAGACAGCCCCCTTCTAACTGCATCCGTAGGGCCTGCTGCAGTAATAACCTGCCAAAAGATGTTTCTGCAATTTAAGTGAAGTACACAAAAATCCTAACGCACACTTTGTTTTGAAGATGCATAGCCAGTGCAGAACAGGGATCCCACAAGTCTACTAACATTAAACAGACAGCAACATAGGTATCATTTGTATCTCAGTACAAATGAAGTAAGTGGGAACACACTTCAGCAGTTCATCCCATCAAAAAAAATCTGGATTTCTATATTTATACAATTCTAGAAAGCTTAGAAAGCCATCACATGGGAAAACACACAGAAACTCACAGCAGCTAAAAAATGAAAGTGCCATATAGCCGAGGTAAATGTGTAAGCAGGTCAAGGTTTGTAACTGAACGTGTCATTAGAGCAAGTGATAGAGTTAGTGAAAATACATCATTTTAGGCGAGGAAAGCCTTCTTCAGGGCCACAATACAACCAACCTGCAAACTCGATCTTTGGTTCCACCACAAAAGTCTAATTGCTGGCTGCATACTTCTGGTTCATTATAAATACCTTGTCAAAGTAGTAGAAAAAGGAACATGAACTGTGACATGTAAGCAAAGAGGTCCAAATCTGTGACAGATTCCAAACAGCTTAAATGAGAGGTGGGTTGTGCATATAGTTAAGAAAGAAAAAAACTGAAATCTTGTAAGGGAAGTAACAGTAGGATAGAGCAAGATTTTACTGTCACAGTATTGCACAGGCAGGAGTTCTACCCATGACAGCCATGCACAGAACTTCACTGGTTGCACAGACACCCTCTTAACAAAAACCTCTAAGGCTGACCAAGCACTCAAGATTTTTGCCTGAATTTCAATGCTGAACCAGTTGCTAGAGTTACGGGTTCCTCTTCTCATGGTAATGTAATTGAGAACGGTGTCTTTCAGACTATGCGTTTGTAGCTGTCCATGGTATCGGACACCCCCCTCCCGCCCTACCCCAAGCTCATGAAGATCTAAACGTGTTTCAAGGAAAGATGCTTCTCCAGCTCATCAGTACTCTTTAATCTTTGTGGTGTTAAGACAGGAACGTATTGATACTTCATCCCAGGATCTATACTAACTACACTGCAACAACAGAGAAGACCACCTAGAAAACCACCGTGCCTGCAGAGCCCAAGTGGCACAGGCACTCAACATGGGAGTCGATATTGGCCATTTCTGGGCTACATGCACTTTACATGCACAGAATATTAAAAAAAAAAAGTTACAATCCTTTCCCCTCTACTACCCCACTCAACACACAAGGAAAAAAGCTACAGAAGCAACAAGGGAGCTTTTGACAATAATTTACAATACAAATAACTGACGTTCAGAGTAAGAGCATACAGTGTTTTATGCCCAGTTTATTTTAATATGCTTAGAAGATTTAAGAATTCAAGAGGAACGAACACTGAATCTAAGAATTTCAATTCTACAAATGATCAGCTTGAAACCATGATCTGGTACAGCCAATAAAAAGTCTGACTACTGACCATGTGCCTTTCCACCAAACTACAAAACTTCTGTAATGCATTTACCAATAGCTGGCATTTAATGTTTCCCACACATTTGTCATTTTCTAGTACTACTAGCTTTCAGTATCGTTTTATAGAAATTTACAAGTATATCAAAGGTATTTATGTATGACAGTTTTAATGATGGCTTGAAGAAAACTGTTTTCCTCAGCGCTGGAGCACACCAACCCAGCAAGACACAGGACCCCCACTTCAAGGTATTTACAAGCAAAAGTGGAAATGTCTTTACGGAAATGAGGTTTCCAGTCACTTTTCTGTAGGGATTGAAGCAATATTAACTTTTTCAATGAATTGTGTGTGCCTTCCGAGTTTCACCCTGGCAGTAGCTAAAACTTACTATTAGTAAGAGTTTGTAAACTTTACGCATTTTCTGCTACTAAGTTTCCTTTCATAAAGTCTATTTGATCCAGATGCAGGCCTTCTGTAATTGTTTCCAGCCTTGTGACCAGTGTTCCTGCCAGTAATTTGGTGACATGCAGAGTTGAAGAAACATTTATAGTTAAAAGTGGCAAAGAGTCTACAAGTATTAATATGAAGACATTCTTAGTTATAAAGCAGCAACAGTAACTCAGTAATTTATGCAACACATTGTATGATAGGAGTTAAAAAATACAGAGATTTCCTCACTTGCAAGCAGGAAGGCACCCCCCTTCCCAGCACATCCACTGTTTTCCTTAGGCCTCTGAAGCGGCGTAAAAGCAGAGTCCTGGTTACACAGAAATCATCAGCTTCTCTCACTCAGGGCTGGCTGTTGCCTTAGCCAGCACTTCATTTCACTTGAAAACCTGTCTAGTTGCTTGTTATTTTAATCACACGCTCCAGAAATTAAGTCAGACTAGCCTGTTCCACCACCAAAACAGCAGAAGTAGACAACTTACTGGGAGTGCTTGTGATCCATCAGAAGATGCACCATCCTGTGAAGAATGATGAAAGGTATGTCTCTGCTCAAGGCTCCACGCATCCAGCAAATGGCTCTCCTGCGCTGAAACGCCTCACGCAACCAGGGCCCGTTTCCACTTCCAATAGTGGGAGAGAAAGAAACAGGGTCAACCTCTCTCAAGCTATCCCTTTCCATTCAGCCTACTATTCCTCTCTCCAAGGAACTACACGCATCCTAGCTAAGTCGGCTAGTCCGACACCAAGATCCTAGCAATGCTGCTCCTTGGAATAAAAATCCTGCCTGAAAAGCTTACAGTACGGATTAACTTCCATCCTTTCAATAGTTTACAGGTCTTTTTCTAGGTATCTGCTACCCTAAGTTCAGCCGAAAAGCTTATTTTTCTACTTCAAAGTACTGAAAGAGTAGATTAATATACAACCTCACCTCCACATCTTTGGTTATTTTTATTAGAATTGAACAACAGTGACCAGTGAGTTACCATCTGCATGGTTACAGACAGTCTAAATATCACAGAGCAGCATTCTGCTACTGAACAGCTTGAGAAGTACACTCAGTGTCACAGCTTTAACGTTGGAAGGCAAACGGCCCAGTTGCTTCTGTTGATGACATAATCCCACTGCTCAATCAAGTCAGAGGCTAAAATATATTCATCTTCACATGTAGCAGAAAATTGGTCTGTGACCCACTGCAGCAACGCACAGCTGTACCCCTGAGTAACTGCCTTCTTACTTTCTGCAGTCTTAATAAAAGTAACCCTATTTCTTGTTTGTAGCCCAAGCCTCCCAATCGACTCCCCTCTCCCCGACAACGTAATTCATTACATTACCTCAAACTGCAGCTTTGGGGGAGCAGGGAAAGGCATTGGGACTGGCTTCAGCTTTGCTCCTGAAGAACTCTGAATATTGCCACCCTGTGGTTGCTGAAATGTTTAAGCTTTCCAGATCTTGGTAAACTAACAGAATAGTGACAGGATCTGCTGTGAAGCAGGTGAAAATAATTTTCCACTTAAACAACAAACACCAAAACCCAAACCCAACAAAACATCACCACTGACCTTGTAAGAAAGTACAGGCTACAGCAAGAACCACACTGGCTGAAGTAATTACCTGTACCTACATCACACCAGGGAAAGTGCCAACAAAAATATATAGGCATTTACCGGCAGTAAATGTAAACCTTGCCATAGTGGTTTGTTGTTTTGTTTTGGAAACACAAAAGTTGCTACAAACATCTGTTATTTTCTTAACCCTAACAACAAAGGGTTCTAGTGGTTTGGGGTTTTTTCCCTATTGTTTTGGAAACATAAAAGTTGCTACAAACATCTGTTGTCTTCTTAACCCTAACAAGAAAGGATTCTAACAACAAAGCAATTTTCTACAGTACATGCTTCACAAAGATAGGTTAGTGTGAAGGCAGGAATTATTTTACTTATAGCACTGCAACTTCCTTAAAGACATCAGTTTACGCATTTTACCTCCTCTAAGGATTCCCTACATTTTAGATGAAAACAGCCCTAATTTATTTAGCGAATACATAGTATGTAATTAAGTAAATTAGTTATTACTTAGTATTTATACCAAAACAGTTGTTCACCTCAAGCCTACATAACATACCACACACCACACTGACGTTTGGCAGGTAAAAAAGCCTCAAGATCCAGAAATGTCAATGTAACTTTCATCAAATGACCTTCTGCGCCTTTTGATGAAAACTGGAGCATAGATTAAAGACACACTGAATACAACACTGTTGCAAGTTTTAATGTTTATTTCCCCAAGACAGCCTAGCCTGCACTCTACTTGGATAAATTTCACAAGCTAGTTTCCGCTGCTTCTAGTTTTAAACTTTAACCATGTTTCTGATGACAAGGAATGCTGCAAAAATACTCTAGTCCAACAAAGAGTTATGATCACAAAATAATCTTTATCCATTCTACAGTGTTTCAGAATTACCAGTTGATTTTAAAACACAAGGTAGATATAGATGCTAATGGTGGCTAATCTGGTATGTTTTATTATAGCAAACTGTTGTTCATGCAACACTTGTGCTCAAAGGGGAAGGCACAGCATTTCCTACAATGAGCCACCTTATAAAGAGTTCATTTTGTACAAATTTGTAACTTCACCTTTAATTTAGTGTGCAGAACCTCAAAACTGAGGCATTACTCCAATTATAAAAACACTTGCATCCTTTTTGTGCAAGTTTTAAAAATACAAAGTTTTCTCTCTAAAGTGGCTCAAAATAGATTGTTCATGGCTGCCTACATCTAAGATAAAAAGAGTCTAAAACAATTGGATTAGGCATATTAAAGGTGTTCAAACCATGACTTGATTTGTACATCTATTCACACCTCTTTTTCGGTCTTTATTCGGCAGTACATATGCACCAAATTTCATTTTTAGAAGTTTCCATATCATTTTCATAGAAAACAAAGTTTGAAAACAAGTAACATTGAAACACAGCACGGTATTCTACCACAACGGAAACATTTGGTTACAGGACTCAACAAAATCTAAAAATGAACTATGCTGTAGATTACCACATGCAAAGGTCTTCATGTTATCTTTGAAAATGAAAAGGATGAGATTTTATTACCACATTTTACTGCTTTCTACTATTATGGCAACTTGTGTACTGCAACACAGTCTATTTGAAGGGAAATGTATGTTTTATTCATGCAAAAATCTACAAATTAGTTTTGATGATATGGAAAGCTTTTCATAACATCAAACATTCATCTGGTGCAAATGCACAGGGAAGCCTTCCTGAAATTCTGACTTTACAAACAACTAATAAGCCATACAGGAAAGAAATTGAAAATAACTAAAAGAAAAATAAAAGGGAAAAAATAAACCAAAGAAGAAACACAGGCTGCAGGAGTAAACCAGAGTCTGCTGCTAAACCGGTCTTTTGTTTTTGTGTCCAGTGTAAGTTAACACTTATGAACTCATTTTGATGATTTACTAGGTTTATTATCAGCCCCCTGAAGGCGAATCAAGCTTGCATGCGTTCACATACAGCATCACAACCATACTCTCGTACACACGCCACTCCAGGACTAGGAGCCTGCTTCAGGACTGAAGAGCCCCGTATTTGAAACATGAGCCTGGCTCCACAGCATCGAGTCCAGACATTCATTCAATGGTGTCCATTCACACGGTGCTTCATAGCAAGGCCTGGGCTCATTCTCCTTGGACTTATATGGGCATCCTATTCTCTTATGCTTACAAGGCTTGATGATGATAGTACTGCATTTCCCCCCAATTGCTCTAGTAAGTCATTGTTCCTTCTCAGGCACTGAAGATCTTTGACCTGTAGCCCTTTTTCTTTGAACAATCTAAATAAGCATTCAGTGTGAAGTTTTTCATTACATTTTGCCACTCATTCTCACTCGCACCCACTCGCCATCTTGACTTCATTTGGGCTTTTCTGTGATTCCAAATGAAATCTTCACATTTTCTTTCCCGATTTAATGCAGCAGCGGATCCCATGAGCCAAGATTGATGGATCAAACCTTTTTTTTTTATTCAGTGCTGCATTGTACCTAACTTCCAAAATACCACTCTAAAACTGGAACCCTTCTGCTGGTACATTGGCAGATGAATTGAAACCAAATGTTCCGCCTTGTATTGCTTCTGGAACAAGGCTAGGATCTTCATCAATCTGTAACAGAACGAGAACATCGTGAGTAGGAATAGAAAGACCAAAGCCTCACTGAAAAGGAGCCTGACAATCCTAAAGAGCATCTACCTCTCCGCCTAATACACCACCTTGCATCAAGTCTTGCCATTCTTCTCCCCAATTTAGTAAGCACACTCCAGTGATGAAGTGATTTAGGGCACAATGGTTTCACCCGTAATTAGGGGGTAGGCTATATGGCACCCAATACTCTCTCGTTTATGTAGTTTTCACTCCTGGAAAGTATAGTGTCAGCCACATCACCCTTATGGCCAGCTTATAAACAGTCACAGTTCTTAAGGCCAGTATCATTATATCAAGTAAGGATTAAGCCAAAACTGCAGTTTCCACTTAAATACATAGTATAGAGATTACCAAACTGATACTAGATTAAATTCCAAGTCCTGCTGTATATGCAAAATTTGAGTCGCTAAACAACGCTTGTGTTTTATTGTCCATATAAAAGGAAAACTTCAGCACAAAATAAACTTTAATGCAGACAGTAGGGCACAAATGCAACTGAGCTCTACCATTTTTGCAGTAACCTGCTCCCAAGAATTCTTCAACCAAGTGGAAAACCCTCTCACTTCATGATATGGATTGGTATGATTGCATTTCTTTTACATGCAATTAACTTTTATAACTTAAAGTGCATACGAATTTAAAACCTTACTTTGATTTGTGTTACATGTTTAAAATGAAAAACAACATTCTTAGTCAGCACATCCTACCTCTGAAACTACTAAAATATTTCAAATAGTTTGCTGCTTTGCTTATGAAGCAGAATTACCAGAGTCAGTACTCAAGTCAGCAGGGAGCTTATCAAATGTGAAATGTCAAGTTTAGTCAGAAGCTGACAGTTAAAAGAACTATTCAAAGCTCAGTATTTTAATCTCTAGAGATGAGGCTTAAATTCAGCATGAGATCTCTAGATACTTCATCATGAAGAATGGTAAGATATGCAGCAGGTTCACATAAGGGCTCATTCTTCACTGAAAAATGAAACAAACCTCACAGAGCAGGCTTTAGAGCTGTTGCCTTTATCTTGAACCATATTTATAAACACAATTAGAAAAGCACGACTGCAGAGCAATTGCACACTTACATCATCTGAAGAGAAGAACTGATCAATGATCTCATAAGCCAGTTTGTAGATGTCTTCATTTTCATGGTTTTGTAGCTGTTCAATTTTCTCCAGGCCTACAATAAAGACACAAGAAACGTAATGGAGTTAGTTACTAAGTTCAGGCAAAACAGCCTGCTTTCTCCTTAAGGCCTCATCATACAAAAGAATTGAAAACAAATCTAGGAATAGAGTGACTATGAATAAGATGCTGTTAAACTCATTTGACATGCTTAAAGCATAAAAGCTTTTTTAGAGATTTGAGGAAATAAAGAGATTGAAGAATACACACCATGACCAAAAAAAAAAAGTATGAAAGGTCAATTCCAGCAGTGATAGTACTTCCCTTCTCTTCTCGCTATGAGCGGTTAAGCTAATCTGTCGAAACGCGGTGAGGGCCAAGCACTAATATGTTCTCCCTTTCCACAAAAACAACTTTTCAGCACCTGGTGTGATAACCCCAAGCTGTGACATTCCAAATCCACATACTGTTGTGTGGCACACATGCATCAGTTACTGACCCTTAGCTTCATTATATAGCAAATACCTTCAGCACAGTGTAAGTCACTTGCAGACGTGAGTAGAGCATACATATAAATATTTTTCAAGTTCAGACAAGCGGAGATTTACAGCTTTAGGCATGAACACGCCTTTTCTCCCCTCCCAGCCATCACCAATCAATTAAGATTTCCCCTCTGACTATCCAACTCCGTATCAAAAAAATCCCATAGTTTTTTTACCTGTGCCCAAATTTAATACCACTGCTCTATCATCCTTGAAGAGTGTCAATCAACTTCAATGGCAACCAGTATAGAGAAAGTTTGAAAGCCATTAGGCAATTAGAGCTATCATATTCCTGCAACCATTGCGCACAGAACTTTTTTCCCCAGATTCACCTGGATATGACTTGTGCATGACTAAGGAAGGTAAGCATAACACCCCTATATTAACATAAACTAATTTGTCATGTACACCAGACTGTTATAAAATTAGCATCTAATAAACTTTATTGCCATTATCCAGCTTCTCCACATTTGACTTATCATGAACTTGATCAGTTAGGAAAAGCTGAGTATATTCACCTGGCAGGCATGAACAGGTCACTTTCTTAACAGGTTTGCTTAGAACATCTGTGCCAACACACAATAAAGCCAACAACAGATACACATGGTAGGAAGCCAAACCAACTATTTCTCAAAAAAGTATCAAAATATTAAGCATCATACCTCCACACTCTTCTATAAGATTGGCTATGGTTTCTGCTTCATCTTCAGCCATTTTTAATATATTACTTAGTCCATCCAGAACCACCTGCACAACTTGTGCATCTTTTACTGTCAGCAAATTGCAAAAGGGAGGAATTACATTTTGTTGAATTAAGTATGCCACCTAAGGGGGGGAAAAAAGCAAACAGTTAAACCAGGAATGTGAAAGAAGCAAACATTTCACCACAAGCACACATGCGAACAACTTTAATGAAGTCAAAGTTCTCCAAGTTACCCAACCAGGTAAGGAGTATTCTGAGCAATTGCTTTCAGAAATTCTTGTTTTGGAGCATGAACAGGTATACTATGTATTATGTTACAAATTTATTTCAAGTCTAGAACACATAAGTAGTAGATATTGTTAATTTTTCAGTATTAGACATGGTATTTCAACGTCACCTTTGAAGAATGACACCACCACCCCAGCCCTGCCACAAACCTCATATTCTGGGCTTATAAGAAACTGGTATGTTTCTACTAAATGGCTACTATCCTTATAATTATCACACTCTTATCTGCAGGGAGAGAACATAAGAGATGTTGAGTGACCAAGAATCTCCAGAGCCTGAATGAAGCCATTCACAGCTGCTAGGCCACCCTAACTGAGGAGCTTCCATCCAAATCCCCACTGATACTCCCACTCTCAGGTCATTCCAGAAATGACAACTGAAGTTCATGCTTAAATCTCTTGTCAAAAAGGGAAGACAGTTCCTTAACAGCAGAGGAATACAGACATTCATAATCCTGGCACAGAAGTCTGAACCAATCAGCTGATATACTCTCTCAAATGCACCCAAGACAGACAGTGGGCCTTTTCTTAAGGTTTGACTCACTTGGTCTTTTCTTCCACTGATCGTTAAGTTGCTTATTGCCCAAGCAGCTTCTTTCTGAGTACCAAAGTCACCCTAAAAATACAACCATAAGTAGAAATAATCATTCCAGTTCTTATATTACCAAGTATTCTACTAAAAGCTTGTATTTGTTACAGTCCACTCTGCATGGTATCACCACATCAGTTTTCAGTAAGTAGGGAAAGTAACGAACAGATCCTGTAGATGTTTGTGTTTGAGTCCACTGAGAGTGCTCATCCCTTTCCTGCAACGATGTTTTTAAGAGGAAGGGAAACCTGTTTGCATCAAAGTAAATAAAACCTGCAGTACTCTCACACTCCTTATCAACAGCTGTCACATATTACAGTGAGAGATAAGCAGTAAGTGTCAGTTTTGATAAAGCACTGTACATGCTATAACTGCGCCTGCCTCTGAAATTAGTCAGCTCAAGTCTGCTTATTAAAGAGAAAGGTCTCCCAACACCTTTCTCAATGATTAATAAATTGGCAGTTAACGGAACTATTTGTGAACAGTTTTATGTTACTTAGGGGAAAAGACAGGTATTTCTTCAGTCTCAACCCCAGCCTCCACACTGAAGGAAGATACTGTATCTTTGTCACAGCTGAACACATTATAAGGTTGGCATTTGTCATCCTTCTGCACTTCATGAAAGAAAATCAAGTAATGAATCAAGCAAGAAGTAGTAAATGTCTGAAAGATAGAAGTGTTGTGCTGATCCTGTTCAAAAACATGCTTTCAGCTACCCTTCTTTCCCACAAAGGAAGTGTGAGAAATCACACTTGGGAGCACAATGTGGTTTGGAAGCTGATTTTTTTTTACAAGACACTAATACCCAACAACTGAAAAGAAATACAGGTATTTTAAGTCACAAGTGATGACTCATCACCACTCCACCTCTAGTACTGAACAAGCAACTAGTGACTTTGTGAAAAAACGTGAGAAAGGCATTCAGAAGTGTCGACTGCTTGATTTTACTACTTAATAAAAAAGGTAATAAAAGCATTAATCTCAACAAGCTTCATCTATTACTGAACAGAAGCACACATCCATACATGCATAGGGTGTTGCTTTTCTACGGGAAAAACTCTGAACAGACGCAAAAGCTACGATTATTTTCTATGGTCACCTGTTCTTTGTTGATGCAGTTTTACTTGTTGAAAAACAAAAAAATAGATGGGACAACTCCAGTCCATGACCTAGTATCACAGACCATCAACTGGAATACTCTCAGACCAGATATATGCAGTAACACAACCAGGTTAATAAATGCCACTGTTGAGCACTTCCTCCTTATGTTTCCAGGTAACAGAGGGCACGGAAGGACAAAGTCCTTAAGCCCTGGCAAAATGCTAGGAATTAATTCAATGCTGTTCCCAACCAGACCTCTTCATGCCACACAGGAGAGCAAAGAATTTTATCCCTTTTGTTCCCTAAGTGAGAAAAATAATTTAAATGAGATCTTGAAGGACCTGAGATTCCCCTGATCTGCTTCCTTTCCCCAATACATCTGGCACTTAACATCTCACAGCACTTCACAGAAGAAGTAACAGCAATGTATTTTATCTTGCAGCATACAAAAAGCGCTCAAGGGCACAGTTTACCCCTGCCCCCCACATTTACAGTATGATGTAAAACATGAAGCAAGGAATTAAATGTCACTTTCCCCAATTAAGGAAACAATCTGTTAAATCCTACTTGTTATCTAACCTTATCTAGAAGATGTATTATCATTGGAACAAGGTTTGCATCTATTACTGCCTGAACTTGCTGCTGATTTCCTGCAGTGATGTTAGATAGGAACCACACCGCTTCCTGCAAAATGAAAGGATGCGAGAACTTATTAATTCAAATAGTCTTCTACATCATTTATTTCACTACAGCAAGATTTTATACATGCATATTTTTATATCTGCAATCCATACACTAGCAGATCTTAAATACAGTCAAGTATTGTATCACTTTGTACATAGCTACACTCCTAGTAAGTAGACTAGACACACATGCAACAAAGCAGACAGCCTGCACTCCACAAAGCTCTTCAGTCTTTCTTTGTTACCATGTTACAGCCAAATACTCCAAATCCACAGATTAAGAGGAAAAAATATTTGGAGACAAAAAAAAAAAAAGTCACAGGGATACAAACAAGCACTCATAATTGATTCTGTTACTGAAAATGAGCCGTTTTCAGCTGATGGCCCGGTGAGCTCCAAAATGCATTATAGTTCCCAGACAGGTGTAGCAGAAGACAGTATGTTTTTGACCTGCTTCATAATGTTTCTCCTCTTAGTGTCAATCATCAACAAAATGCAACACCTACTACTTAAATGCTTGCTTTTCAAGAATATTATGAAGTTATACGATCATTCTGTCCATAAGCCCAGGACTCTCTCCTTCTAGCAAGAACCAACAGCAGGTGCACAAGAAATCATGTAAGACTATCTTTTCCCCAGTAGGCCCTCCCAGTCCTGAACAACTAGAATTTTGAAACAAGTCAAAGACTGTATTTGGATTCTTACATTAAAACAAGGATTGAGAGGCCCCTACCCCCCTGTTTAAGTAGGAATCTACAGTTTGGTCAAGAAATAAAGTTTCACATAAAATTTTAAGCGTATTGAGAGTAACAACTTTTAACCTTACAGTTGGTAAATTTCTCTTCCATAGAAACTCTCCATCACTCCTTCTCAACCCCCTTCTCTCAACTTACCTGGCTTCACAACATTTTAGATTAGTAGTTCTCTGAACATGAGATTCAGAAATTCTCACATTTCATTCAACTGAGTCTCTCAGATCAGATCACAGGATCACTTTCATTAATGAACCTGTCAGAGATTTCGGATGCCTAGGCTTATCCTGGGGGGCTTCTTTTGGGCTTTAATCATTGGCAATGTTGTAAAGTGGCACCCCAGAACTTAACAACATGCCTCAGATGCACTCCGGAATCAGCACTGCATTATCAGTGCCCCCATTCAAAGCCTTTTCTATACATGCAGGCATACACACACACACATTCCCTACCCCCACCCCCCCACACTCCATTCAAAGAGACATCCAATTATCTCTATTTCATCACTTCCAAGAGAGTCAGTTTAATTAAAGTGACATTTCACATATCAGGAACTAAATTCTAAGTCAACAGTCAGAATAAAAAGACAAAGCTTTAATTTAATAAAAATCCAATTGAAAGAATCAGGAAACAACATTCTTGTCAAGCAGGAGTTTGCAGCTCCTCAGAGATTTTTCTACAGCTGTTAACTTCAAGAAAAATTTTAGCACCCTGCCTGCTCTTGCCATGAACTGGTATAAGCTCGATTACTCAAATCTCTACCACACCACATTATGTGGAATGCAAAACAGCCAAGTCCCATATAAAACAGTTATCAATTGAGTGCAATCTCTGCAGTTACCTACCTTATTAATTTTTTCTTTGGGATGTGTCAGAAGTGCTGGAAAATGTGAAAGGGCTTCACAATTCAGAACTACCTGTGTCTGTTCATCGGTACCAGTGACAATGTTTCCTACAGCTCTCAGTGCAGCAGTCTGAAATAAAATAGTTTCTTTAAAGAGAGCTCTTTTAACCAAAGATTCTTCTGGTTGTGCACATACTTTCAAACAGCAACAGTTAAAAAAGCAAAAGTTTTTATGCAAATGCTATACCACACAGGAACAACTTGTTTGTTCAAACACTGTTCAAACTTCAACATGAACTACAAAAAGAAACTAACTACTTTCTCTAGTATTGTATTTTGAACAACACTTCCTTAAAGTTATCTAAACTTACTTGCACTTTAACTTCTTGATGACTGAGAAGAGGAACCAAATGTGGTACTATTCCGGAGTCTATCACCATCTGGATCTGTTCATTGCCAGCATCCGTTAGATATGAGAGCGCCCAGACTGTATCTACTAATATCTAATAGTAAAAACATTTATTTTTAAATAGTACAGAAATATCACAAGTCTCACAAAACAAGTTAAAAAATTCTCATTGTGAAGCCAGAATTGACACAATACAGCAAAACCCCACTTTGTTCTACAAGCTTCATACATTCCGCTCTACACAAGTTTGAAATACAACTGCTGTTCAACCTGTTCTAGCTCCAAAGAACACACAGAGATTAAAAAAACGGCCAACCAACAGCTAAACTGCTCACTACAGCTTAAATTCTGAAGGATATAAAAGCAATTCCATTATTTCTGCTCTTTTCATGAAGTACTGGTACACAATGTGAGACAGGAAAGACTCACCCTGGAAGGGAGATAAAGCCCTAGCAAATATTAAACTATGAGCATTTGGTACTCTCAGACCAACGTACATCCTATGGCATCAAGTTAATTTTTTTCTTGGCATTCCAAAGTTTAAGAAAAAGCTGTGATATTTTGTTAAACATCTGGCACAGCAGCACCTAGACTGAATTTCCTCTCTGTGCATACATGCGTGTATTCACACACAGAAAAGCCAATTTAAAGAGCAGTAAATCTGAACATTTCAAGTGACAGCTTACAAAGACAATGAGCGAGCATTGTTTCAGCTGGCAACTCTTGACTGATTCACAAATACAGCTGTTTCAAAAAAATTCAAGTTAACTTAATTTCACCTACTTACATACAAGAAATGAAATACTATAATTACTATGCAAACATTAGTTAATACACTTCCATATAATTTGTTACAGCTCTATTGCCAATAACTTAAGACAACTGAGCTACAACTTCACTAGAAAGCAAAGAAAGTTAAACCATTCCAACTTGCTTAGGCAAAAAGCTAACTTATTTCATAATTTCAGTAGTCTTGCTCATTTACTTCACTATTAAAATAACCTAATATTCATATTTAACACCTCAAATTATATCTAAAGCTAACATTTTACATATGCAGACAGTAGTTTCTCTTTCATTTACAGTTTTTTATTGCAACCGCAAACTTACATGCTAGTCAAAAAAAAATCCTGTATCTGCACATGAATGTTCACAGAAATGTAACTGAAAATGCATTTTATTTGTAAGTGTACGGAAATTACATGCAAGTGAATATTTGCAAATACACAGAGAAATACCAGGCAAAAAATCGTAACTGATACTTAAAAATAAGCAGTTATTAGAAGATACCAAATTAAGTTTGCAGTAACAAAAGGGATATTCTTTTTAATGAAAAAAGTTAATTATGAAAAGCTTTATACTTCAGCTAGAAAAATATACCAGAACACAAAACTGGCTTTAAGTGGCATTACTTACATTTACATCTGTGTGGTGAATTAAAACACAGAGCGCTGGAAGGATCTAAGGAGGAAAAAAAGCATCTGCGTTATTTTTAAGTCAGGCAGACACTCAATTTCAGTTTATTTACACTGAACAGTGAATAATTCAGTCACCTCCTGAATGGTTTCCATCGGCGGTGGAGGATCTTTGTGACGGCACAAATTGACCATGACCCAAGTAACATTTCTTAAGAAAGTTATGGGAATAGATGGGCTGATGAAGGACAGCAGTGGTTTCACTACTCCAAGACTAATAACATAATCTCTACACTGGGGTCCATCACCTGTTTGAGAGAAAGGATTACGAAGAAAAAGATCATCCTACACCATTCACAAAAATCTGACATCGGCACACTTAAACTTCAGCTATTTAAAATGCATACAAGGTTAAAGAATATTTGCCTTGGAAAGACGCATGTAAGTACAGAGATATGTACCTCTAGATATACATCCATCATAAAGACATTTATATAAAGCTTTAGAAAGACCTGTGGCTGCCTCCCTAATTGCTGCATTTTGAACTAATCACTAAATGTAGCTAAATTCTTAACAGAAAAGGTATTCCATAATTTATAGCAGATGTACAGGCTGGGGTGGTGGTAGACAATGCCAAACCACCGAGAACAGTTGATAGCCCCATGTATTCCTGAAGATCCCTTCACAAAGTTTATAATCAATACTAAAATATCCCAAGAGTAGGTGAAAATTGCCTGAACAGATACTGTCATCTTCATATCTGAAAGATAAGCACACTTTCATCACTGCCTAGGTATCACTACCATTGACTCGAAAGCAGCATCTGACGTGTACTGCACACATATCACTAACAGCTTCAGGCAGTTGCAATACTGTGATTTTGTTGGTCTCCCTCTTAAGGACTAGGCATTTCTAAAACATCAGACTGCCGAAATCCCAGTATGTCAGAACCAGTATTAGTCCTCAAGCACTACAAACATAGTCAGGGCTGTAAACCACCAAGCTAATACTTGCACAAAAAGAAAAATCAAATGAAAGATCGAATGATCACAACTTATCTTGAATTCAACACAATGTATGTAAGCTCAAGCAAAACTTCAGAACTCAATGCAGAACAGTTTTTGTTTTAACAATCTGCACATCTGTTTGCCAGTAATTCTTTTTCCTGTACCTGGAGAGAAAGTATGTAGGCATGTGGTTTCGGGTACACACCATTGATACACAACAGAGACAAGAGGAAGAACAGGGTAACTGCCAGTCTAACAGCTGCCTTTTGTCTCATAGTTGAACACCTCCAAATTTAAGACACAAAACCCTACCTATTTTATTCATTCAATACCAAAAGGAACTTTGAAGTTTTTAGCAGCAGGAGTAACACAAACCTATGATATTTCCTAGAGCCCATACAGCTTGCTCACAAACATTTTGATGAGGTGAATGCAGCAGTCTCAGAAAAAGCGGCACAGCATCTGAAAGATACAAACAAAACCCCATGCAACTGTTAAGTAAACTGAAGTTTAAATACATCTCTCAAAAGACAAAATAGTTCACATAATCAGCTCTTAAGTTTCAGTACTGCATGAGAAATTTTTCTCCTGGTTAAGTATTGGTCAAAACTTTACTAACTTCTTACTGAAATAAACCACGCTGTAACAATTCTTCCTTTACTGCACTTTCTTACAGAGCCCACATTTCAGAATATTATTAAAGCAACTCTTAAAATAACCCAGCATTTTAATTTGTTTGCAAGTCTCAAACGCTTACTGAAGCTTGTCAGGACTCCAAATTTAGTTATATGTATTGAATTTAGAAATTCTGTGTTATTTCTATCAGAACCAACAGCAAAGCAGTAACTGTTTAAGACCAGCCTCACTCGCTCAAATTAGCCTGCTTAACAGTGAGCAGGTACACATCTACGTTATTGACTGGCAATGTAGTGAAGAAGGCAGGACAGGAATTTAATTTGTTTCAATCTTACTGATTTACAGTACCTCATACGCCTCCATCACATCTTTACCAGTAGTAAAGTATGTGCCAGTTGCTGGTCCTAGTACTTGCAGAAAGCTAACTACTGAGGGATCTTCTGTATACATTGCCAGTGCAGAGCTCCAGGCAGCACTTCAGTGCACAACTTCACCTGTGGCTCTACCACCAGGAAATCTGGTTGATCAAGCACACACAAGTAGCTGTGCAAGGTAAACTGCACCAAAAGAACCTCTGCTGCCAATACAGATGCACTACTAAGCACCAGGCCATTGCGTACTTTTCCCTAACATTTCCAACTCTACATGCAGTATCTTTTGATAACCGTTATGAAGGTACGTGTACAGCAACAGCAGCCGTTTCTACAAATCTAGTTACCTTGGTCTCCTGAAAGCTAACAGATGCACTCCTCAATGTGAAGTCTCCTTTTATATCACAAGTTTTGACTCTACTCAATTTGCGACCCATTATCTAACATACTGGCATAACCTAACTGACCACTTCAGAAGAGACTGTTCAGAAAAAAGCCAACTGACTGAGCAGTAAGAAAGGGATTCAGAAGGCAACACACAGAACTCCACAACTGTTATCAAGGCAGCTACTCCTCTACCCTATGTTGGTGTCAGACAGGAGAATGCTCGCAATATTTAGAACTAAAGCTAAACCAGTGTTTCAAACACATTCTACATGCACCGCATTTAGATAACTGATCCTTAGGATTCTTTTATCACCAGCATGAAATGCGCTCGCTTACATGATTTGCTATGACAGATTAGTCTGTATGAAACAGTCACTTACTTTAGGTCACATTTCGAGAGGCTCATATTTTTAGCGAGATTCTCTCAATGTAAATCATGTTTTGCTAGAGAAATAACAAATCACAATAGATTCCATATTTCCTACTAAATAAAAGTACTTTACAATGCCTGTATGCCTGTAGAAAAAACGTCCCCAGCAAGCATATTCATAAGTAGTTTTGGAAAGATTACAGCAGACCACCTTTTTCATTGAAATAAATCACTGCAAGATATAAACCATAGTTTCTTCTATTATAGCTATTCCATTGGCTAACACAGTGCATACATGCAGACCTAGCTAAATCAGAGATCATCACTGAAAGAACTACTACACTTGGTACTCATCTTTCATCCACTGATAAGGCAGGTTTAAATAAAAAGAAGTGTTCCAGATCAGAGGTGTGGGACAGATTATACATTCATTAGATTTCCAAAAGAAAACTGAGGATGCAACTGGGAAAGGAAGAGGAGGAGGAGGAGAAAAAGGGAAGTTAAAAGTATGAGCAAAGATGCATACTATAGTGGTCAAATCCAAGCTATACCAAAGTTAACAGGCTCTTAACGCAGAGTTTGTAAAAGCAAAAGGCAACTGACCTTGCAACCAAAGCAATCTCAAAACATACATTCCCATTTAGAAAAAAGAATCCTTTAAGCTGAAGCTGCCTGCCTTAAATTCCTTCACATCTGCTGTGGAGAATTAACCTATTTTTCCATTTAAAGATTTCTGAAACACATGCAGCCATTTAACAGAGAAGATAGTGCTAAGAGCTTTCTTATGAATACTTCTTTTTTTTCTAAGCATAAAGCCAATAATACACAGTTTGTGAGAAGCCTGTAACCGGTTAGCACTAACAACAAAAAAGAAACAATCTTCTTTGATCACTGAAGAGAAAAAGCCAGCCACGGAATATAACAAACATTGACATTTCAACAAACAAACCACCACATGTCTTAGAAACTGTACTTACTATATTGAATAACAGTTCCAAGTAGTTCTAAAAAGTCAATATATGATGGTTGTGGTGGGGGAAAACACACAAAAAAGATCACACGTAATTCTATGTCTCTTCATTGTTGGAAGCACAGCATGTTTAATGGTATCAGCAGCATGCACTGCAATATAACACTGATTCCAACCATTAAAGCTACTGGTATCTCACATAATATAAGTTTAATGTATTTTTTTTTTCCCATAAATTTTAGACAAAAGTTTGTTTTACTGTATGTTTGCTTCTTCCATAGGTCTCAAGAAGCTCTGCTGTTTTATTCATTGACTTCAAAAGTCTGCAGACACTTCTAAATTCTGCTTTATCAACACAAATACTACTTTGACTTAGGACATGTTTAGAGTACAGAAGAAGGTTTGCTTTGCTTGGCAACTCAGATTCCAAGTCCAACAACAACTCCTTTCCGTGCTTCAGATTCCTCAAAATATAAAGGACAGCGTTTTTTCTTCAACTTCAGTTTGTAAGAGAATTCGATGTCAAGCACCCTCTGAACTTGGTCCGCGTCTTTTCCTCCCTCTTCACAGTAAGATAGGAAATCCCTCCATGGGAGTTTTTTTAGGTGGGTTTTTTTTTGGTTTGGTTTTGTTTCAAGTTTTTTTGTTGGGTTTTTTGAAGTTTGAAAACTGGAAACCAGCAGATATCGACTCTGCTAAAATAGTGTGAGTTTCCAGAAGACATTACTCACCATTGGGAAACCCAAAAGAATTTAAAATCTGAGAAAATGAAGAACAAAAGCAGGTGTGCGCTTCAATTGATGCTGCTTGCCAGAGAAGAGGTAGAACATCTGGCAGGAGACTTCATGGGCAGGTCCTTCAGCGACGTGCCTGTGATTGACAACTCAATTTCAACCATCCTGGCTATCGCATGAAAGGACCAACCCTAACATGTGGATTGGTGAACATGCTTGAGATAGAGAGGAACAGGAGTGTGGATGCTCTTTACAGTATCATTCAGATGATCTTATTTTTGTGGAAGCTACAGTGCGTGCTTTATCAATGATCAAATACTGTTGGGACTTACTAGATTGAACTACTGCCTGTGTTTGCTCAGAGGTTCCAGAGGCAATGTTTGTCAAAGCCCATGCAGCTTCAAACTGTAAAGAAGGACTGCAAAGTAAGAAAAAAAAAATTGTTAAATGAGTTTTCAAATCAGATGCCATAGGCACATTAGCTAAATACCAAGAATTCTGGCAACAATTAAAACATTCTGGAGTTTCAGAAATACTCACTTGTCATCTCTTTCAAGACAGTGCACTAAAATAGGTAATATTCCTGATTTTATTAGATCGTCAATTGGTGGATTGCGATCACTGGAAAGCAGTTTTCTGTTTAGGAAAAGGAGAAAACACAAGGCTTAACAGGCAAATCACAGAATGAGAAGTCATGACTGTAAAGGATCTCTGGAGGCTGTCTAGCCCAACCCTCCCACTCAAAGTGAGATTACTGCCGACACCAGATCAGGTCAGTAATGGCTTCCCTTGGTTTAGTTTTGGAAACCTCCAAGCACAGAGATCCAACAATCTCCCCTGACAAACTGTTCCAGTGCTGCACGCTGGGAAGTGTTTCCCCAGTGTGTTTCATACTCTCAAAGACCAAGCAGGATTTGTTTTCTCCACTTTAAGCAACAATAACTAGTCCTCAAAATTGAAAAACTGAACTACTGAAAAACTGAAGTCATTATATTCATTGCCCATTTCAGTTGCCATGTTTTCTTTGACTACTTTTGAAGTTTATTACCAGTCAGTAAAATAAACATCACTAGTTACTCAGTTACACCCTCCTAAAGCTTCTTCCTCCTCCACCCAACATGGGAGATCAACAAAATATGGCTGCTTTGATGGGAAAGGCAGAAACTTGTTTCTTTACTAAGGACATAACGTCAGACAGCAAGGATTCACAAAGTACTACTGCAAAGAACAGAAGTGTACAAATTTCAGTTTTCAATCGCTTTAGCTTCACCTTTCTACAGCTAAGGAATGCAGGAGAATGAAGGAAACTTCTTGGAGGCAACAACTTGGGCTGTCACACCAAACTTCTACTAGCAGTGGGAAGAGAGATTATATACAGTCATGTCTTCACATACCAGCCTATTCACAAACACGCAGAAGGCCTGAAGAACTCAGAAACTAGAAACCAACTTTTCACTGCTGCGTTACCCTGAAAGTTATCAGTGGTGTGTTAAAGGGGCAAAAGAACAGGAGATGAAGAGCAAGAGCTGCAGAACAAAATACCTCAGAAAGCTAAGTCATCACAATAGCGAGAATGTGAACCCAGATTATGTGAAGGCTCTTGTAATAAATCATATATGCACCTTCAACTTCCAACTAAGTAAAGGAGATTCCTTTTGGAAGTGAAGACAATTTACACAAGCTTATAAAAATAAGGAACAAATGTCTACTTGCAGAATCTTAATCCTGATTTTTGTACAGTGACAAAACAATCATCATGCAGTCTGCTCACAGACTACCTGCTCACACAGGTAGGGAACTCTACTACAAGAATATATAAATAAAACTTGAGGGTGGTGGGGGGTTGCGTGTGTGTGAGAATGTTTTTGTTGTTGTTTGGGTTTTGCTTTTCTTAAGCACTTCTAATCACTCTTCCACTCCTCATATTCCAGTCGTATGTTCTGGGGGTTAGACCCAGGCAAGATTTCTCCTTCCCGTTTCACCTTCAGACCAAAGCATGGTACAGACTCAAGACAAAAACATTTGTTTTCCTCTCTAAAATGTACCTTAGTGCCTTTTCAGAAATGTAAACTACATTGCCTTGATTTTAAATTAGTTTTCAATTTTAAATTGACGGTTACAATAGTGAAATCCACATGGACATGCCCATTTCATTTTACATCAGGCTTAATTCAGTGTACTTTTGTCTAACCTGGTTTAGAACAGCTGTAGTAAGCAGCATGGTCTACATGATGCTACCTTGAGTTGAGGGAACTTTTTAATGAAGGCAAACTGCCCAGTGGCAATGGGCATGGAAACTGGCTTTGCCCCTATCGGTTCTGAACACATTAACTTCCAAAAGTCAAGTGACTTCCAATTCACCTGACTTCCCTATGATCTGAAAGTTTCCCCTTTCACTTGAATCCACCCCCTTGACCACAGAGGGTAAACAAAGTTGTACCTTTCTGCTACAACAACAAAAAAACCCACCCAGTAGCTCACAAAATGACAGTTAAACACTGAATTTATGCAAGCAAAGTTTCTAAGAGTATTTTTAAGATCACTTCTTGAATATATTCAACTACATGGAATTCTTCTTGAAGTGAAAAGTGGTTTTAGTGGCCTAATCCATGACAAAACTGCAAAAAGGATTATGCTGGTTCTTTCCATCCTTAAAGACTTCATAGTCCTCCTAATCGTATATTTTACTCTACTTGTGAGAAGCATCAAGTATCACACTAATAAATCCTAGTCTTTATACATAATGAAAAACCTGACTATTTCGAAGACTAGGTGGGTTGTTGGTTTTTTTGGTGAAGTTTTATCTATCAATTTACCTTTCTGAAATCAGTAAATGACATACTTTTTCTAGTTAAGCTAGAACACATTTTCTGAATTTAAGAGCATGATAAAATAAGAATAAAAATAGTGTATTTGAGAAAAGTGTTCTTACCTTGCAGCCTGCACAGCACTTAACTGTATACCCTGGTTGTCACTTGAAGCATTCTAAAATAAAGAGAATTTAGACTTTTCACATGTCTGTCACCATGACATTAAGAATGTTCAAACAATTCAAATTTTTTACCTGTACTATTGCCTCCAAAGAAGTGTTTTGCTAGAAAACAGAGACAAAGGCAGTTAGAAATTAGAAATGTATTTTAAATACATAAAAAGAAGACATGCTTGACAGTTAATTAATCCTTACCACTCTAAAGTCACCATCTATATCGGAATCTTCACAGATATCTTCATGGGGAACATTTCTCCTCTTTAGAAGATGTTCATCTCTTTTGTTCTTAAAAAGAAAAATTATTTAATACCTTTAAAACTTTGATTTTGGAGGTTTGGAGGGTGTTAGGAAGGGTATAGAAGCTTCTGTTTTAGACACACATCATAAACATGCTTTCATTGATACTGTTAAAATTTCCAGCACACAACTAGTTGGAAAGGACTACATAGAGAAGCACATTTTGAAAATCACTTCTTCCTAGAAAAATCCTCCACCCAACTTCATCTACAGTAGTAACTACTTTTGCTGGGAGTTTCACGTGCACACATCCATCAACACTGACATTACAACCTATCCATCATTATTTATAACATAAGGCTAGTTTTCTGTTCATCTCATAAGTAAAATTATTCAAGTTATGATTACTTGTCTCAAGAGCTAGTTTTCCAACAATTTTAAACAGTGCCAGCTTCACACACATACTCTTCCACTCTTATTTCTGTGTTGAACTACTGTTTTGGGGAAAAAAATAGCTTTCTGTCTACAGATTAGCAGGAACTCATTTTCAAAGTAAAAACCAAGGGGTTTTTTTAACTAAGTTTTTAGAATTGAAAACCTAGCTGGAGGAGCAAGAATTCTTCCCTTCAGTAGGTTACAGATAAAATTGGGTTTTAGGAAAAATAATAAGGAACTTCTAGTACAAGGTATGGTAACTTTAGAACTTCCTTCCAAGCTAAATTACCTTCACAGAATCTGTAAAGACAAATAGATAGTTTAATAATTATGATCTTACTGGACTATGGAAAGAACACATAATAGGGATGGGGATTTTTTAAGCCTTTAACAAAAACTCCGAAAATTTTATGAAATATAAACATAGCCAAATACCATCCGTAAGAATAATGCTAGGTCATCTCACCTTTCTCAACTCCACAACAACTTCATTCCTTTGTCTTCTCATAGTCTGAAAAGGATCAAGATCAAAGCACATTATGTTCTGAATCTATACCAAGTAATTCAGAAAGTTCTTGCACAACTATTTTTCATGCGCTTGAAACAGGACTTATACAAGCAGGATTTAATTTTCATTACAGAAGTAGATATCCAACAAGAAATGGAGGTAACTATTACACCTGCCTGTATTATTTCAGAGTAAAACAGAGTCCCCTATGTCTTCATGTCGAAAAAAAAAAAAAAAGAGTTCACAATCAGGAATAAACAACTGTCTTTTAACAAAGGGCAATGCTGAAAGAAGTTGTGCAAAAACCACTGCCATCAAAAACACCATGACAAACTAACAGAAAGCACACAAAGGTTGCCCAATATTTATAGCCTTTTCTTGATTTAAGGCTTTTTTTAACATACAGACAGGGATACGGCATGAGTCAAAGCTGCCACTTTTACAGAAAGGCATACTGGTACACTTGAAAACTGTAAAGTCAAAGTCAAGCAGAACTGCCTAGCTACACGCCTAACTAAGAACATCTTACTTCCTCAGAGTAGTGGGGAACTGGGTGATTCCCAGGGCCTGGACTACATAGCAGGCCCACTGACCAGCCAGAAACCAGCAAGGAGCACAATTCATTGCTAACAGGTAACTGTCACCATACAGATACACTGAAAAACAGAAGTTTAAGTTCAGGCTGTGCAGGTAGTCCTTCACCTAAACAAAGTACGACTGCTAAAGAAAAAAGAATTTCAATAATGTAATTCTTCAGAATAAACAGATGTGGACAACACCAGGCCGTTTCTGGAAGGATGCCTACCAGGCTTCTCATGCATGTGCAGCACCCCAAGTGGACCCTTCCAGACACAAAAGGTGGCAAAGTTCTACAGGAGCTCTTGCTCCCCCAAACCTCCACAAAGATATCTGGGACAAAACAGCCACAAAGTAAATTTACAGGTTTCACATGTTTCTGATATGCACATGTTTCTATTATTGTATGAAGCAGTACTAGCCTCGTGCAACAGCTTTATAAACAAGTTCAAATTAAGAGACCTAGTAAGGCAAAGCTGAGTTACAAAAATATTACTTATAAATGAAAACAACATAAAACCCTTGGCACAGTAAAAGCAGGTGGGGTTTTTTGTCATTTTCCCTACAGTTCCTATTAAGAATATTCAGCAGGAAAAAATCAATTGTAAACATACATAAATTGGTTTACTACTGCTTGTGTAAGTGCAAAGTGGAAATAGAAAATCAGTCTATATTGATTTTATTCTACACTTTGAACTTTAACTTCGCTATTCTCATTCACCGTAAAAACAATTGCATTTTTATTGTGACTTAACTGTTCACAAGCCCAAAGAAAGTCTGAAATCCAAGAGCGTAAGGGACCACATTAACACTGAATACAAGAAAAAGCAATAGCTAAGAGATCTCAGCAATAAGCAAGCAGTTCTGAAGGTAAGGATTAAAAGCTTTACTTTCAGGAGCACAATTATTTTTATTGAAAAGAATGTGCATTTCATCAGAATCGCATTTCTAGCTCTGAGCAAGACAGTTTGCCTTTTCAAAAGAAGAACTTACAAGGAAAAGAAAAGGGCTGGAAAGCATGCAAATGAAAAAGAAGGGACAGTTCCCCACTGCTTTGGAGGTAGAACTTTTCATTGCTTGATGACCAAAATAACAGTTAAAAAACAACCTGCCCAATGCAACAATAGCTTCCCACTAAAAAAAAAGGCAAAATATACAAGCATACCTACCTAATGCAGCTGCAGCACCTGGAATGACTAGATAAGAGCCATAAGCAGCAAGTACAGACTGTCCCACACTAAACACACCAAAACAAGTTTCCAGGAAAACATGTGCATCTTTAAAGAATGTTAACTCAATTGGTCAATCAAAATTAGAATTAATAGCTGAGTAATTCAGCTTAGATTCATGGCTTTTGCAGCTTTAAACCTGTAAAAAGTCATGTCTACTACATGAGGTCAACAGCTAACACTGAGCACTACCAGTATGCAGTTAAGTTTTATTCCAGTGCTATGGACTTACTCTCCCCAAAGCCAGATAAGCTTTTCGAATATTTCTTAGAGCTCTTCAAGCAACTGTGAGAATCACAAAGGTGTAATCTCTAAAGAGGAAAAAATAGACACTTTTCTAGTCCAATACATGTTCTCTGAATCAATATAATACCTGTCTTATAAATACATAAAAGAAGTTGTAATACTGTGCAATAGCTCCAACTCAAGCTTCTATATTGACACAAAATGGAGAGAAGTTTCTCCAGCAGCTATCTTCCTACACATGCATTTGTTACATGTTTGATTACAGACTACTGGTGGCATCACCCGTCAGTCTGTGCTTCAGCTCTCTGAAGCGCGTATCACTTCAATGCTGCGGCGCCAAATCCCCTGCGCAGCTGCATACATCGCAGGACTCCAGCGACTGCGGGTCAGCATTACACAACTTGAGCCCAGAAAGCATTGCCTAGGGTTCAGCAGCAAAGAAGTGTGCCCCACCTGAAGGATGAACAGCAACTCCAAAGACAGAGGTGAAGGCAAGAGGCACTCAATAGTCATTTATATGTGCTCGAAGTGCTACTGCCCTCCCAGAGAAGCTGATACACCTCTGGATACCACCCACCATTCAGAGGCTTCAGAAAGAAGCTGCAACTTTACAACTGACTTCAGAGACTGAGAGGAAGAGCCTGTAGTAATGGAGTGCTCAGTGTAGCTTCTTGGAAGTCTACTAATTGGCCTATTCAAGAAGAAAATAAATTGAGGAAAAACTCTGGAAAGAAGGCTGCAGAATTGTACCAAGCCCCTGATGATCTCACAAGACTTCATTAATGCCTTCCCAATCCACAACTGTTACTGCAACCTAACAAAACAAGCCTACCTATCAAAAAGCTGTACTGCAAGGATTCCTCTCACCAGACTTCAATAATGACATTGCTTGTCACAGAAAAGCTGTTGCTAACCAACAGCAAGACCCAACATATGTTTTCAAGGAGTAGAAGACTGAATTGCTAGAACACAAACTATAAAGGCACGTAAGATGGAAAGGATATTAAAAAGTAATAGATAAAATTACTGTGATCCAAAAAGGAAAGTTATTCTAACTCAGATGGTAACACATCTTCAGGACAAGCATATATGCATATGTATGTGACAGATATGGGGAGAAGTGAGCAGGGCTGAAACAAGTACTCAGAGAAAAAAAAACCTCAGGTGTGTCATTTAGAAGTTTCTTTACTTGAAAAATCATATTTGCAGTTGATCAGACTTTAAAAAATAATCCTGAAACTTCATCAACAATCTGCTAGAAGAAGAATGTTCTCCCTCCAGACATAAGCTGACAGGCCCTTGGTTTAAATTCCTGCCTATTTCTGAAAAGGACCAGCATACCTTGGACTCTCAGAAGCCTTCACATGAAAGACAAGCAACCAATCAAGTCACTCCTAAGAACAATTTACCAAAATGGGGCTCCACTAAAATAATTTTCTGTGTAAACAGTAGTTGGTTCACTGGTCAACCTGCCACTGCTCTCCCAGAAATAAGAACTGAAGTTAGCTCTGTCTAGTTTCACAGCCCCATCACCTCAGCCTAGAAATTGGATATTTAGTTTGGGGAAACTAAAATGACAAACAGACTCAAGACCAACTTGTGTCACCTTTTGGAAAACAGCTCAAAAGGCAGAAACTCAGGTATAGCACTTTCTTGGCAAGTGGCATTATAAAGCTAGATTCTCCTTTCTGTTCTGTTTAAGATTTGGCTTGGTTGTTAAGAATTCTCTGAATCACTTCTCAACTGTGAGTACGAAACCACTCCCAACTTAAAAGTTTCTAGAAACAGAATTCAAAATGGTCCTTGGAAAGTGTTCCAATATAAAATCATGCATCACTTCAGTATGAATTCATGTGGCTCTTTCAGTCACTGGATCCTGTTCTTCATTTGCTACATCAAAGAATCAAATGATCAAATCTATTTCTGTCAGCCTATGATTGCTACCCCTCTCCATCCTCCTTTTTTCAATTATATTTAGCTTATGTTTTATCGTAAGGGCTATTTTCTGACCATTAGTCATTACTGAGCCCTTCAGCTTATCATTAAAATCTTGTGCATTAACTGATACCTGCAGGGTCCTGATAATTTCTAGTGTTTTTCACAATGCCAGGAACAGAACAAGTGTTCTATGCTCCACACTTAGGTGTTCTATGCTCCACACTTAGCCCTTTCCAAGTACACTAGCATACACCTGGAGCTCGTGTTCAGCTAACATATCCTGATCCCTCTTCCACTTTTTTCTCTGAATCACTGCTTCTCAGAAACTCAAGACTATCACACACCTAGCCCATCTTTACTGTTTTGTGGGGCGGGTTTTAAACAGTAGCTCTGTTTACACACCTACAACAGGAAGGTCTGACAGCATACAAATAATGGTAGAACTTTACCTAGTCTTCTCATTCTAGTGAGCTGTTTCCAAAGGCAAGCTGCTTCGATTGTGAAACTGTAAAGGCAACAAGTTACTTCAAAGCAGAGCTACTTGAGCCATCTTTCCTTCCTAGAAAGTTGCTACTCCACACTAGCACTAGCCTGTCTATGATTCAAAATACAAACTAAAAAACCCACACAAAGCAGGTGGGGGGCATATGTGTGGAAACCAACTACCATTTACCTCCAAAACCTTTTGTGAACTGGATGGGATTTTCAATTATTTTATTTTTAAAATACCACTTACTAAGGCCCTGTGCATAAACTGCTTGCTTACTAGCCTAGCTACTCAGAAAGCACTCAGTCTGCAGACCACAGCTGGAGAAGACTAGTCTACAGCCCAGAACATCCAGTGCAGTGAACACAGCAACGACTAAGAAACTTGTCCTTCATAGGCCTAAAAGGCACTGAAAAACACAAGGAAAAAACCCTTCAGAGACACATGCACCTTTGTATTTGTACTTGGTGAAAAGCCATACTCTTCACATTCAGTTTAATCAAGTGATTCAGGCCCTCCGCTATCCATTATTTCCCTCCTATATTAATCCTAGCTCATTTGCTAACTGGAGCAATAAAGTCTACTCTGAAGATCACCGATAAAAATGCTATGGGATTTTAAACCCAACACAACTTCTACAAGATACCACCAGAAAACACATCTCAGCAACTATTCCACCTTCAGAATTATAATGGGACTCTCAGTTACAAGCAAGTAAATAAAAATCAGTATGTCACTGCACATGCTGTCATTCTAGTTCTTCCTGGAGAAGCTGTACATGCCAAATAAAATGCCTTATACAAATATCTGAGTAAGATTTTTAAATGACAAAATGTATGAGCTTCACCACAGAATGACAAGTCATCTTAAAGGAACCTATTTTTAACTAACTCCATGAGTGAAATTCCTTGAGTTCCTCCATGTTTCAATCCCAACCAAACTATTTTGTGTGGGATACAGAAAAAGGTTGAAAAGATTCTACCCACCTGTGATATCCAGTATCTCTCATAATACTACCTTTCCTTCAATCCCCTGAAGCTTCCTTGGTGCTCTCAGATACACTGTTGTCATTACAAGGCCAGTAAACACCACTGCCAACTCTTCAAAATCTTGACATTGGTGATCTTAAAACATCTAGATTCAATGGGTGCTCCAAAATTAGTTTTGAAGTACTCTGCATCACAATATTATCGTCATTTCACATCACGAGTCTCTCAGTTACAGAGCAGAAAGACCTATTTGACACTTCTCCTGTGCTGGCACTACTAAAGCAATTCTTCATCTCTCACCCAGCAACACAAGCAAGTCAGGAAAGAAAAGGCCAGCAGAAACTCATCAGTTTCTTTCAGTATTTCTAGAGAAACAATATGCATGAAAATTTTAATTTTATTTCAAAAAACCTAATGTCAAATTTGTGTGCTGTTGCAGACAATAATCAGCAATAGAAAATGAAGTGTTGAATAACACGATAAAACAAAATGAAGCAAACAAAAACACCACCCCAAATATTCCCAGAAGTAAGGTCATACTTGAGACCCCTAACATGCAGTACTAAGCAGCAATTACTCAAAACCAAAATGTACATAAAACTATGTATGTTGCAAACAGTGAACCATTTGCATTTATCCTGGCCTTTGTATAGTAAAGATCTAGTATTTGATTCCAAGGTCTATGGTACTACAATTAAAAACAAACATTGGAAAGAAAATTGGTCATCACCACAGCCATATCCACAACAGAAAAAAACCAGCTCAACCTTTCTTATTCAAGAAAAAAAAAAAAAAAAGCCCAAGTAAAACCTGTTCCTCATTGAAGACACAGAAGGAAAAAAGTTACCTCAACTAGCTTTCCTAGTAGGTATTTGCATAATTTTGTCTAAGAGTCCCAATGGGCATTTGTTTGAGTAAGATTCTGGTTCTGGATGTTAAAAAAAGTGTGACCACTTCTGCAGTTCTGTAAGGCTAGCTCCTTTTTGTGCTGCAAGAATACAGATTTTTTCCTCACAGCTCTAACAACTCTTTAAATCTTGGAAAACCTTAACAGAATACTGTACATACAAGACTAGAAATCTTAAAACACTACACAGAGATACTGCCTGTGTATTAGCCACTAATTATTGCTCTCACAGCACAAACTCTTCTGATATTAAAAAGTTCATTACACAGAATATTTCTTCGAGCAGTACTATAAATAAGAAAAAAAGACAAGGAGGCATTTTATACTTCTGGTCACAACAAATCTCTCTATTCCCAGCGTCGCCACCAATCTGTCATCTTATAACACATGGCAGCAATTGTTTACAACATAACATGTCCATGCATGCATGTTTACCTAATACTTAAGCATATGAAGGAATTTTGCTAAACACCTTATGTAAAACAGGTGTGCATGTGTTGGGGGTTTTTTTTCTCCCCCACCCCTATGCCAGAATTTGTATTTTTAGAAGCACATTGATATGGACTGGAAAATTAACTCAGTAAGTATCCAAAAAGCTAAAAAGATATGCTTAGAACTTCAGGAGACAAAATGCAGGAAATCCCCTGTCTTTTGCAAGATATACAGTAACTTTCTGTGAAGATGTAAGGCCTGGAAGGTAAGTACCATGTGACATCACCTGTCAGCAATATAACTGTCAATGTTCTGAACAACATGGAATCATGTATGTACTATTTTTAAAAAGTTCGTAATTTGCAACATGGCAACCCTCCATAGCATCTAGAAGTATCTATTAAGTTGGGATCCACCAAAACTAGTGATTTATTATTTATCTGCTGATGGTGAATGGTGGTAAACTGTCATGGAAAAGGAAAAAGAAAGATCATGGTTCTATAAAAGAAACCAATGGCTAAATGCACAATTTCAGCAGAGATAAAGGGCAAAGAAATAAAGATCAAATGTTGGCTTCCTATGTGAAGTTAACAGACATCTTTCTGCCAAAAGTAGCACAGGAACACAGGTGTTATGAACTAACTAAACACTCATTAGCAACTGTTGCTACCATAGGATACTTGGCTATAACTGGACATTACCAACATTTCTCACACTAATGAAAAATGTGATGTGTAAGCAGTTAATAAGCAAGAATGATAGCCATAAGCCTCAGCTATTGTATGAAAAATAGCCATCCACGGTAGTTATTTTAGGTACCAAGCATATGTTCCAGGATTTGTTGGATAGATGTCAATATCTAAAATTTAATGTGGCCCAACAGTGGCTTTTTCACTGTGTAGCAGGCCGTTCAAGTGCATCAGCAGATTACCTGCTTCCCCATACACACACCTATGCTCTTTACTTGCATGTGCTCACCATGAACCTTCCCTACTTTAGCTAACTTACCTTAAAACTTGGTATGCAGGCAAAAGGAGATAAACCACAGATGAACTCCAACTTGTATCTTCCCATTAATTTCATTTTTTACTATGATAGCATACACTTTACTGTGCATCTAACTAAAGATGCCTTTCTTGTAGTTGTCTATTCAATGGTAACAAAACAATTTATAGAAAAATCAAATTAATATCTAAAGCAAGTAGTCGCTAACACAGCTAACAACCTTATTAGTAAACAGAGCAATCACTGCAGTAATTATTCTCACTTCCAGTGGTTTTGGCATCACCAAACTTTGCACGTAACTGAACAACAGAATTGTTCTGTCAATATACTTGGACAAGCTAAAAATCGAGGTGTTACTGACTCCTGAATTACCCAAATGGGAAACTTGGCAGATGTTTTAATGAATGACAGCAACATAAACTCATCTCTTACTTTCAAAAAAGAAATAGTGTACAATTGCCTTCATATGAAAGATTAAAATATTATGCTAACCATAGGGACACATATTGAGGCTAGTGAAAAACAGAAACAAGAATACCAATGCCCATTTCTTCATCAGAGCCTTATTCTGACAAAATTATGATACACAGGCTTCCCCAATAAGCACTGTTAGCTAAGTGCTTATGGATGAGGATTGAGACCTAATTTTAAAATCTGAGTATTTACTGAGATAATCTTAAATTAATTATTTCTTCTACTGTGTTGAGGAAGCATCTTCACATCTCAGATAATGTATGCAGCAATCCAGCCACCAAAAAGTTTAGAGGCTCCCTACTACAAGCCACAACTGTTCCCACACTCAACTAACTGAACAGTAAAACAGCAGCATTTTCCCCGTTTAAAAAAAAAAAAAAAGGTGGGGTTGTATTTTTATTAATAATCTTCAGTATAAAGTGTTGGCAATAATTCATTTATTCACTTCAGTATCTTCCAGAGGCACAGAGCAGAACACCCAGCTGGGCCCTAATCCCTGACTCAGGCTTTTAGGGGCTACTCAGCGCAAAGAGCGATAATTAAGTGCCAGCAAGAAATTGAGGTAGAGCCACACGAAGATGCGACTGCTGTCGCAGACAGCAAAACACCGAAGCAACACCTCTACCAAGCGAGTGGCTGGGCCGAACCACGCCGGAGCTGCCCCGAAACGCCAAGTCGGCACCGCGGGGGAGGCGGCACCGGCCGCTCCTGTCAGCCACCCCCACTGAGGCCCCCCGGGCTGCCCCACCGGGGCCGGCCAGGCGGAGGGAGGGCCCCCTACGTCCCGGGGCCGGGCAGGCGGCAGGAGCTCTACCCACCCCGGGGGTCGCCCCACCGGGGCCGGCCAGGCGGCGGAAGCCACCCCCCGCTAAGGCCCCGGGCCGCCCCACCGGGGCCGGGCAGGCGGCGGAAGCCGTCGCCCCCTCAGCCGCGTCGCTCTCGTCTCCGCGCGGCGCCCAACGGCCCGGCCGCGCCCGGCCCCACAGCGCGGCCTCCCCTTCTTCTTCTTCTTCCCCTTCCCTCCCTGGGCGGCGGGGAGCGGCGCTCCCGCCTCTCGACGGGGCGGGCAGCGCAGGCCGCGGCCCCGCCGCGGGCCCCTCGCCGGCGGATTAGGAAAGACGCCACACGGCGGCGGCCCCCTCCCGCCGCCATGGCCGGCCGGCCCCTCCCGCGAGGCGCCGCGGCGGTTACCTCCAGGTCGCGGCCTTTGTTCTTGAAGTTCTTCAGCCGCTGGTTGTCCAGTTTCTCGTTGTCGGCCATGGCGGGCGGGGAGGGGAAGGTGGGAGGGAGCGCGGCTCCTGTGCCTCCTCCCGGGCCCGCACCCCCTACCCGAGCCCGCCGGGGTCCCCCTTCCCGGCGCCTCCGCGGCCGCCGAGCCCGCTTACGCTTCAGCACCCGTCAAGCCGCGCCGCCGAGCCGTGAGGCCGAGGCGAGGAGACGCCACTGCCGCTCCTGGGGCGGCGCTGCCCGCTGCCCCCGGCGGCCGAACGTGCCGGGAGCGAGGAACGGCGCGAGCGGGGGAGGGGAGGGGGGAAAGAGGGGCAGCCTCACTCTGGGCCAGCCGGCCGCGCCCGCCGATTGGCTGCGGCGTCCGAAGCCGGCGACCAATAGGAGAAGGGGAGGCAGAGGGAGGGTGCTGCGCGGGGGACGTGACGCGCGCGGTGACGGTGCGCGGGCCCTTCGAGGCGTTTCGGCCGGTCCCATCAGCCGCCGCCGCCATTTTGGGTGGCGGGTTTGGCCGCGCCGGGAGGAGGAACGGCGGGCGGTAGTGCCCTCCCCGCTCTCCTCGGGGCCTGCGCCCCCTTGTACCCGCTTGTGCCCGCTGTTTTCTTAGCGGAAAGCTTATCCTTTGCCTCACTCGGGCTTTGCGTTCGCTCCCCTCAGGGGAACGGAGACATCGCTTCCTCCCCCGCCGCTTTATTGCCACTTTAAAGAAATAGAATGTTTGGGTTTGTTTTTTGGTTTTTGTTGGGGTTTATTTTTTAAATAAAACTGTTCTACTTGCGGCCGCAGGACGGCAGGAAGAGGGTGCCCGGCTGCTTCGGGCGGCGTGGGAAGGACGTGGGGGCCTCCGAGCCACCTGAAGGGAGAGAGTCAGCGTTGGCATGCCTTTGAAGTTTCGAAAAAGTGAAAGACTTGAATAAAAGGAACCGCTGCAGCTGTCACGTTTGGCACGGTCCAGATTTTAATCTCAAACACTTAGTAGACTGGCCCTAAGCACAACTGGTTTTGGAAAGAAAATAGTAGAGCGCAGGATACAGCAGCAGGTATTCTGGCAGGCCCTGTGGAAACATGGGTAAACTTTCCTCAGGAATTAATATCATCTGTATGCAGGATTCCACTGTATTGGGCAACATTCTCATTTACGCTGCACAGCAACTGTGGACCACGTTCACAAGCAAGACTTGATGGAAATATTTCTGATAAGGGTGATCAGAAATGACAGCAAAATTATTTTTCAGTGAGATGAGATTCCGTGGATCTTTCTAGTTTCCTAGCATGATGAAAAGAGGCCAGATTGGTTTATTTGGGTCCAAAAGAGGTTGCAGTCATCTTCTGGATTCTGCTGTCTCAGAATTTTTTACATGCCGGTCTCTTACCAGTTTGATGATGACAGTCAGGTTTAGTGGCAGTGGATTTCAGCCAGTAGAAACTGCTGTAACTCATTGTTGGGTGATGTAGGTGGATGCTGTTTCCAAACTAATTATGAGCTTTCACCAGATAGGCTTCTCACATTTGAATATAGTCATCAGTGTGACATTGTGACATACATTTTGTAAACTCCCTTCTGGGACTTAAAGCTTCCTTCCAGGGTGCTTTCTAATAAGCAACATTATTTACGTGTTACACAAACTGTGGTGAGCTGCAAAAAGTCATTCCTGAATTTGCATTGATCATACCAGCAAAGGGAACGATGCTACGAAAACTCCATAGATGTGTTTTGTTTGAGCATAGACCGAGACTGTGTTTACATCAAATACTGTGGCTATCAGAGTACATCCCTGTCTTTATTCAGGTAAATCCAAACTATAAAAAATTATTCATTGGGAACTCGCATCTGATAAAACTTGCCTCTTGACAGTGACTCTTCAGAAATACAAAATAAATGTTCCACTTCTATAGCTTTTCTGTGATGCAGGTAATTAGACTACAGAAAGTTTCTGGAAGGGCAGAGAGATTAACAGTCGCCAGGAAAACAAAGTGGTTTATTTACAAAACATCCAGTGGGTTTTTATTTCTCAAAGCTCACTTCAGAATGCCTTTGACAATTGGGAAGCAGCTTTAACTTGTGAGGAAAATACACTCGGAGCAGTATCTGTTCCTTCCAGTCTTCCAGAATATTAGGGGGAAAAAAGCTACTATCCAAACTATTTAAGCTAACCTGGATATTTTTTATTGAAATGAGTTAAGGGTATTGAAAGAAATAGATACACTTGCAGAGCAGAGGGGATGCCAATTTTTTCCTACTTTTGTAATTTGATCCAGAGAATAGTACCTCTGTTCATAACTAGAAGCACTCACTGGAATATATACAGCCCTCATCCTGCATGTAGTTTATACTTACTCTTAATGATTGGAAAATCAAGTCAGCGGTTGTGAGGATTCCTCTCTGTTAAGTCCTGCGTGTTGATAGAGCCGTTGTTTCGTCAGCGGCCTTATGATTTTCCATAATACTTGTTGAGAAAAGTCAAAGCTGTGATAGGAGGTGCAGTCTCCCAAGTCTGTAAACTAAGTCACTCGGAGACTTACCAATATCAGAAAAGAGAACTTGCTTTAGTTCTTTGTGAAAACACAAAGATTATGATCTTTCAGACTACAAGCTAATGTGTGTTTTATCTCGGGGAGATTTCTCAGAGGATGAGGCTTTGTTCTAGATAGAGTTCTCATCAAGATTGAAATGACAGGACTCTGAGTCACCACAGCCACATCTGTTGCCTAAATGTTGTAGTGATGTCACAGCAATATGAGTAGGGTAAATCAGTCAGGTTTAATTAGTCCTGATGGTATTTCATATAGGATAGCTACTTGTCTATCAGTATGTAAACTGTTTTGTTCAAAGCCACTGTGGGTGCAGCAACGCTTTCACACTGCAGTCTGGATATACAAAAAAGACCTTTTCTTGTTATGGCTATTTACATTTTAAAAAGTAGTACACTTTGTCCATTTGACAATGTTTTAGAAGCTACATAGAGAAAAAGAAAAAAAGAACATCTCTTTAACTAACAATCATTTTCATTGGTATCACAGCACAGCTGCCTTAAGAAAACAGAATATTATAGAAGTACAACCCTCCCAAAACCGTACCTCACTTTTTCAAAAGTAATGTATTTCCAACTGATGCTATCATTTCAGAAGGAAGCCTTTAGTAAAGAAACAAGAAAAATATTCACATATGTAAACAGTAGAAATTTGTGAAGTCTGGGAAATAATAAATTCTACCAGCATGTTCAATTTTAAATTGGTTGAATAGAATTGTCAGGTAGTTTCTCATTGCTTTTAGCTTCTGCACTTAATGTTTAAGGAAATGATCAGCAAGTAAAATATTTTGTGTTACCAAACTGGAAATTTCTTATATTTGCTATGGCTTTTGTTATGTTGAGTTTATTTTATAACCCTCTATTTACATCTGAATGGTTTGAATTAACTGAAGTAAAACTCCCTGCTTTTGACTGCATTTTCAGGCATATTTTAACACTGCTTCCTTCTGTGATTAAAGATTGTGTTGTATGTATCACAGGGACATGCAAAATGCTTAGTATTTTTTATTCTCTGTCATCTTTGAAATTGCCCTAGATGAACATACCTATTGTAATCACGTAGCTGATATGATGAAAATAGTATTACACTGGCAACTGTCATCTAATACTTTTTGCTGAACCACAGTTTTTTACATAGTAAGAGTATGAAATCCAGAAAGAGATACCTAAAACTAACAAAAGTTTAACTAATAACTGTTTCAAAAGATTTGAAAAATCAGGATGCAGCCCTATGAATCTGTTATTCTGACTGGCTCATCTAGTTGTACATTTAAAATTCCTCTCCTGAGGAATTATTCCACTGACTGGAGGAAATATCAGAATTGTAACAAGCCAAATTGCTTTACAATTTCACCTAAAAATAAGAAGTATTGAAAACTTACAGTTACCTAATGGCATAAGTCATTGGTCTCAAAATTAAAAGGTATTTTACAGATCTATCAATAATTGGCTGACTAGTTGTAGTGTCACTTCCTTTGAGGAATAATTTTAGTGTCCCTGAGAAACAGTTTTGCAGAATAAGTTTAGAATTCTGTGGCCCCAAGGAGGTTTCTTCGTGAATCCATCTCTTCAAGCACAATTGAGGCTCTGTCTCAGCAGAACATGGTTATCAATAATGAAATTGGACTCTAGTACATTGGGACTAGCATGTTACTTTCCTGACTATGTCTTGGCTCATAGAATCATAGAAGCATTTGGGGTAGAAAAGACCTTTAAGATCATCAAGTCCAACCATTAACCCAGCACAGCCCAGCCCACCACTGAACCATGTCACTGCATCTATGCGTTTTCTAAACGCTTCCAGGGATGGTGATTCCACCACCTCCCTGGGCAGCCTGTTCCAATGCTTGACCATCCTTTTGATGAAGAAACATTTCCTAACATCCAGCCTAAACCTCCCCTGGTGCAGCTTGAAGCCTTTCCTCTTGTCCTGTCACTTGTTACCTGGGAGAAGAGACTGACCCTCCTGCCTACAGCCTCCTTCAGAGTTGTAGAGAGTGACCAGTTCCCCCCTGAGCCCCTTTTCTTCAGGCTGTACCCCCCTAGCTCACCCAGCCGCCCCTCACAGGGCTTGTGTCCTAGCCCCTTCCCCAGCTCTGTTGCCCATCTCTGGACACACTCCAGCACCTCAGTGTCTGTCTTGTAGTGAGGGGTCCAAAACTGCACACAGTATTTGACGTGCAACCTCACCAGGGCCAAGCACAGGGACGATCACCGCCCTAGCCCTGCTGGCCACACTATTTCGGATACAAGCCAGGATGTTGTTGGCCTTTTTGGCCATGTAGGCACCTGCTTGAGATTATAACTAATCAGGCTATGAAGGTAAAAAATATATATGGTGTCTAAGACCCAGCCCAGAAGTTTATGAAAGGAAAGAAAAACTATTTTGCTCCATCACTGCTCTTTTCATAGCTACCTTTTCCGCGTCTTTGCTAACCCAAATGTATACATGTTCATCCCATATTTACTACCTCCGACTGTTGCCACGCTTAGCACTGACTGATTGTATAACATGTGGTTTGGGAAAGGTGGACTTGAAAAGCCAGCACATTCTAGCAACCAGAACTGACTCAGTGCCCTAACTAGTAACAATGACCTCTTAATGAAGTCATCTCTCTGTTGACCTTCCCTCTGTATTCTTGGAAAAAGATTGACACAGACAAGGGACTGAGCAATAATCATGTTATTTTATGAGTAACCATTTGAAAATAACTGAAGAATCATCTTGGAGAATTTCCTTAAAATCCACACCTGTCTTAAAATCACATTGCCGCATCATCAGATCTAATAAACCATTCCAGTGTGCATAGTTTTCTTACCATGTACTTTCATGTGAAATAGAAGAACATACTATGCTCTTACTAAATTATGTATGTTTGGAGGAAGACTATCCTTCAGTGGTCTTTGATCTATATTTTTGATGTAGTATCATCTGAAAAAAATTCATAGTGTGACTTCAGTGAGGACATAATCATGGATTAATCAAGTACATTTTGCTTAATCTGTTTAGCTCTCAGAAGAACAATTACCATGTTATTTTTGTATTGGTTTGATTTTACTTCAGATCTGCACTGCAAATCTGCCAGCACTTGGAAGACAAATTTTGAAGAACAGACCAATTCCCTTCTGAATTCTTGATCTTGTGGCATTGGGCTGTCTTAAAAAAAAAAACAAGCGAACAAACAAACAAACAAACCAAACAGATATTTTGATTCTAAGTGAGTTTCTCTTAGAAGGGTATATTTTGGCTAAATGTAGGTGCCTACAACATAACAAATTATGCATATAATACAAATACTCTTGGTATGGTAATGTTTAAACTTCATGTGATGTTACAGTAGCTCTGTATCTTTTTATATTTTTGCATATTTCTCAGATTGGAAAATAATAGTAATGCAAATATAAAGATGTGAATTGGGTTCTGCTCACCTTCTGATCCTTCAAGCAATGACAGGGAAGATACTGAGAGCTGCCCTAACCTCTCATTAAGGAGTGGTTCTAAATTGTTTGCTCCCGGCACCTGAACATGAAGTTAGAGTAGCTTGAGGTGGTTATAATTTGTATAGGATTTGAGCTGTCTGGCAATATATAGGTGCTAGAAAGGAGATACCATTTGGCAAGGAGGAATTTGTCTCCACAATACAAGTTTCCAGTTGATGTAAGGAGCCAATTTTGTCACTTTTGAAAGTTTCTAATGCGGAGGTTGTACTGCATGGGCATTGTGCTCAGTAATGAAAATTCTGGCTTGCCAAGCAGCTACATCATATAGAGGGCATTCTGATTTCAGAGATCATTTAGATCTTTGGAGAAGAAAAAAAAAAAAAAAAGAAGAAAGGCAGAATACATAAGTTTGAGATGGCTTTTAGCTACCTTTGTCCCTTCCATATATGTATACACAGTAGACAGACTTGCATTATAAATAGTTTACATTTACAAACAGGTAACACATTCATAATTTGTGAACTTTGTGCTTGATTATGTAATTAGAAAACATGTAATTATCAAGTTATCTTTAAAAATATCCTTCAACTAATAACGTAAATTGATCTGAAATGTTTTAGTAATATATTTTGTTTTAAACATACATTTAGGCAAAATGAGTTCGGGCAGATGGCTTTTCATAGCAAGTAAACATATCTCCCTAGTATAAGAAACAAAATACTATGTCAAGCTGCAAAAGATTTGTGTTGCACATTGAAAAATTCCATTAATCCCGGGATTTATAAAAATGGAATAGCTAGTATTAACAAAAATGTAGATCACTGAACTGCTGTTGGGATATTTTATGATAATCTTTCATCTGGTATGCAAACACAACTACTTGTTTTCATTTTGCACAGAGCTTCTCTGAGTCTGGAGTCCGACTGTTACTTGCTGGACATTGAAACAGCCCTATCAAATAATACCTAAACTAAACTGGGGTCAGCTGTGAATATTGCACCGGGTGAAAAAGCCATAAAAAACTGTCACACACAAATAGTAAATATACAAAACTGAGCTTCACAGAACAGGGGGATTATTTTAAAAGGGACATTACTACAAAAAGTAATCTACGTAAGATTGAACAGGGCTGATCTAAGTAAAGCACCATGGGGCTTTTGGGCTCCATTAAGCAAGTCAATGTTTTTTGCACTCGTTTTCACTTTTCCCTGAAGTGCTCTGCTGTAGCTCCTTAGCATGAAAAGTCTTTTCTAGAAAGAGCTAGAGGTGCTGACAGTTTTTCTGCTGAAGGAGCAGGCAGGTGGAAGCGTAACGATCCCAGAGGCAAGTCAGCACAGAACCCTTAGCAGGAGCCTGTGCAAACCCCACACCACGCGGTAATAGGTCATGAGCAGCAGATGCCACGCTTGCATTGCGGACTTCCCCCACTGAAGCAAAAACAACCACAGCCTGCTTCCAGGGGAGATAACTCAAAGACAAACTTTTGCAAAAGACAGCACATTTTTTAAGGTTGTATCTAGGAGACAATTTAATTTCTACTGTCTGAATGCTAGTTTTGCTTTTAGTCTTCTCTTACATCACTGTGCTAGAATAGTTTTTTCAGATGTGCCATTACACAGCTACTACCTCTAGGATGTCTCCTTTTAGTACAGTGCTTGATTTTGCCTGAGCCTCTGTATCCTCTTCTACCATTTTCTTATTTTACTCATTTGAACTGCTTGAGCCAGACTGTCATTTTTCTCTCTTAGAAAATGTTCACACAAAGTTCAAATTCCTTCCTGAGGTATTCTTTGTTAGCTGTCTTAATTAGTTGCTCAAAAATTATTTGCCCAAGTTCTATGCCATTTTGTAATAAAAGGGTCTACACTGAGTACCTGCAGCATCTGCAACAAATCCTGCTACCACTGCTGACATTTCCTTTACTCTTTCTGTTGTCCAGAGGCATGTGAAAACAGCAGTATGATGGACCATGCATTGACGTGGATGCACATCATTCCTTTTGAGCTAGAAAGATGTATTAATACTGCTGTCTTCTTGGATAAATTATTAACTCTTACATCCAGCCTTCTGCCCAGCTTCCCTCCTCCTCACTTAAAAAAAAACAAACCAAAAACAACCAAAAAACCAAAAAAGGCACTTATTTCAGCTAATTTTTCAACTTGTTTTTCCAATTGTTACCCTAACCTACTAGTTTAAAGTTGCTTTTTGATGGAACTTGGCTGAAGTCCTTTGGATTACAGTAAGAAAAAAAGATTTGAACCAGAAAATGCTTAAACAGCTCTCCTATCTTTTGACTCCATTTGCTTTCACACAGGGGTCATTCTCTTGTGCAGATGGAGACTTCTCTTGTATTCAAAAGCTGCAGAGTTCCTGTGCATGTGTCCCCTTTATTTTTCTCTGTCCATTTAGAACCACTGGTTACACTGTATTTTAGCTTTTCTTTGTATTTAGAAAAAAATATGTGTTTATACTTAGAAAAAAACGCTCTTTAGTTGGAGTGGTACTTGAAACCTCACTTTCTAGCATCACAGTTTTTCAGAGTAATGAACTGCACAGAAAATCAGCCTAAAATATCCGAAAATGTCCAAAACATAGTAGGATTCAATGCCTTTCCATTTATAACACTTTAATCATGTTGTACAAGACACTAAAATTACTGAGAGATGCTCCTGATCTTAGTTTCAGTGCTGGCCCATATCAGATGTTAATGAAGCCAAAGGCCTGTTGATGTCACCAGGCCAATTTAGTTTTAGTGCTCTCACTCACTTAACACTGTCCCTCACGAGGCTTGCTTTCCTGTGCTTACTTACAGCCTGGGCATTACAGATGCCTTGAGGATCTCTTCTCACAAGGCCAGTTTGAATTTGAAATACCACATTATGAGCACTATTTATCTAGTTAAAGAGCTCTAAATATTTTCCTTTTTCAATTTGTGGAAGCCACCATGTGACAAGTTATAAGATGATGCACAATGTTCTGTTTCTTCAAAAGGAGAGACTGCAAACCAGATCCCCAGATGGTGCAAATTAAAGGTAGCTCCTCTGGCCTCAGTGGCCATGTGCTGATTCACATCAGCTGAACATCTGCTCCTGTGATTAGAAAATAAACTTAGGGCTCCCACATGACTGCAAACACTAAGCAGGAGGCAGTCCTGTTAAAATTTATGATCAGAGTTTCAAAGCAATCTCTGAATGAGCCTACTTCTGATCTCAGTTATTCTGTTTTAATATAACTTTTTATTTAATATAACCTTTGTTTTTGGGATTGCTTTTAATTAACATCGGTGATGTTTTCCGCAGTTCAGCCTATATTAATTCAGTTTTTAACACGCCGGATCAGATGTTTTGCAAACAAATTCATAGATCATGAAATGACCGCTGCCAAAAATGTTTCTTAGTACCAAAGCCAGAGTTGATCACAAAATCCATCAGCTGCAAATAGCCCATGAAGAACAGGAATCAATCATGACTCAGCAGATTGTGGAGCCCCACTTCCCTGCCTTTGTCCTAGCTGCTCTACCTTTCAAACAGAACAATTCCTAATAAAGGCAAGGGAAGAAAATTTCATTCAAGATAAAAAGTGAGGAACGGTTAGTGAAATGAGTTTCCTGAAAGATTCAGGAATATATTGTTTCCATGCTAAAAGAATTTTCCTTCTTAAGAAGCCCCTAGAACAAAGTAATTTTCTGGTAGCACTGCTGATGGTTAAGACAGTGACAGAAAACTTCTCTGTCACAGCTGCTTGATTTGGGCGAGTTCCATGATGTTTCTAGAAGGAAAGGGAAACAGTATCTGCTGGCAGGCCTGGGAACTCCCCATATACTGGGTTCTGTTCCACTTGAGTGCTGCAGAAGGGAAAGTCACTTGCCCTTCCTTGGGTTTTCCAGTGGAAGGATGATCCTCAGGGCAATACTTTTAAAATTAATATATACAATATGGTTACATAATTAAATGCTAGTATGAAGTGTTAGGTAATATGTGTTTCACATTGTACACAGAAACACTAATAGGATCACAAAGCTAGAGACATTTATGGGAGCATCTAAAATTTAAGCTCTTATTTCTGGCTGTTAACACTGCCAGTGAGCAGAATTTAGCATATAAAATGGTATCAAATCCAAGATGCATCTTTTATGCAACAAAAATGTAAATGTGCAGATGCAGATTGCCATTGTCAATGCTGTGTTTCAGACTAATTTTGCAAGGAAACTAGAATACATAAATGAATAAGGAATTTTGAAATGCTGAAGGACTGATATTGAGTAGAGATGTGAAAATACCCTAAGTATGCATATCTCTTTGTTACACTGTAATGAAGAAAATGAGTACTTCTGAGCCGCAGCACTAATGAGGCCCATTTTCGTAAGGATTTCTGACTGAGCTTTCCTTGATTTTCTGATGCCTGATAAACAACAATATTTCTGTTTCAGCTTTTCTTTTGAGGGGGAATAATGGCCACATAATTTTCCTGAAATACATAGCATTTTAGTAGCTTCCGGAACTCTACACCTCTGTCATATCACCTAGATCAACTCTTTCCTTTAATATTCATAACTTCTTTTTTTAATTAAAATCTCCTTTTTGTTATGAACTAGTATTCAGGGCTCTTATAAATCACTACCAACTTAATGTGAAAAAAAAATAATACTAATGGCAATTCCAGTTTAGGAACACATCATTATAATCTAATAAACTATAGAGTAACTTTTGTCCTTTCTGCATCATGATAGTCTGAGCCTGTGAGACATATATGATGGAATTTTGTAGTGTTCCTGCAGGAGAATGATGCTGCTGGCATGGAGAAGGGATGGGACAGCAGTGAAATTGTTGAGGAGTGCAGTCAGTCGGGGGGAACGGCAGTCTGCCTGTTTGGATGGTGTAATGACTGACAGAGTCTTTTTTGCAGTATAATACGTTTGGACAGACAATGAATAACACTCACCTGCAACCTAGGAAGTGGAAAGCTGATGTAAAGCTGGTTTGCAATCCCATCTGTTGCACAGAAGATGCTGAGGCAGACTTACCTGCCTGAAGATTTACTCTTGAGACACAAGATAGTATACATTTCACTCTAATAATAAAAATTGTGTTTTGGTAAAAATAAAAAGCGAAAGGACAGAGACAAAGAGGGAGAAGGGAAGAGGAAAGCTCTCCACATGGCCGGCCAGGAAGAGAAGCAAGGGGGTCCCCAGCTCAGCTGCCTCCCCTGGACTCTTCTCCAGTGCAATGTGATTGCCCCCTTCCCATAGTAATGAGGTAGTTTTCATTTCATAGAATCACAGAATCGCAGAACAGTTTGTGTTGTCAGGGCCCTTAAAGCCCACCTAGCTCCAGCCGCCTGCCCCGGGCAGGGCCACCTCCCCCCAGCCCAGGTTGCCCAGAGCCCCGTCCAGCCTGGCCTTGAGCCCTGCCAGGGACGGGGCACCCACAGCTGCTCTGGGCAGCCTGGGCCAGTATCTTGCCACCCTCACAGCAAAGAATTTCTTCTCAATATCTAATCTAAATCTACCCTTGTTCAGCTTAAAACCATTCTCCCTTGTCCTATTGCTACAGGCCTTTGTAAACAGCCCCTCCCCAGCTTTCTTGTTGGTCCCTTCAGGTATTGGAAGCTGCTCTAAGTTTTCCCTGGAGCCTTCCCTTCTCCAGGCTGAGCAACTCCAAGTCTCTCAGCCTGTCTTCATTGACATCTACTCAACCCACTACTGACCGTTCCTGCTTACAACACCCTTAGCGCTGTCTGGAGCATGCTTTAACCAGTAGCATGTGTTGCACACTAATGGGTTGTTATGCTTTGGACATTTGTATTACTGGGTTATGCTTATTAAATGTTGAAATGACTGTAGTCTGCTTGTTTGAACAGTTTGGACATCACTCACTTATAAAATTTCTGTTCCACAAAATGCTGTACTTTTGAAACATTCATCTTAATGTGGAATGAAAACAAATGTGGATTTTACCTGAAGTACAGAAATCTTAATTTAACAAATTGTTACTATCAGGTTTTTAAATACTTAATATCTGAAAATAAGTCCCATCAATGTTGTAATTAGCTGGTTTTTGTTTGAAAAAGTGATATACAAGATGGTTACTTGTGTGGTTTAAACCTCCAAGAACAGAGTTCTCAAGCTCCTATTGTCACCACTCGAATTTACAACCAGTTTCGGTTTTATTAACTGCAGTATATCTTATATGCCACAAGGTGTCTCTGTGTGGAAATGCTAAACTTTATACGAGGGTTTTTATAATATTACTCAATTGATGTAAAGATTTTCTACTATTTGGCTTGGGTTTTCCTTAATACTTGACAGGTTTTTTTTAATAACACATGAGAAAGAAAAGTATATGCAAATTTATCCATTAGTATAGGCAATACATTATTATTTTAAATGGTCAATGAACCAAATGACTTATTGGAAAACTGTAATCTTAAAAAAAAAAAAAAAAAAGCTCAATGTATAGCCCTTAGTAAGCAGGTGATAACAAAGAAATATGAATGTCTTCCTATGCGGGTTGAAAGGAAGAGCTGTTTGAAACTGCTCTATTTAATTTCCACATTTGTTTTTAAGAAGATCTGTTATGTATTCATATTCAGGATTAATATTGTTTAGGGTTACTATAAGGAGCCAGTTATTGGCATAATATTTTCTCTAAAGATTACATTATCTTTGGGGCCTGATGTGCCTAAGATCTATAAAATAGTTGCCTTTAGTATGTAATGTATGTTCAGAGATAATACATGTGAAGTTACATATGTGGGCACAAGTAGGAATTACTGTCTACATTGCATGTTTAATTGAAAATAAGAGAAGGCTTCTTAACACATTATTATCACAAGAGGGGAATGCAAAAACCACTCAGGAGATAACGGCTAATGATGATTTTTTTTTTTTTTTCTTTCTATTGCTTTGTATATCTGCATACACCTAGTACTATGTTTGCCCTGAGAACTTTTCTAACCTATTTTTCTTTTCTCTATCCTTTTCCATTGTATTTCTTTAGCTTATCTTCTCTCACTTCCCCTCCTATTTAACTCCTTATATACTTCTCCTGTAGCATACTATTTCTTATTTTGTTTTACCTTTCTAGATAAAACAGAGTAATTCAAGCTGGATTTGGATGCACTCATGTTGGTCTGCAACATGTGTAAATAACGGATGAGTACCTAAGCATTATATTGCAAGTAACTATATACATTTAAGATATATCAAACCTTATATTGTAGATCCTCAACAAAGGAAAAAACACGTGAATGGAGGCAAAGGCCATTGCGCAGTGTTGTGAATACACGCAATGGGAGCACCCAGCAGTGGAGACCTGGGCGTGAGACCTAGCCAAGGAGACTGACATTCATTCATCAGAGTTGTTAAGCTGTTTACAGAACGTTTTTACATTTTGTTTTGCATCCAAATGATATGAGGGATTTTCACATGAATCTGCAATGGTCCTAAACTAAACCAGAACATTTCAGAATTATGAATCAGCTAAGAAAAGGTTAAGAGACTAGCCTTCTTTAGTGATTAATGTGTACGCTTTAGATAAAGTAACTGAAAACGGTTAAGGCACAGTTATCCTTTAACAGCCAAGCACAACTGTAAAGGAGTTCAGCCTTTGTTTGGATCAGCGAAATTGTTGCTGCAGTTCCCAGCTATATTTGCTAAAAAGAAAGGATACACATGGCTTCAGACCTAGATGGTTTATTTAAACTCACAAAATTACTTATTTTAGCAGATGTTCCATGAGATTCAGGCTAATAGCAGTAATATAAGGTCTAGAAACTCTTCTCATCAATCAGGCAGCATATAAAACACAGAACAAAAAGATGATCTTTGCACCAAAGAACACACATTCTAAGGTTTAAAGGGACCAGATGAATAAATATGGAGAGAACAAGGAAATAATAAAAAAATATTCATCAAAAGATATGGGCTGCGGCCTTGTCATAAAACCCTAAGAGCTATTGTCAGATTTTTTGCATACATCGTGGGAAAGGAGTGCATTAAGGAAGGATCTGAAAGAAAACAACAAAATGGTTTTGTAAATGTGTTTAGGTAATTGCAAGTACAAGGAGCAGCATGAGAGCAAGCGTAAAAACACTCGATGACTACCTAATAAAAAGACCATGAATACTGGCATCACCATTTAGATAGCTGGTGAAGGACAAGGGAAGTGAGAAGGCTCTGCTGTGCAGACCTGCAAGTGTAAATACGTAGCTGGGGAGGGGAACACAGAGGTGACAGAGGGTAAGGGGAGGTGACTCTGGATGGCACCCAGCTTCACACTAGATGTGACACAGTTACACTGCAAAAACATCATGGATGGGTGGGAGTGGTACAAGGACACTTATCACAGCTAAAGAACAGAATATTGTAGAAACTGGAACATATGCTAATGCACAATTTGATAAAATTACATGTGTTCCAAATAAGATGTGTTTGGACATGTTGTGTTGCTGTTTGATTAATTTAGATTTGCAAATTGTACCTGCAGTATGGTGTGTGCTTTGTAAGTAAGGCCTCCACCCTCAAGAGTTTACATCCTAAATTAGAGGCTCATATAACCTAGCCTGCCTGATCTGGTGCAATATATGTCCAGAATCTTCATGCTTGTGCTGGATAGGAATACTTGAGCTAATTATAAGTGGAGGAAGTCTAATTGTAGCAGCACAGAACTCAGCATGGGTCATTTACTTTGGAAAGAAAGCCTGCTTTAAGCAGTTAAGTATACATACAGTGCTTCAAAGTATTGTCTTCCTTTACAGTAGACTTAAAACTTGTTTGAAAGGTGAAAGTCCTTCCTTTGTTGCAGGTAACTTGCCAGAAATGAGGGGGAGATGGCAACAGAGACATTTTGAGTGAGTCGCTCAGCTCTACATTACCTGGTACTGAAAAAGCCTTGTCCCTCATTCCTTACACATTATGCTTCCCTTTGATTCTGCAGAGTATTTCATTATTGGGGGAGTTGTCTTCTAACAACTAAGGAGGAGGGAGTGTTACTATCCAAATTTGCAATGGTTTCTTATGCTGCTCTGCACCTTCCCTTAAAATGGCATTTCAGCCCACTGGAACTATGTTAAATGAGCTCCATGACAGCTATTTCAAAACTCATGATTTTATACAACAGTAATCTTATTAATGAATGGTCAAAACGACAGTTCCCCTTACCCTGGATTTGTCAACTTTTAAAATGTCACATTCAAACGTGTCTGAAGTGGATTATCTTCTTGTGAGGGCACAGGATATAGCATGTCTTGGTTTCACAGATCCTTTGTGTTTCACAATCTCAGATACGTACTGTTTATTTCTTCATGGATGACTGTTCTGTCAGCAGAAAGAAACAGGTGCAGCAAACTTTGTGCAAGAAATACTAGCAGACACTGGGGGACTTGTCCACTTCAGCTACAATATAGTTGTAATGCTTCTACCACTTGATTGCAGTTGCACAAGACTGCCAGTATGCATCAATAAAAAATGCAAGAAACGCCAGGGTGAACAAGGTGTGATTTATTAGGAGACCTAATAAAAAAAGTTCCAAAACCTGAAGCAATATAAACAGCTGAGGGGTGTCCCAAACTCTTTAAGGCCTTTCATTCCATGCCAACTTTTCAGCTTACAGGCTTTGGTTCCACTGCCAAGTGGGGCAGTACTCCTCATATGCTGATTTCTTACCTTCTCAAAGCACTCCAAACCTTCAAAAATCCTAAAATTGTTTTTAGTGAGTAACCTATATAAATTCTAAATAATAAAACAAGACTTATCCAGGAATAACTTATGCTTACGATACTATGGATTGTATTTTTAGCTCAGGTCGAATTCTACTTTGTTGTGCTCTGAAACATAAAGACAATTCTGCTCATTATATTGTTCAGCCAAGCAATCAAAAGTTATAAAACTCTCCATAGCAGGATGAAGCTGTAAAATGCCTTTGTAACTTCCTTGCTATTGATTTCACCATGTAACACGTGATGGGATCAGATATCAAACAGTTTCCAGGCTTCCAACAGGGAGCAAACAGTGCCGTGGGGCTCGGCAGTCTTGCAGAACTGAGCCAGAAGTTCCAATTCCTCTGCACTTTCCTGGCCTATGCTTTTTCAGAGATCCTTCCCAAAACATGCTGAGTCGTCAGGGAGATTCTTTACTCCATGTGTAGAAAGGAAATTTTAAGCAGTGGGTTCTATGTCCTCTATCTCCTCATCCTAAACAAGCCCCCAAGTACACCACTTACTCATGCAGTATAGAGAAAGACCAACTAGCTCCAGGAGCAGGGGAACTAATTAAGTCTGAGCTCTGTGGATTTATGTTCCCGCTTAGGCTCTCTTGAGGCTAAAACGGAACATTTGTCTCCTAGGGGATTAGTCTTTTGTACTTTATCAGCCTTGCTTTCACTCGGGGCACCAGTATGGTCACTCCTCTATCTCACTGATTTTTTTAATTAAACTTTCAGGCATATAATTATTTTGAGAACCTGCACCTTTGTCCAACTTGATATTAGTTTTAAAGCTTAAAAATTATTCAGTAAGGTAGGGATCTCCAGGGGCAGATAAAATGGGCACGGCTTCACTTCTTTAGAAAACCAAGCTCTTAGAAAAACTGAGTTTTAAATACTTGATATTCTGCAAAGTGAATGGAATAAAGTTTATTTATTTCCTTTGAAGCATAATGTAAAAGATTCTCTTCAAGTCAATGTGAGCATCATTTAATCTAATGTGATAACCTGGAGAAGGGATTCTGTGCCTGAAAGCTTATTCTCTGTTTTAGCTATGTGAGCTAGTCTATTACACAACTTTATTTCTCCCTTCAGAACTTGCTTCTTGTCTAATTAGAGACCCTCGTGCACTCTCATTAAATCTCTCAAGGAGTATTTCTCCCTATGGAAGTCCCGAGGCCAGCAAACTATATTCAGGTTTATTATAATAGACACGATTAAACTAGTGGGAGAATTCAATGTGTAACATACACATGCAAATGTTTATAAATATATTGATCTGAAATAGTACATTTTCAACATTGAATCGTCAGGTTTAGAAAACTAATGTTCCCATTGTGGCTGACTTTTAAGAATCTTTTTGGGGACAGAGGATGTTATTTTATATTGAGCCCAAATCATCAGACCAGGCAATACAAGTCTAAATACTTTCTCAACATGACTCAGGATTTAGCCTGTAGTAATTACTGTCAGTATGAGTGACAACTGCTGTTGAGAAACCTTCCTTTGTTTACTATTTCAGCAAATTCACCTGATGATGTTTTTGTCTTTGAATTATATATGCATGAGACAACAGGGTATGTCTGGGTGTTTTTCTTGCTGCTTCACCTTTCTACAACTTGAAATTCCTGCCTGTTTATTAGTAAGAACTAAATGTAAATTTCTTATATTATTACTTGGCATAATCGTTTTGTTTACGAAAAAAGCTCGTAACAAGCTTTTACAAGTGAGAAAAGCTCACAAGCTGACCTTTGCTACAACTTTTTTCAGAGCACATAACTGGGGGGGGAAATTTTGTTAAGGGACTGTTGAGGCACAGAGTGATCAAATGACTTGCCCATGGTCAAAGATTGTGGTAGATGTAGGGAAAAAAAAATAATATGACTATCTAAGCAAGCATCCTAACCACCGGAGCATGCTATGTCTGCAGACACTGCCCAAGGAGGCAGAAATAATTGGGCTGGATTTTCTGGGACTGTATAACCAATAATTAGATGGTCTCTTTACTCTTGCTTTTAAAAGAGCAGGCCCTGTTAACATTTCAGCCTTAGTGTTTAAAGTGTTCTCATGGTTGATACAGTTCAATTAGTCTTGTAATTATGAATCCTTCGATGCTTAATGGACCTTATGAATGAATTGGAATACTAATTCACTCCATCGATCAGGAAATCTAAACAGAAATTTCATTTGGAATTTTTTTTCTACAAACTATAGTAAGAGGATCAGCAATTTGGTGCCAGTTTTATCTCAAGTTTAATTAAACCTAAATTTATGAGTAACAAAATTTCAGTTGGATTCAGTACAGGCAGGACAGGATCCATCATGATCTATAAAATTGACAAGGAGCCAACATCCCCATTCCTCCCCACTTTATTCCCCACACAGACAACGGGGATGAGCGCTTTGCTGGACCAATCCTGTGCTGGCTTCCACCATCCTGCTCTTGGCTACGGGTAGCAATCCAACAGCACAGAAGCAAAGAGATCGGTACCTGGAAGTCTGTAATGAAGGGACATCAGACCTACACCTTACAAACAGCACCAGATCTTTGTTTTGTCAGTGACTTGATGAAGTGAAGATCCTGTTTGTTAAAATCTGTTTGGAGTAACTGGTTCCAGAATGCAATAACATCCAACAGGTATTTCAGATTCATAGGATCTCCTGTATATAACTAAGAGTTTAAGCTCTAAACTGACTATATTTTTACATGAGAAATACATCCATGGAGCATTTATTACAAAACAAACATTTTATCCCTCGCTTTTCTTGCTGAATGAACGACTTCACTATTTTATATCTTGACAAAATGACTCGATTTAAACATTTGAAGCACTGCTCACCTATTTTGTTTCCACCTGCTAAAATTCGGAAGCTCAACTTCACCTCTTTGATCATCCAACAGCCACATTTCTGAGCAGAATAACCCCAAGTATACCGTCACCAATGAAACACTGCAGAGTGGCATCTCAGAAGCATGTGCAGGTGTAACAGTATCATCAATTATTGTCAAGGTTCTTTATAGATATTTACTGATAAGAGTTCTCCAGAATCCAGTATTTTCAGATTTAGTCCAACAAAATGTATTCATTAATGTTCATGAGAATGCGATGATAGAAATTCTTGAAGAGTTTAAACTTCCTTAGAGATTGTAAAAGTCTCCTTTGATCTGCTGTAGTGTTTTGAAAACATGGTTAGCCTTTGGAGAGCTTCTGATAAACCTTCTCCTGTGATGGCACAACAGGGTTGTACATACCAATTTCTGTCACTGCAGTACTTCTTCATGTTGAATTTCCTGGTTATTTCCTCAGCGTTCAAAGCTCCAGGCAGATCCTGCTTGTTTGCTAGCATGACAACTGGTATGCTTTTCATAAATTCATTCTTTAAAATGAGTTCAAATTCTTTCTTTGATTCTTCCAGACGTTGCTTATCAGAGCTGTCCACAACGTACAGAAGTCCATCTGTGTTTTCCAGGAAATTGCACCAGACCTGTCTCATTTTCTGTTGTCCTCCAACATCCCAAAATGTCAATGTAAAATTTCTCTCGGTTTCAATCATATCAACATTAAAGCCAATTGTTGGAATTGTTAGAAAAACATCATTATACTTGAACTTGTACAACAGTGTAGATTTTCCTGCAGAATCAAGTCCTAACATCAGTATATTAGCTTGCTTGACTTTGGAGTGCTTGGTGTTCTGGAGGCCCATTTGTGCCGCGGGGTTCTCTAGCAAGCCCTTAAAGGTGAAATTCCCTGTCTTCTGTGAAGTTGATTTTTGTCAGCAATGTGTCTGTCTGCCTCTGTGAGACGAAGCACAAAATGTAAGGAAGAGGAAGAAGCAGCCTTGAGATATGGAAAGTAAGTAAAAGCTCTGTACAAATGCTTGCTGGCTTTTACCAACTTGATAATATGCAAAGAGTATTTATGATGGTGCACTGTACATTGCCAAGCCTGTGGGTGGAACAGCTATGAGTAACATACCAATTGGTCACAAGCACAAAGGTTACAGTCTTTGAACATGTTTGAACAGTGAACCACACTTACAGGACCATTTAAGAACTCTTTACAATGTAAATTGTGCAAACTGAACCCCCAGCAGTCTAGCTATACTCCCAGATCCCAAGGTCTAGGGAACTGCGAGCTGTCTGCTCTGTTTCAGTGTGTGCCCAGAGATAAATATGCCTTTATGACTGCATCTGCATCCATTTTGGAAAAGAAATTAAATATAAACACAGGCAGTGAGGAGGGGGAATCTTAAGGTTTGCCCATACTCAGCAAGCCACAAAATGACACAGTACCTGATTCATTGGTGCATCTCATGTCCCAGCAACAAATACATCTCAAATGGTTTAATCATAGAATCACAGAACGGTTTGGGTTGGAAGGGACCTTAAAGATCATCTAGTTTCAACCCCCAGCCATGGGCAGGGACACCTCCCACTAGCCCAGGCTGCTCAAAGCTCTATTGATCCCAGCCTTGAGCCCTGCCAGGGATGGGGCAACATGTGCCAGCGCCTTACCACCCCCACAGTGAAGAATTTCTTCCTGGTATCTAATCTAAATGTCTCCTCTTCCAGTTTAAAACCATTCCCCCTTGTCCCATCACTACATGGCGTTGTAAAAAGCCCCCCTCCAGCTTTCTTGTCAGCCCCTTCAGGCACTGGAAGCTGCTCTAAGGTGTCCCCGGAGCCTTCCCTTCTCCAGGCTGGACAACCCCAACCCTCAGCCTGTCGCACACCAGAGGGGCTCCAGCCCTCCGAGCATCTTCCTGGGCTCCTCTGGGCTCGCCGCAGCAGCTCCGTGTCCTCCTTATGCTGGGGGCACAGAGCTGGACGCAGGGCTGCAGGGGGTCTCACCAGGGAGGAGCAGAGGGGGACAATCCCCTCCCTCGACTGCTGGCCACGCCGCTGGGGATGCAGCCCAGGTGCGGCTGGCTTTCTGGGCTGCAAGCGCACGTTGCTGGGTCATGTTGAGCTTCTCATAAACCAACGCCCCCAAGTCCTTCTCCTCGGGGCTGCCCTCAATCCATTCTTTTCCCAGCCTGTATTTGTGCTTGGGATTGTCCCGACTCACATCCAGGACCTTACACTTGGCCTTGTTGAACTTCATGAGGTTCATGTGTGAGTCTACATGGGCACATGTAAACACATGTAAACTGGCTGCCTCCGACTCCCACAGTTACTCCTCTTGCCTGCTCATGCATGAAGCTGTCTGCTTGGATTACACTGTCAAGAGTTGTAAACTCGATGATTTATGTTTATATGAAGAAGATTAACCACACTTTGCATGGTGGAGACTAAATATCGATCTTACGATCTGGTCATTACTAAGATTCTGCTACCTGAAATTAATAATTTCAGTTAGCTTTGTTACGCTCAGTTGTTGCCCATGGATCTACGATGAAGATTTCCTTGAGGAAAGGAACGAGAAGGGTGGAGTAACTGAGTCTCAATTAAAAGACCTTTTTTTTGCCAGCATTCTAAATAGTGTGTGTGTGGGGAAAGAGGATAGAAAATTTAGTCTAGTATTATTTAATTCAAGTCTCCATTTTTTGGCAGTTAGTAGACCTACGCTGGGCTGGTTGAATGTACGCTGGGTATTGCAATACTTATTTGCCCTTATACCCAGATGCACTAGTATTACTTATTACCATGTGTCTTTGCTTCAGAAAGTACATAATCAGCAAAACAGATGTAAAGGTCTTCTGGCCAAATAAGCTGCTGACTGATAGGGTAATCATTTTGATAATTATGATATTGGTGGCTCAGGTATTACAAATGTTGCGTAAAATAAACCGCAGCCTTGACAGACAAGTTATAATCTGGTTTCTCTTGAAGCTAAAAGGGTTATACCGGAACTAATTGGGGGCAACAAAAGATGACAGTGACATACTCACAGTTGTACATTTTTCAAACTTAATAACATGTATAGATTACATGTAGGATTTTTTTTCAGGAGTGGGTCATGATGTATTAGACCAGGGAAGAAAGTGTTTGCATTTCTTTATAAATAATGTATATGAATGAATCAAAAGATGGGGAGACAAGAAACTATGCAAAACACATTGTTAACACAGTTGAATGAATCATAATTCCCTGCAAAATAGCATGCCATTTCCTTGAAATATGGTTATCTCCATCAAGGGCAAAACCTCCCTTCTGTGTGACCTGTGACAGCATGGATGGATGGTCCACGTCCCTGGGTGGTGCTCTGATTTAAAGATTACTCACAGTTCTCTGCTCTCTATGTTTGCTCCAACTGTATCTGATATTTATGGTCTCAACTGTTATTTCATTACATCAGACTATCACCTTAAAGAAGTGATTAACCAATCTCTGATTTTTTACAAGCTAATTAAATTTATTTCCAGGACAGAACAGCTAGCTTCTGAAGACTCCATGGTTTTGCAGTTTTTAACCTTACCTGAGTCAAACGTGAGTTTGGTTCAGAGCAGAATTTGGTGATGCAGAGCCGCTTCCAGTATGATTTCCCACATTGCTCTGGAGTTTATACACCAGCATGAGGTCAAACCAGAGCCGTAATCAGGTGCACCAGACACAGCGTGACACACACAGCCTTCTGCTTGCAGGTCCTGAATCTACATTGCACTGAAAGGTGACCATTTGACAGAATGAGAAGTGTACCTTTGATTTGTCCAGAGGTGTGTTTGCCTAGCCAGGGTGAGGCTATCTTGCTTGTGTAGGGTTTGCCTGCATGTTCGGTTTAAAAAAATGCAGAGTAATAGAACAAAACCAGGACAGCTGATTTACCACCAATTAATCTGAACTCAAACTTTGCACAATAAACGTTTCATAAATGATCTAAGTTCCTGAGTTGTCCAAGCAAGATATTCCACCATGGCTGCATGCTTTTGCAATGTGACAACATGTAATTAAAGTAATAATTCAGGGAGGCTTGGGGGTGAATCCTCACCATGGACTGAAGGTATTCAGCCTGGAGAAAAGGGACGGGGGGGGGGGGGACGGGACACGGGGGACGGGGGGGGGGGCACGGACGGGACGGGGGGGCAGGACGACACCTGATTGCTCTCTGCAGCTGCCTGGAAGGAGGCTGTAACAAGGTGGGGTTGGTCTCTGATCCCGGATAACAAGTGACAGGATAAGAGGAAACGGCCTCAAGCTGTGCCAGGGGAGTTTTAGCTTGGGTATTGGGAAAAATTCCTTCACTGAAGCGTGGCCAAGCACTGGAACAAGCTGCCGGGGGGGGGGGGGGGGGGGGGGAGTCACCATCCCTGGAGGTGTTTAAAAAACGCATAGATGCGGTGATGTGGTTCAGTGCGGGGTTAACGGTTGGACTCGATGATCTCAAAAGTCTTTTCCAACCTATGCGATTCGATGCTTCTATGATCGGTTCTAGCGGCAGAAGGATGAGAGCAAGTGCGGTTTGCAAACGGCTGCCTCCTGCCCTGCAGCCCCTGGGCTCAGTGTGACACCAGCCAGGCCCTGGTGCTGGCGCCGGGGCCCCAGGAGCGCGGCCAGCGGCCGGCCCCGAGCCCCCAGCGGCCCCGAGCCCCCAGCCCCGAGCCCCCAGCGGCCCCGAGCCCCCAGCCCCGCAGCCCCCAGCCCCGCAGCCCCAGGCAGCCCCCGCGGAACGCCATTTGCCGCGGCCCCGGCGGGCTGGCGGGGGCGGGTGTTTCCCGGTTCCCTCGGCGCGGGCAGCCGGTGCGAGCAGGACCCGCCGCCCTGGCCCTGAGGGGCCGCGGCCGCTGCGAGCGGGAGGCGCGACGCCGTGCCCGGCGGGCGGCAGGTGCCAGCGGCGGTGCCGGTGCCAGCGGGGCCGGGGGGACGTCGCGGCTCCTCACGGCGGCGCGCGCGAGGCCGGAAGGGCGCGCGGGGGCGCCGCCATTTGGCGCGAGAGGGCGGCTGAGGCGGCGGGGGCGGCTGAGGCGGCGGGGGCGCCCCGCTCCCGCTCCGCTCCCGCTCCCGCCCCGCTCCCGCTCCCGCTCCCGCTCCCGCCCCGCTCCCGCTCCCGCTCCCGCTCCCGCCCCGCTCCCGCCCCGCTCCCGCTCCCGCCCCGCTCCCGCCCCGCTCCCGCCCCGCTCCCGCCCCGCGTTCCCTTTTCGGCACAGGAACCGTTACATCGCTTCGAGTGTCTGTGCGGTTCCCGCAGAGCGCGGCAGGTGTCCCGCAGAGCCCGTTCTGCCTTGTGGGCCGGGACCGCGTGTGCGCGGCGACAAGTTGCCTAGAACGGAGAATGACGGTTGCTTGGGCGATTTGAAGTGAGAGTAAGTCATCGTTAAAGGCTATTTCAAATAATTTCTAAGATACTGTTATATTAGATCGTCGTACACCAGGATCTCGCAGAAATTCCTCTAGTTTTTGTTGGTCCTAAGCCCTATGAAGAAAACAAGAAGCCAGGAACAATGCAATGCTTCCAGATTATTTCTGCTAGTAGCTAATAAGTAAATAAATAAATAAATAAATAAATAGATATTTTTATGTACATCTAACATTATAAATATGGACTTTTTAAAAACTTTACACAGGGATATCCATTGGTTATGGTAATTATTAGACTTTAACGCATGTGGGAATTTGCCACCCTTTCCCTGTGAGGAATGCCAGCCCTCAGCGCTGCCTGGCTGTAGCGGAGGGAGGGAAATGTATCGGAACTCACTACAGCACATACACAGTACAGGTTTTCTTACATTTGTTTTAAAGTCAACCGATTTTATCTGCCAGCATAATCTCCAAATCGGTCGCTGTGAGCTTGGAAGCAAATGAAAGTGTTCCCCTGAAAGGAGCAGTTCTTGAGCTGGTGCTGCCCTGCTGCAACTGGAAGCAAAAACTGCCCCCAAGGAGAGCCTGGAAGGGGTGGAGAACCTGTCCTGGAAGGTCTGCAACTGCACTACTTCCAAGCAGAGGTGCCAGCAAAACTTGCAGACCTCACCACTTCAACATCGTTACTTTGTTTTAGGCGTTTGAAATAGAATGGAGGTTTTCGTGCCAAGGGCTGTGGTTAGGGTGTCAGCCCTGGTTTGCCCTTTTCTGCGTGTGTTTGCGCTCAATGTTGGAGGATGACTGCCTGTATTTTGAATGGTCGGCGCTGCGGAAATGTCTCATGTTTTGGGGAGTGTCGTTTCTACCCTGTGACCATTATAAGGGCTGTGTCTTGGCGAACTTATGACATCTGCCAAACAGTTTAGTGTGCCGCTGGAGCAGTGGGACCTCAGGGAAGAGACCGGCAGGGTCTGGACTAACTAGCTCCTCAGGAGTCGTACAGCAAACCAGCATTTTGCAGTGCATGTCCTGGATGCCCTGTGGTGCAGCCTTGTCATAAGGATTTAAGATTGTGTATTGCATAGTGTGGACAAAGGACCTGAATTAATGATTTATTTTTTCATTACCTAGCAGATCAGGCACTGGCCTCCAAATCTGTTGTTCACAGTATCACATAATCAGGCTTTTGTGTCCATAAATAATCAAAATACTTACAATCAGATTTTTGTTCCATTAGGTAGTCAAGAACTGATCAAAGTTTTATATGCTTTTACTTTAAATTGATCATCAAACTTTGAGAAATGTTATTTATATAAAATGAAATACGTAAGCACTGATACATGATTTAGGTTAGTTTCTTCCAGTTTCTTCTATAAAGCCGGAAAGTAAATATGAGATTGGCAAATCTAAACTTGTTTACAGTTATAATTGACTTTTGTAAATGCAGTTTGAATAGTCCCGATGGTAGTTTCCTTTGCACTCCAAACTTCTATTCTGTTTTAGTCACAGAATCGTGATTTTACTTGCATGTGTTTAATCCCTTTGGAGAAAAAGAAGTGAACCAACATAAAGCTTCTGGGGTTCTGTGTTTTTATAAGCTAGGACACTGGTCATTTTGGGAAGTTCTTACCAAACCTCAGCTTGTTCATTTGCAGTTATGTGAGGTACCTTTAATGAAGGATTGACTCCTGTTAGCCCCTCGGTATTTTTGAAGTAATGCAGCTTTGAAAGGAATCTGTCTGAGATTCTTCTATTTAAACAGCTATTTGTATAAAATTGCTTTAATACAGTTTAAGTGATGTGCTATGCATTGCTGGTGAATTGCGCTCCAAATGCTTCCTTTAAATGGTCATTAATATAAAGTCAAATTATACCCAGAAATACAAGGCAGGTGGGCTCCGGCAAATCAAATTCACCTGAATTCTAGTGTGCTGTGTTGGGGTTTGGATCTGTTTTTTTTAATATAAAACATTTACAAGCCCTGCAGTGATCTTTTTGAAGATAAGGTAAATAGTAATTAACTGTGCTGTGGAATTGAACCTTCCACCATCCTTACTGTGTCTTTGTGGATACTTCACAGTGTAGGGTAAATATTATTACTGCAAACATTGGAAATCATTTGGAACTCCCACAGTAAGACATTGTAGTTATTTTGGCTTGTCTAATATATGTTCACAGTGTATGTAGTTTTAAAGAAATACAGTAAAGGTAAGGACTGCTAAATGGAGGGTATGGGACTGAGATTTTATATTTAAATTTATATTAAAAAGTTGTATTGATTTGAATATCTAGTCCTGCCACTGCAGCGATGTCTTGAGCATGGACTCTATGTGGCTGTGTAAGTACTTGCACATGTAGATCGGACTCCAGAGCAAGATGTGTGGCTTTAATCGAAAAATGCTTTAGTTTGTCTTCATCTCTTGTGCTGATTGCCATTTTTGGTTTGTGTGGCGTGCCTGATGGAGCTGAGCGAATCTGTTGTGTTTTCATGCACTGGCAGATGGGGGTAGGCTTTTTAATGAAAATAAGGCAGATAGGATCCCTTCTTTAAAACTTAAATAGGTGGACGTAGCAGGAGGATTTGGTAGTGTCTTGTTTGCTTAAATGGAAAATATCAGAAGAATTCACAAAACTCCTTTAAGATTTGAAGCTCGTCTACTGGAGTGGATACCCTGCTGCTCCCATTACATCAACTGTAAAGCTGCTATGACAAAGTTGGTTGCAAAGCCCCCTTCTTAAATCACTTGATTTAATAAGCACATATTAGATAATAATTGATTGCTGTATAATGTTGCGTGTTGTGGGAGCAGCCACTTCTTTGGGCAGTGTCAGAGCTCAGTCTGTCTGTCAAGACAGGTTTGTGTTCGCGTGACTGCAGCTCTGACACTGTTCGTAAGGAAGCTGATTTTCTCTGTCTCCCCCCGTCACCTATTCAGTCAATTCAGAACAAGCAGCTGCTGAACCCTTAAATGAGGGATGAAATACTTGGGCTTCTCTTTTTACCTGCTTGCTTGGCTGATTTGACCCAGCTTATAAAAACTAGTAGGACTTCCTTTCTATACAAATTCTGGAAGCTTCTGAACATCAATTTGCTGAGCCCTTTGTAGCCATTAGATTTTGCACATGGTATTCCTTCCCCGAGATTTAATTGAGTTGACAACGTGCTGAGATCTCTGTGATCACAGTGCTTGACGTGTGCTCTTTTGTGATCAGGTTTATGTAAGGCACATTTCCAGGGTGAAAGCTATGAGGTTTCAATCCATACCATCCTCAGTAGCAGCTCAGTGTTCTGCTCATACTCATTTCTGGGATACAACAGTGATTTCTGGTGTATAGGTAACGCTGGACCACAGTCTCGGATTCGCCTTCCATTATATTACAGCGTGCTTTCAACTGACACTTCAGGCAAGACAAGAAAAATGCCGTATTTGAATAACAGCATTCTGAACACTACTGTTTCATTTCTTTTTTTTAGCAAGAAACACACTTCAGGACTTGTGGTACAGGTTTTGAAGTCACTGACTGCTTCTGCAAATTAGTTGCTGCCCAGTTCCAGTTAGTATCATGTATATAAGACTGTTAAAATGGATTTTTTTGTTTCTCCTTGTATTTCCTGTCCTTACGATGTGGTACCTAGCTTATTTTTCCAACACTGTGATTGAGCATACAAACCTTACGTATTTCTATGAATATGAACCGATTTACAAGCAACAGTACCTTTTCACACTGCGGGAGCGCTTGAAATGCAAAGATGTAAATCCACTTCTAGTCATCTTGGTGTCTTCAAGTCCTAAGGATGTGGAGTCAAGGCAGGCCATCCGGATAACATGGGCATCTCAGAACTTCTGGTGGGGACATCGAATTCTGACCCTGTTCTTACTAGGACAGGATACTCAAAGAGAAGACAATCCTGCAGCACTGTCGGTAGAAGATGAAAGCATCCTCTGTGGTGACATAATTTGCCAGGATTTTATGGACACTTACGACAATCTCACCTTGAAAACGATCATGGCGTTTCGGTGGGTCAGTGAGTGCTGTTCAAATGCTAGATTCCTCATGAAGACCGATGCCGATGTCTTCATCAATACTGCTAACCTGGTAGAATTTCTTCTGAAGCTGAATTCCTCAGAAAGTGTTTTTACTGGTTATCCTCTTACAGATAACTTTGCCTACAGGGGCTTTCACAAAAAAATGTACATCTCACAACCTGAATGGATATTCGGTGTATATCCTTCGTATTGCAGTGGGTTGGGTTATATATTGCATGGAAAACTGGCTCTGAGGATTTATGAAATGATGAGTCATGTCAAACCTATTCGATTAGAGGATGTTTATGTTGGAATTTGTTTAAATATACTTAAAGTGAACATCACTATTCCAGAAGGTAAACAACAATTCTTTCTTTATAAAATTAATTTTCATATTTGTAAGTATAGAGATCTGATTGTGGTGCATGGCCTTACATCAAGTGAAATAGTCCAGTTTTGGCAGGATTTGTCATCAAACACTTCAGTTACTTGCCTTTGATTCTGTGATCATGTATGAACTTAAAACTATTCGGTGTAAAACCGTTAGAAGTACAGGGCAGCACAAAACCAGAGCTAAAGAGATGACTTTAGCTGAAGGAGGGCTGTGCTGCCGGGGCAAAGCTGCAATGGCAGCGCTCCTTTGGGACATTTTAATATTCTTAAATAAAAATATTAGGAATTCAGAAAGCACTTTTCCATGTCTGTCTCCCACACGTGCAGGATACTGCGGAATACTCTCCCCGTCTTCCTGTGGTGCTTCTCCATGTGGTGTGCTGTAACCACGGGATTTCTACATGAATCTTTTGGAATGTATAAAATGTCACTGTGGAACAATGTTTATGCCAAGAAACTGGCTTTGATGGTGCTTCCCAAATTCCTACTTTGATTTTTTTTTAATCTTTTTTTTTGCAACTGCATAATCCTTTGCCACTCCCAAGTATTTGTTCTCTGCCTAGCATGGAACTTAGAACAACCTTCTTTGTCCTGGTTTCAGCTGGGAGAGAGTTAATTTCCTTCTCTATAGCTGGCGCAGCGCTGTGGTTTGGGTTTGGTGTGACAGCGGTGTTGACAGCGTGCTGATGTTTCTGGTTGTTGCTGGGTGATGTTTATACTGAGTCAAGGACCTTTCAGTTTCTGGGGCCCTGCCAGTGAGAGGGCTGGGGGGCACCGGGAGCTGGGGGGACCCGGGAGCCGGGGGGACCCGGCCGGGACAGCTGACCCCCCTGACCCCAGGGTACCCCAGACCCTATGGCGTCACGCTCAGCACGTACAGCTGGGGGAGAAGGAGGAAGAGGCACGGGACATCCAGCATTACGGTGTTTGTCTTCCCGAGTAACGGTTACGCGTGACGGAGCCCGGCTTTCCTGGGGATGGCTGAACGCCTGCCTGCCCATGGGAGGTGGTGAATGAATTCCTTGCTTTGCTTGCGTGCGCAGCTTTTGCTTTACCTCCTAAATTGTTCTTACCTCAACCCCTGAGTTTTACATTCCTTTCCAACTCTTCTCTCCATCCCTCGGGCTGAGGAGGGAGTGAGCGGCAGTGCTTGGTTGCCAGCTGGGGTTAAACCACGGCAGCCTTTCAATGCATCACCTCAGTAATCCTTCTGGGCGCGTTGCACCTTCTTATTTACACGTATTGCCTCCGTAGTTGCTCTGAGAATGTTACAAGCCTGTGGATTTTGTGGGGTCTGCAGGAGCTGATGGGAAGTTCCAAAAATGTGATGCACTGTGTGTGTGTATTTCTAGCTATATTTATATACATATAAAATAGAACGGCTTTGGTGGCTTTGACAATGTGTGCAGACTCTGGAGGGCTAGATGCAGGCGAGTTCATGTGCAGTTTAATGACTAGACATCTCTAGTATATCGGGATAATCAAAACCCGCATCTGTAAAAGCAGACGTGTGTGTGTACTGATGCATCCCCAGAGCTTTGGAACCACACAGGGAAGATTAAAACATTTATACAATGACTTTATATCTGTTTCTAAAATAGTTTTCTTTCTTCAAATTTTTGAATCAAAAAAGTAAGAAATACCAAGATGTGTATTTCTTAAAGAAGACAAGCTCTACTACATCTGTAAAGACAGGTTTTTGAATCACTTTATTCGTATCAGCAAGGCCAAGTTTTCAGTAGTTTACACTTCTAATAGACAACAATACAGAATTTGCAATTGCATTAACATAATTATTCTTGACACACCCACTACACAGTGAAGGCAACATCCTGTACACCTAGAATGACAGAGCACTGCCACCTTATTTGTACTACAGCTAAGATGTTATGATGTATTTACATTTGGCTGTCTTTCAGATAGTCTCTTAGAGACAAATTAGAAGAGGTGCAGAAACCTCTAGTACCAAGTTGGAGGTTTCACCAGTTTTTTTGTTACATTGTGATTATGGTTGGTACTGAATCTCGCTATCTTTTCAACAACTGCACATGTTTTTTGATGGAATAATAGGATGTGTTGGTTTTTTTAGATATAAAAATGAGGTCTTGGGGACAATACTCTCTAGACAAGTATTTCAGATGTCAGTGTTCTAAGAATTTATGTTAAGAAGGTCAAAGTTTTCCAAAAATAGATTTCTTTTGTTAAACTAAATAGCTAAAGATACAGTATTGCATAACTGAGGGAAGAATGCTATTGTATTTCTAGAAACAGGTAGAACTGCAGCCGTTCCTATGGGTTTCGGATCTGTTGTTTGATTGTACTGTGGTCAGATCCTGAGAGCTCTGTGAGAAGTGTTTAACTTGTTCTTTGATTGTTTATACACCTTAAAAAAAAAAACCTCCATTTTTTTTAGAAACCTGCCATGTTAAATGTTTAGAAATAAATAGTTTGTCATGAGAACACTGATACTACAGCACACATTGTATTGCTTTTTCAAAAAAAAAAAAAGTAATTGTGAAAGACTACGCAATCTTCAGAAACTGGATAGATAAAGCAGACAGTGCTCCTGTTGAGAGAGTACGAAACGAGTATCAAGAGAACTGGCTGTGCGGGGCTGCACTAAAAATGCAACTGTCACCAAGCACGGTATTTTTTATATTTGTGCCCCAGAACAATACTACTGATTGTAGATTACAAGGCTTTTGCTTTCACAAATGCAGGTTTATACACAGTGATCTGTTTATGCCACCTGAAATTTAACCTAAAGTGACATCAATTCTGCAAGAAATTTACATTGGAAAATATGCCTGCACCTGTTCTGTTTTTTTTTTACAAAACCCTCATTTCCAAATCTGGTTTGTATTTGAGTCTGACCTTATTATTGCTTAAA